>NC_082661.1:230108385-230417076 GCF_025265405.1 Mesoplodon densirostris
ATGGATCAGAGTGCCTTTCCTAGGATAATTTCATACCCCTATAAATGCCTAGAATTTTGTTCATCCAGCACAGATTGGATGTAATCATGACTGAATAGGGGACTTCCCTGGTGGTGCAACGGTTAAGACTCCACACTCCCAAGGCAGGGTGCCCGGGTTTGATCCCTGGTCAGGGAACTAGATCCCACACGCATGCCACAACTAAGAGTTCACATACCACAACTAAGGGTTTGCATGCCACAACTAAGTAGCCGATGAGCTGCAACTAAAGAGCCCACCTGCTGCAACTAAGGAGCCCACATGCTGCAACTAAGGAGCTCATCAGCCACAACTAAGACCCAGTGCATCCAAATAAATAAATAAATAAACATTTTTTAAAAAAAGAGATTACTGAATAGAGTGGTGAGGAAGGAGACAGAATTTGGAAGACTTTAATTTAAAACACCCCAACTTTAATAAAACAATTTGGGCTTTGAGCTCTGCAGCAACTTCCCTTGGGCTAATTAACTAGACATAAATCAACTGATTTCAGCCTTCACAAAGGTCAGTAAAACAAAAGTTTTTAACCATGAGACATTTAAAAAGACAAAAAGCCAAGACCGGGAAGCATGTGCCCTTGTGTAATCTCTTATACTGCATTTTCCATTGTTCACAGCCAGTAACCAAGCATAAAACGGCCCATGCTATTGACTGTGTTAAGATGATAAAAACAGAAGTATCTTTGTGCCTACCAAATAGAACATACATTATAAGAATGTGATTCTTTTTACCAAACACATGAATTTAATCATTAGGCCCATAGTCATCATCATTATATGGAGCAGTTGTTTAAGTAATTCTTGCTCAGTACTCTCTAGTTGAAGTGTTTTAAATATTCAACATATCCAGCATGTGACTCAGAAACTTTTCGATGAGAGTAGGTTAGAAAAAAAGGAGGCTAAGAAACAAAACAAAACAAAACAAAACTCTGAGTCCTTTGTGTCAGGTCAACAGCTCTTCTCCTCAGGGCCCCCCTCTGGGGTGCCACTGACCCAGGAGGACACCATTTTGATTTCCTGCCCACACACACTCTGCTCCTACCTCTCTTTTAGGACAAAGAACCAGAAGCCCTTCAGAAACTTTGCTGCTGGTTCTCATATAATCTCAACATTTAAACAACCTCTACAAAAACAATTTATTAAAAAAATAATTTGTTACCAACAGAAAGACTTTCCCTTACTTATCATTAATAAAAGCTATATTAAAATCCAGCTTATAAGAAGGTCCTAGGAGTCTGCTTCCTCTTCTCTCTGTTCATTCACTTTGAACCACAGGGCAAATAAGTAATGAAATCAACAGAAGCAGAGATTCAAGGATGAAAGAAAGGAAAAGAAATAAATTTCTTAGATAATCAAAAAGATGAACAATCAGTCCCTAAAAAATTCAAGTTAGTAATACAGTTAATGATTCAACTTAATAATATAGTTAGTGGTTAATATAACTAATGGACATTTCCTTATTTTAATGTTTTTACTATATTCCTCATTTGAAAATCGATAAATACTCAAGGCAGAAAAATCTGTAAAATAAATAAAAATATAATGAAAGAAAGAAAATGTTCTGAAATACTACCAAGGAATAACTATTATTAGGAGTTTGTTGTTTTTTTGAGCCTTTTATATATAAACGGGACTTTAAATGCATAAATGTATTTCATTATATATGTGTGCCATAATTTATTTAATCATTCTCAATTGTGAACATAGGATATGTAATGTTTCACTGCTATTAACTCTGATGAAAAATTCTGGGATATCAATCTTTCTGCATATTTGTGATTTTTTTTTCTTTTTAGAGTAAATACAAAACAGTGAAATTATTGAGTTCAAAGAGTATGAGTTTTTAAGGCTTTTAAAATATATTTTTGAATAGCCCTCCATAAATTTTGTACTAATTTACACTCCCAAGAGCAATGTTTGTGAAAATGTCTTTCAGAATAGTCCCGCTAGTCTTCTTTGTCTTAAAACAATAGGTTAGCTACCAAGAAAAGGTATAATAAAAGCTGAAACAGCATCCTATCTGTCTAGAAATTATTTATGCCTTCTCACACACTCAAAGAGAGTGCATATGTTTATAGTGAGGACAATATTCATCTCAAATGACTGCACTGACAAGGCCACACATATCCAAGTATTCCTATCTGAATGAAGCGGCACAAGGAAATGCAATTTGGATTTATTGCATCACTAGCCTTCTGAGTTTTAAAACCCTCTTGTTTGCACTCTTCTGAATGACTTAAGAGTCAACAAGGTAGCGGCATTAGCTAATTCTTTGTTTTTTACATCGTACACATAGAATGCACTCAATCAACCTACAAAAGATAAGATTTAAAGGGGTAAAAGACAGGCTCACTAGTCAGGCAGATATCAGACACTAATGTTCCTCAGAGCACAGCTTCTGGGTGTCAAAAATCACCAGAGAATTAGAGGGTGCCAAGATGGTAGGATTTTATTTCATAGGAGAGAAAATTTGGAGAGAGTGACCAAGGAGAAAGCAACGAAAAGAAGGGAACGGCAGGGAGTGAAGGTTACATCAGTGCAGCCAACCGGGAAGAAGAGGTGAGCTTTCCATGGAGGAGGTTCCTAATTTGAAATATACCCCAAGTTATCCTCTTGTGCCCAGGACCCCCCGACGAAGGTGTTAAAGTAGAGCTGTTGTTGTCTCTCCTCAGTCTCCCCAGAAGCATTTACATTATTTCTCTCACTAGGTGGTCATCACTACCCCTGGGTGACATCTCAGCCACTCTCTAAGTTACAAAACTAGATGGATGCATCACAGATATGTAGCTGCAATGAACGAGGGCCCTGAAGTACCTCTGACGATCAAATACATCTGAGGGGATTCCTAAGACATGATTTTCTTACCCACAGCATAGATACAGATTGTCCCTACTGAATCAAAGGCAGTCAAATGATAAACAAAACATTTGGATAGGTTTCAGGGCCCCTTGCCATCAACAGAAATGCTCCAATTTGGGATGCCTTGTTAACTGACCCACGTGATGTGAAAACTACACCAGAATTTTTCTAAAACTTCTGGGGGTGATTAAAACCTTTTGGCTGGATATTTCTGAGATACTACAAAGAATCATACACATGTCTTAGATTTATGAAGACCATCGCAGTCTAAAACAGAAAACAATAGAATAGCCTAATCCTGGGATTCAGATGATGAGTAATGAGAAGGAAAGCACCCCTTTGTGCCAGCCTCTGTCTGAATCTCTCTCTTTTTTCCTGCCCCCCCTCAGTCTGCCTGATCCTCTAACTCAAGACTGATGTTCTCCTTCCAGATGGAAATCCATCCATGTTCTGGAGATACGAAGCCACTAGCAACACCATACATGTGAGGAAGCCATTATCCAAACTCAACCCAACCACCCAAATCTTATAAGAGACTCAAGTTGGACTTAAAATTGAAGCAAATGTTTAAAGCACTTCTACGGATATAGGATTGGCTCTTAATTGCAGTCTTTCTAAAGAGGGTAATTTTCTAACAGAAGTTTCCCAACCCCAAATTCAGTTACACAACAAATATATTCTTGCAGGGGACTATCATTCAAATATATTTTATAGGGAATAGTCACTCTTTAGTCCAGCAATAGAATTCTTATTTTCAGTTTACAAATCCCATCACCCACCAAATGAATTGTCTATAAGACAGGATGCTTATTGAGCCACTTTTTTTTTTTTTTTTTTTTGCTGTACGCGGGCCTCTCACTGTTGCGGCCTCTCCCGTTGCGGAGCACAGGCTCCGGATGCACAGGCTCAGCGGCCATGGCTCACAGGCCCAGCCGCTCCGCGGCACGTGGGATCCTCCCGGACCGGGGCACGAACCCGTGTCCCCCGCATCAGCAGGCAGACTCCCAACCACTGCACCACCAGGGAAGCCCTGAGCCACTTTTAAAGTGGCTTCCTGCATCAGAAGATTTCACAAAAGCAAATTTCCTTCCAGCCCTTCTTTGATTAAATGCTAAGGGAGTAATCTTTACAAAATACAATTTGTTCTGAACAATAGTGACTCTTGATTGAAATCAAATATTTAAGCCTCAAAAATAAACAGTAACTCACACTACAATTGTTGTCAGTCCTTGGATTCATCATTCAAATGTTTCTGCCGCCCTGAGAACTTCATTTCATTTTAAGAGTGTATTGTATTGACTCTGATATTTGTACATAATCATTGTCATTTTGGCAAATTTTCTCCATATTCTGGCCAGGATTCATTTAGAGGAAACATGCTACTTCCATTCTAAAAGCCACCTTTCACCACATTAAAGGGAAATATATTCATTTTCCTGCAGCTTTCATTCTAGAGTCCAAGTTTTCTAGTAAAAGATGTCTTTAAAGAAATCAGGTCATTTGCATTTTAAAAAGTGACTTATTTCCACATTCATAAAAAATGGTATTAACTTGCTATTCCATGAAATAAAACTAGAAAAAGTCACGGTTTACTGGGGTTCATATTGACAATAAAGTCGGCTTCAACTAAACTTGTATTTAAGCTATATTCACATATAGCAAATCATTGAGCTACAGCCAATAAGTAACATAGAACCTATTTTTATAAGCAAGAATTGATTTTCACTGAGTTCTTCAATTGTGCCTGAAAATAAAGTGTACTATTTAAAGAGAGCTTGTGAAATTTCAGGAATGTCATATATTGGTAAACATTTCAGAACTACATGTGTAAATAGGCAATTAATTTGTTGAGTAAATGAAAAACAGGTTCTGCTACAGTTATTTTTCCCTACAAACTAACTCTGGGGTGATCTCTCCTGAATTTGGAAAAGCACGAGCAGTTTTGTTGAGGGTGGGGTCTCACTCCTTAGTTCCTGCATCCTGTAAAATTTCCAACATCTGGCCAAGGGGGAGAGACTCTGAAAATGAACCTGGACTGTGCAGCTGCTGTAATAAAGGAAAGAATGAGGGGCTTAAGGGGAACAATGGTGCAACAGCTGTTGCAGGGTACATCTTCCCTGCTGCCTTACTCACCTTCCCTTCTCAGACTAAGTCTACCCACATTAGTCCTGAGGTGACCTCAGAGGAAGCATTTAGGGCAAGAAACATCCCTTCAGGCCAAAGAGTTTTGACAAAGTGGATCCAAAACGGTCCTTAGAGTCATGAGCTTTTACTGTAACTAGTGACTTTGAAACTCCTTGTAAGAGAGAGGGAGGAATTGTCTCTACTGAGCCAGGTCATAATAACCATGACGGTCTTCCTTTTATGAATCTCTGCTATGTCCTCTGCTAATCTCACTGCAGCACTTCCTTTGCTCTGTCAGTCTATCAGGAAGAACATTGACTTCAGGTACATGAAGGCTCATGTACTGGGTTGGCCAAAAATTCGTTCGGGTTTTTCTGTAAGATGTTACGGAAAACCCAAACGAAGTTTTTGGCCAACCCAGTATATACAAGGAGGCAGAGCCGTGGTCTCATGCAATAAACCAGCTCAACTAAATTATGATAATTAATGAACTGACTTCCAATTCTAGGTCCACTGGTCCTGTCCTCAGATCCCTCACCTGGGCTCTTCTATGTGTCCTACCACAGAATGTTAAGTCAAGAAATCAGTCTTGAGTCAAGAAATCAGTATCCAAGCTCCATCACTTATTGACAAGCCACTGTATTGACCTTACCTTTTATTTTTTGTATCCTGATGCTTTGACATCTGGAGCCTTGCTGACCACGGAGAGACTGCCCCTCCCAAGGTTATCCAATTCCTGGAGATAGTAAAAAAAAAAAAAGTATGTTTTTCAAGTGTAAACCAACCACCCACAGCCCACACTCTTAACCACCTCCTTTATTGGACTCTCACACTCCAGGCCACTATCTGCCTGCCCTGCTCACCTCAGGGCTAGGTACCAAGGCAACTAGGGACAGCACACAGACCCCAGAACCTACTGGAATTATTCAAATTAGCCAATTCTAAGCCTGTTTCATCTGTCTCTCCTGGTCCTTCCCATGGAAATCACAATAAAGGCTCTTGCCCAGTTTCCCCCTCTCCCTCTGTCTCCTGACCGACTCCAGTGCCCCATGACCCCACCCCTGCCGTGGTATGTCCCTTCCTCTTGGGACCTGTGAGTATAACGAACTTCCTTTTCAATGGCAGTCATCTTCTGATTTGATCTATTCCATCGATCTATGGCCTTACCATATCTTAATGATAATAAAACAGCTGTGTGACCTTAGAAAAGGGACAGAAAGTCTGCCTCCATTTCATCAGTAAAAGACAGAATAATAACTGTCTTTTTCATGGTGCTCTGGTAAGGATCAACTAAAATAGTTCACACCTGTACTTGGTATGTGGTAAGTGCCCAGTTAATATCAACGCTCCAAGTTAACAGATGAGGAAAGTAGGATGTGGAGATAACTCATGAAAGGCTATAGAGTGAGGGAGCTGTGGAATCTAAATGTCATCCAGATATATCTGACTCCAAACCCCTTTCTCTTTCCACATCACACCACCTTCCCCAGTTGAGCCCAGGCCCTCTCCTATTGCACTTTGAGCCTCTATCACAGTAGTAAACACATATTGCCTTGGATGACAGTCAGCTATGTACATCACTAGGACAGCATATGCTCAATAAATTGTTTGAGAGAAAGAAAAAGAAAAGGAACAAGGAAGAGAAGGAAGGGAGGAGGGAGGGAGAGAGGGAGGTGGGGAGGAAAGGAGGAAGCAAGGATCTTTTCTATCTCTGAAATCTAAATTAGAATTCCCTCTCTCCTGGTAGAGAAATATAAATTAGAATTCCTTCTCTCCTGGTAGAGAAATCTAAATTAGAATTCCTTCTCTCCTGGTAGAGAAATATAAATCAGAATTCCTTCTCTCCTGGTAGAGAAATATAAATTAGAATTCCTTCTCTCCTTTTTTTTTTTTTCTTGCTAGGCCCCAAGTGTATCCCTCAAATAAAGGTAAAATTGTAATGTAACAGGGAAGAGCCAAATCTGACTACATGTTGGATCTGGTTCTTTTACTTTAATCTTTGCTTTCCACTGCTTTTGTTCACTAAAAGGGTACTGTCTATACATAACAGCCCGCTTCAGGGAACCCTGCCCCTCTGCTTGAATGTTAAACCAAAGTGCCTTTGTTCAGGGAAGGATCCTGACCCTGTCTACCTATAGATGGCTGCAAGAAAGAAGAAATGAACACATCCCCTCCCCAACGCTGGCCATTCCAGGAGATATTTGCAAAACTTATGGTCTTATTACTTTACTTCCTCATCTCCTCCCCCTCTCTGTTCTATACAAAAACTGGCATCCAAACCCAGAGAAGATGGTTCTTTTGAGACACTAGTCTGCCATCTTCTCAGTCTGCCAGCTTTCCTAATAACGTTGGATTCCTTGCCTCAACACCTTGTCTCCCAGTGTATTAGCCTGTCGTGCGGCGAGCAGACCAAGCTTGGACTTGGTAAAATAATGGTTTTATCCCCAGTTATAAAAATCCCCAACCATGAAAAACTCACTCAGATACAGAAATTTTCCTCTATGTGTCTCTCATTTTTATGAACCCAAAGCTTCTAATCAACAACGTCTGTCAAGTTTCCTCCTCTCCTAATCTCTAATCTGCAAGATGGCTTTTAAATGCCACACTCTGGAGCCACTTAGGTCAGTTCAGAGCTCGCCATGTCTCCAAAAGCTTGTATATATTCTTCTATTACCACTTCTCTTCCTTCTTTCCTTCTCCTCCCTTTCTCCTGACTCACATACCCAGGCTTCCCAACTTCAAGTGGCCCAGAGACATAAAGGAAACATATTATAGCTTCACCACCCTTATAGAACAGACACTAATGATATAAAGCTGTTTGACCACTCTTGATCCAAACTAATAAGTAGTATTCTTACTACTTATAAACTACCTATAGAGGGGTTTTGTTTAACATTTGGGCATAAGTTGCAAACTTAAGTGCCTCCAGGGGGAGCAGAAATGTCTCCTGTAAAATGAGTGAAACTGTCAGGTAGGATCAAGGGAGTCTGGAGAGCACGTGGTCTTCAGGCAGCTGGTCAACCTCAGTGGGCTGCTTCATGCTAAGAGAAGCCATCTGGTCAAGCACCCACATTTTCCAGGAAAGCTAAAAATCTATATTTTCATGTGAAGAAGCTCCCTACATATAAAGGTTGACAACTAATTCAATTTTTTTAAACCGTGTATAGGCCAAATGAAAATGCTTTTGTGCTAGTTTTAGTATAAAGACCCCCATGTTAAGACTTTTTCCCTAAGATACTTTAGAAGTATTTTCAAATATCTATGAAGAGAGCACAGTAGTTATTCTGAGGAAGACCAACAGGAAAGTAAGTTCATTTTATTGGAATGGAATGGATGTTTAAAGCCAAAAAAGTTTGCCATCTAGGTGAAGTGAATTATATTACGTGGGGAAAAAAGAAATTATAAATGGTTTCCCACTTTCTTCAACACGTTTCATCCATCCACTTCATGTCCTTACTGCCACCAGCCTTTTCTATGCTACCAGTATATCTCCCCTAGAATGGTGCCCTAACCCTCCAAGTGGGAGGCATCATGCATAGTGTAGTCTGCTTTATGTTTTACTTTTTAATGCATAATTCAACCAAATACACCCTGAGCATAATATAACTAAATTCATGTACCCTACTATATTTTCATCTTTTATGCTGACACTGATTTATTTTAAAACTTTATGTTGAAGGTCCTAATTGTTTGTGACAAAAAATCAAAACTTAAAAATCTCTCCATTTTTTTCTCTCAAAATGCATACATACATAATACATACATACATACAATAATAGTAACCACAGGAAATACACTGATCAAAATTAAATAAAAATGCCAAGATTCAGTTTCAACCACCAAAATCAATTTAGAGCTTTAACAGTCAGACTCAAAACATTGCAATTTCCATGATTCATGGTCAAATTCAAATCTTGTCAGGGGTCTTGGACCTAAAGTATTGGACCTAGGATTTGATATCTCCTTTCAATTAGCAATAAAATAATTTCTAATTTTTATTCAGTGTATAACACATAAACTTCTGGCCTGCTAATGGAAAAACATGCTTTTGGTCATACTCTTGGTCAAATCATGGTTCCTCTGAATGGAACAATGTATCAAACTATAATCTCTAAATCTGCTACAGTATCAGGGACAAAGGTTTGAACTGGATTAAATCCTACTAGATCTAAATTTTGACATATTTTACATTCAGGTAAGAATCATTTTTTTAATTTTAATTGATTTCCACTGCTCTGTCAAGTTTTCTGAAAAAATGAGAGTAAAAGGCAGCAAAATTTTAATATGATAAATTTCACCTCTATTAGCCCTTGAGAAAACAACTTCCATAAATTTATTAATCAAAGATAAATTTTCTTTTCTGCAGCCTTTGTCTTTTTAATTTGTCTAGAAGACAAACTTGTCTTAACTTTAATTTTATATTATATGCATATCTCTGCTTGCTATTATGATTTCTTAATGTAAAGAAACAAGAACTTCATGAAATATTCCAGACATTCATTCACTTTATTTTTGAAAACTGAATAAAAATATTTAATTTCTCTCACTAGCCTTCTACATTTTATTGGTCATTAGGGACATAGCACACACTTCCCAAGAACTAAGTTTTTCTTACTCTTTAACTTAAAGAATCAGCTGTAAAAATTCCAGGCTTAGGGAAAGTAACATATTATAAATATGTTTTCAAATAAATACCAGTTGGAGAATGTTATATAGTCACATGATAAGATCTTTAGAGATGATGATAATCATCATCAGATCTTTAGAGATGATTCTGATAATTACAGAGTTAGGACCTCATAAAATTCTCTCCCCCATAAAATCAATGATAAAAATAGAAAACAGGGGCTTCCCTGGTTGTCCAGTGGTAAAGAATCTGCCTTACAATGCAGGGGATGTGGGTTCTATCCCTGGTCAGGGAACTGAGATCCCACATACCACGGGGCAAATAAGCCCATGCACCACAACTACTGAGCTTGTGCACCTCAACTAGAGAGACTGTGTGCTGCAAACTACAGAGCCTATGCACTTTGGAACCCACACGCCACAACTACAGAGTCCACATGCCCTGGATCCTGCACACCACAACTAAAGAAGAGAAAACCCACATGCCACTAGAGAGAAATCCATGTGTCACAACAAAGAGCCCGCACACTGCAACAAAAGATCCCGCATGTCCCAACAAAGAGCCCATGTGCCACAACTAAGAACTGACACAGACAAAAATAAGTTAAATCAATAAATAAATCTTTTTAAAAAATGGTCCACATCAAAAAAAATCTTTAAAGAAACAAATAGAAAACATTGTCAGAATCAAATTCTTCAGAACTCTGGAAATAAGCCAAAGGTTTCAGCAATGCAGGGAGCATTTATTCAAGGAAAAAGGCTGAATTCTGGTAAGATAAGGAAGCTCTGTGGCATTTTCACTTGTCCTATTCTAATCCTCTACTCTTCAGTTCTGAGATAGCTTTAAAAAACCAAAGCAATCATGGTGAAAACCAACAGCCTGCAGTCACAGTGTAAACTAAAAGCCTGATAACCACCAGAGTGGGAAGAATGGTAGTGAAGCTCCTTCAAAGCCTCTTTCCCAGATCAATGTCATTATTCGACCTGCCTTATGGTTCCATGGAAAATGCTATATTCAAGGCTGTGGTTTTTTACCTGACTCAGAGCTCACTCAGTGCAAAAGCTATTTCCCCAGGAGAATTTGTAAAAACAACTAGAGGCAATTAATTAACTTCATGGCTGCATGAGGCAGTGGATAACAGTTGGAGTAAACAATAAGTGAACCAAAATTTTTAAAAAGAAAGGCTGGGGAATGAGATGCCCACAGGGGTATTAAGAAGCTCCAACACATTTCTGGGAATCTAGAAGCCCACACGATGCATAGGCTATGTACATGTCCAGGGCTGTGCACATGCTCAGGAAAGATCTGAGAAGGCCCTAAGTTCTCACTGTGGGCTGACCTTGAGGCTCTGCACAAGTAAGAAGGCAAAATTATTAACTGCCTGAGTGTTGAAGGTTTGCTTCAACACACACACAGGACCCTTCTGCAAGACAGGGAGGTATTGATTACAGGTGTTTAAGAAAATTTCCATCCAATCATTAGCTGACTACTAAGCTAACCAAATATAGGCTTTACTGACAACACTCAACAAAGAATTAGTTCAGAAAATATACTAAGCAAACAGCAACCCTGAGGAGGGAAGAGAATCTGATTTCTAGAGTTGTCACATTATATTCTTTTAAATATCCAGTTTTCAATAAAAATTACTAGACATAAAAAGAAATAAGAAAGCATGGTCCATACCCAGGGGAAAAAATCAATAAACAGAAACTGTCCCTGAGGAAGACCAGACTTTGGAACTACTAGACAAATAATTTAAAGAATCTATTTTAATATATATGTTTAGACAATGAAAGGAAACCATGCCTAAATACAAAAGGGAAGTAAAAGAATAATAACTTATCAAATACAGAATATCAATAAAGAGAAATTATTTTAAGCACACACACAGAAATTTCAGAGTTGAGAATACAATAAATGAAATGAAACATTTACTAATGTAACTCAGCAGCAAATTTGACCAAGGGAAAGAAAGAATCAGCAAACCTGAAGACAGGTTGATTGAAATTATTCAGTATGAAGAATGGGAAGAAATAAATGAGGAAAAAATGAACAGAGCCTCTGTGACCTATGAGACAATATCAAGTATACCAGCACTTTGTATTAGGAGTCCAGGAAGGAGAGAAGAAAAAGAGAGGGTCAGAAAGATCATTTGAAAAATTAATGGCAAAAAACCTCCCAAATTTGATGGAGAAAAGTTAATCTGCATATAAAAGCTCAATGAAATCCAAGCAGAATAAACTCCACAAGACCCACACCTAGACAAATCACAATCAAATTATTCAAAGAGAAAGACAAAGAGAGAATCTTGAAAACAGCAAGAGACAGGTGACTCATCACATAAAAGTGATTCCAGCAAGACTAACAGCCAATTTCTCATCAGAAACCACCAGGAAGCAGTGGGAGTGGCATATTAAAGGTGCTCAAAGAAAGACTCTCAACCAAGAATTCTATACCCAGCAAAATTATCCTTCAAAACTGGAGAAATTAGGACACTTCCAGATAAACAAAAGCTAAGCGAATTAACCACTTGCGAACCTGTCCTACAAAAAATACTAAAGAGACTCTGTCAGGCTAAATTAAAAGTCACTAGAGAGTAACCCAAATCTACATGAAAAAAGAAAGATCACTGGTAAAGGTAATTACATAGATAAATATAAAAGTGTAATTGTATGTTTTGTTTGTAACTCTTTTTTCTCCTATATGATTAAAAGAAAACTGTATAAAGCAATTATTACAAATCTGTGTTGAGGGGCACATAGTGTAAAGATGTAATGTCTATGACAGTAATAGCACAGATGAGGGACAGGTATCAGAACTATATAGGAACAAAGTTGTTATATACTATTGTAATTAACTTGTTCTTCTCCCTCATCGAGGTCATCAGACTTTTACTTCTATATTTTCTCCCTTTCTATGAATCACTTATTTAGCTTTGAAATGATACTGCTCTGGATAGAGAATAGCGAGAAGATAGGAGAGAGATGAGGTTTGGAAAATCAGGAAAGGATCCTATTATATACAGACTTTATGGACCTGGAAGGAGCTGGGACTTTATGCTATTGAAAGATTTTATTCTATTGAAATTTTATTAAAAGTCATTTTAAACAGAAAAGCCATTTAAAACAGGAAATCATAATTTTAAAAGATCACGCTGGCTCTTATAGAAGGAGAAGAGTGTAAACAGGGAGGCCAATAAAGAGAGTATTACAGGAATCTGGGAAGATGACAGCATTTTGGACTTGAGTGATGATAGTGAAGATGAAACAGAATTAATAAATTTAATATGTGTATCTTGGAGATATAATGAACAGGATTTGTTGATGGATTAGATATGAAGGAGGCAAGGAAAGGATGTATCCTTGATGACACTTTAGTTTTTGGCTTGTGTAACTGACTGATTAGTGATGCCATTTACTGATATGGAGAAAATTTGGTAAAGACTGTTTTGGGGTGAATGATCAGGAATTCCATTTTGAGAGGATTCTGAAAGGTAGCAGTAGCAGTAGAAGCATAGTTTTTATTCTCACCAAAACCCACCCATAAAAAAGAGATGAGTGCACTAGATAGCAAAACTAAATGGGCAGCAGGTAAATTAAAACCAGATGACAAGGTATCTCACAACTCTCAAAATACTAGTGGGTGGAGGCATACCACCCATATCTATGAAACCTAATGTGTATGAACACGTGTGCTAGGGGAAGCAGGGGAGTCACTTAGACATCTACCAGACCTGACAACAGGAAAACCAAAAGAGACAACAGATGCACCCTGGAAAACATGGTGTACAATTTGAGCAGAGCAGTTGAAGTGAAAAAAGTTTTCACACTTGCAAGTGATTATGCATGGGACCTGAAGGGGATGGTATAGAACAAGTCTTATGAACTCTAAAATCTAACTAGTAATAGATCCCTTCCAGGACAAGGCCCTGTACTGAGGAAAAATAGATGAGAATAAGCTCCAAATTAAACAGGACAGAGGCAACAGAAGCAAATAAAAGAACAAGTAAAAGCACAAATGAGAACAGAATTGAGAGATCTCAGAAAGTACTAGCTTATATCTTTTTACACTTCATACAAACAACGAATTCACATTATTTTTAATTATTATTAAAAATATTTTAATTATTATTAAAGTAATTTACATTATTATTTTAAAATCCAGGAAAACTAATTCACACAAATGAGCAACAGAAAAGATTTTGGATATATATAGCTACTGTAAGAAAAGTGAGAATAGACACTGGAACAAATTTTCTATGAAAACATACCAAAAAGATATTACCACACAAAACGGATGAAAATTAGAATGTAATATTTCAAATCAAATTATAAAAAGTAAGAAGGTTGTACAGAATGTGAAAAGGCAATATAAATAAAAGAACCTAGAAATGAGATGATAGAATCAGTAAAGCCAGAGGACAGGGAAGGCCTGGCAATGTCTGCCACTGGACAGGATGAGGCCCTCAAAGCAGTAGCCAGAGAGCATCTCATCTAGGACCACTGTGAGTGGGAGGGACATCGCAGGCCTCAGGCCAGGAAGAACTCTGGAGGATGCTTTGACCACTATGCTGAGATGCAATGGTGGATATTGGCCTTATGGCCAGAGGCTCAAGGAGGCCATGATCTGGCCAGGCCTTCCTGGAAAAGGAAGACCTGGGGCTCATCAATAAGGGCATCCATACCCCAGAGAGGCAAATTATCTGTGTTTTAAGGTTTCAGTGTTTTCACGTTTCATCCATTTTGTAGCATGTATCAGTCTTTCATTCTTTTTATTGCCAAATAAGAGTATATTGTATGGATACACCACATTTTATTTATCTATTCATCAGTTGATGGCCATTTGAATGGATTATTTCCACTTTTGAGCTATTATGAATAATGCTGCTAAAAACATTGATATAAAAGTTTTTGTGTGAAACCTATTTTTCATTTCCTTGGAAGTGAAATTGCTGGATCATATGGTAACTCTATGTTTAGCCTTTTGAAGAACTGCCAGACTGCTTTCAAAAATGGCTGAACCATTTTACGTTCACACCAGCAATGAAAGAGGTTTCGATTTTTCCACATACTCCCAACACTTGTTATTATTTGTTTTATTTTAGCCATCCTAGTGGGTGCAAGGTGGTTTGGTATTTTTTTCTGAGCAACTGCAATGGCATTTTTTTAAATATATTTATTTTTTATTTATTTTATTTTTGGCTGTGTTGGGTCTTCGTTCTTGCGCACAGGCTTTCTCTAGTTTAGGCGAGCAGGGGCTACTCTTCATTGCGGTGCTTGGGCTTCTCATTGTGGTGGCTTCTCTTGTGGAGCATGGGCTCTAGGCATGTGGGCTTCCATAGTTGTGGCACACAGGCTCAGTAGCCATGGCTCACGGGCTCTAGAGCACAGGCTCAGTAGTTGTGGTACACGGGCTTGGTTGCTCCACAGCATGTGGGATCTTCCCAGACCAGGGCTCGAACCCATGTCCCCTGTGGCAGGTGGATTCCTAACCACTGCACCACAAGGGAAGCCCATAGTATTGTATTTTAAAGTTCAGTATCTATGTGTTCATTGCTAGTATATAGGAATAGAGTTGATTTTTGTATGTTTATCTTGTATCCTGTGATCTTCTTAAACTATTAATTTTAGGAAAGGGTTTTTGTTTTCATTTTTGGCTTTTTTTGTGGATTCTTTAGAATTTTCTATGTATACAATTATATCATCTGCAAATAGGGAGAGCTTTGTTTCTTCCTTTCTAATTTTATGGCTTTTATTTCCTTTTCTTGCCTTATTGCACAGAAATTCCAGTACTATATTGAATAAAAGTGGCAAGAATGAACATCCTTGCCTTGTTCCTGATCTTAGAAGGAAATCATTCAGCCTATCACTATTATGTATAATGTTACCTGTAGGCTTAAGTGCAGGAAGTCCTCCTTCTATTCCCATTTTCTGGAGTTTTTATAATGAATGGGTGTTAAATTTTGTCAAATGCTTTTCTGCATCAACTGATATGATCACATGATTGTTCTACTTTAGCCTGTCAATACGGTGGACTACGCTGATTGAAACAGTGAAACAGCTCTACCTCCCTGGAATAAACTCCACTTGGTCATGCTATATAATTCATGCAATATATTCATGAAGGATATTGAGGTTTTTTGTGGGTTTTTTTTTGTTTTTGTACTATCTTCATTTGCTTTTAGTATCAAGAAAATAGTAGTTTCATAGAGTGAATTAGGAAGTATTCCCTTCTCTTCCATTTTTTGGAAAAGGCTGTGTAGAATGCATGTTAATTCTTTTTTTTAAACTTTTGTTTGGATCCTCCAATGGCTTAGAGATTTTCTTTTTGGAAGATTTTTAATTACAGATTTTATTTCCTTAATAGTTAAAAGCCTATACAAATTAGCTTTCTCAAATTGAGTGAGTTGTGGTAGTTTCTATATTTTTTAAGGAGTTAGTTCATTTCACCTGAGTTATCACATGTATGCATGTAGAGTTTATTGTGGAATTCCCTTACTATCCTTTGGGGGTTTTTGTTTTCTTTTGTTTTGTTTTGTTTTTGTTTTTGGAGTATAGTTGATTTACAATGTTGTGTTAGTTTCAGGTGTACAGCAAAGTGATTCAGTTATACTTATACACATACTCATTTTTTTAGATTCTTTTCTCATATAGATTATCACAGAATATTGAGTAGAGTTCCCTGTGCTATACAGTAGGTCCTTGTTGGCTATCTATCTTATATACAGTAGTGTGTGTGTGTGTTCATCCCAAGCTTCTGATTTATCCCCACACACACACACCCACGTTTCCCTTTTGGTAACTATAAGTTTGTTTTCAGTATCTCCCTTACTATCTTTTTGCTATCTGCTCGGTCTGTAGTAATAGTCCCTGTTTCATTACCTCTTTGGTAGTATTGTTACTGGTTTGTTAATTTTATTGGTCTTTGCAAAAAATCAACCCTTTCTTACACTAATTTTCCTCTACTTTTTTGTTTTTAATTTTTAAAATTTATGCTCTTTATTATTTTCTTTCTGCTTGCTTTGTGTTTATATCACTATTATTCTTCCAATGTATTAAGGTGAAAGCCTAGGTTATTTATATGAGATGCCCCCTTCTCTTATGTATGTATTTAAAGACATAAATTCTTCTCTCAGTACTGTTTTAGCTCTTTGCCACAATTTTTATTTTCATTCAGTTAAACATTATTTTTTATTTCCCTTGAGACTTCCTCCTTGATCCATGGATAGGTTAAAAGTGTGTAGTATAATTTCCAAATGTTTGGAGACTTTCCCATTCTTTCTATTACTGATTTCTAGATTGATTCCATTGTAGCTGGAAAACACATTCTGTATAATTTCAATTCTTTTAAATGTGTTAAGGTTTATTTTATGGCCCAGAACATGTATTTTACTGTTTGGGGGTATAGTGTTAAACAAATGTCAAATAGATCCTGTTGGTCAGTGGTGTAGCTGAGTTCTTATATATTCTTGCTGATTTTCTGTCTAGTATTTCTAATAATTGTTGAGAGAGGGTTTTTAAAGTCTCTAAATATAATTATATATTTGTCTATTTCTCCTTTCATTTATATCAGTTTTGGTTTCATATATATTGCAGCTTTGTTAATAAGTACATATACATTTAGGATTGCTAGGTATTCTTGGTGAATTGACCTATTTATCATTATATAATATACTTTTCTGTCTCTGGTGGTTTTCTTTGTTCTAAAGTCAACTTTATCTGATATTAATATAGCAACTAGAGCTTTCTTTTGATTAACATTTGAATGATATACCTTTTTTTTTGGTGTATAGTAACTTTATTTTATTTTATTTTATTTTTTTCCATTTTTTTTATTAGTTTCTGCTTTATAACAAAGTGAATCAGTCATACATATACATCTGTTCCCACATCCCCTCCCTCATGCATCTCCCTCCCTCCCACCCTCCCCATCCCTCCCCTCCAGGCAGTCACAAAGCACCGAGCTGATCTCCCTGTGTTCTGCGGCTGCTTCCCACTATCTATCTACCCTACGTTTGGTAGTGTATATATGTCCATGCCTCTCTTTCGCTTTGTCACAGCTTACCCTTCCCCCTCCCCATATCCTCAAGTCCATTCTCAAGTAGGTCTGTGTCTTTATTCCCGTTTTACCCCTAGGTTCTTCATGACATTTTTTTTCCTTATATTCCATATATATGTGTTAGCATACGGTATTTGTCTTTCTCTTTCTGACTTACTTCACTCTGTATGACAGACTCTAGGTCTATCCACCTCATTACAAATAGCTCAGTTTCGTTTCTTTTTATGGCTGAGTAATATTCCATTGTATATATGTGCCACATCTTCTTTATCCATTCATCCGATGATGGACACTTAGGTTGTTTCCAGCTCCGGGCTATTGTGAATAGAGCTGCAATGAACATTTTGGTACATGTCTCTTTTTGAATTATGGTTTTCTCAGGGTATATGCCTAGTAGTGGGATTGCTGGATCATATGGTAGTTCTATTTTTAGTTTTTTAAGGAACCTCCATACTGTTCTCCATAGTGGCTGTACCAATTCACATTCCCACCAGCAGTGCAAGAGTGTTCCCTTTTCTCCACACCCTCTCCAGCATTTATTGTTTCTAGATTTCTTGATGATGGCCATTCTGACTGGTGTGAGATGATATCTCATTGTAGTTTTGATTTGCATTTCTCTAATGATTAATGATGTTGAGCATTCTTTCATGTGTTTGTTGGCAGTCTGTATATCTTCTTTGGAGAAATGCCTATTTAAGTCTTCTGCCCATTTTTGGATTGGGTTGTTTGTTTTTTTGCTATTGAGCTGCATGAGCTGTTTATAAATTTTGGAGATTAATCCTTTGTCAGTTGCTTCATTTGCAAATATTTTCTCCCATTCTGAGGGTTGTCTTTTGGTCTTGTTTATGGTTTCCTTTGCTGTGCAAAAGCTTTGAAGTTTCATTAGGTCCCATGTGTTTATCTTTGTTTTTATTTCCATTTCTCTAGGAGGTGGGTCCAAAAGGATCTTGCTGTGATTTATGTCATAGAGTGTTCTACCTATGTTTTCCTCTAAGAGTTTGATAGTTTCTGGCCTTACATTTAAGTCTTTAATCCATTTTGAGCTTATTTTTGTGTATGGTGTTAGGGAATGATCTAATCTCATACTTTTACATGTCCCTGTCCAGTTTTCCCAGCACCACTTATTGAAGAGGCTGTCCTTTCTCCAATGTACATTCCTGCCTCCTTTATCAAAGATAAGTTGGCCATATGTGCGTGGGTTTATCTCTGGGCTTTCTATCCTGATCCACTGATCTATCTTTCTGTTTTTATGCCAGTACCACACTGTCTTAATTACTGTAGCTTTGTAGTATAGTCTGAAGTCAGGGAGCCTGATTCCTCCAGCTCCTTTTTTCGTTCTCAAGATTGCTTTGGCTATTCGGGGTCTTTTGTTTTTCCAAACAAATTTTGAAATTTTTTGTTCTAGTTCTGTGAAAAATGCCAGTGGTAGTTTGATAGGGATTGCATTGAATCTGTAGATTGCTTTGGGTAGTAGAGGAATGATATACCTTTTCTATCTTTTTACTTTCAACCTGCCTATGTGGTTATGATTGAAGTGAACCTCTTATAGATAGAATACAGTTTATAATCCAAGCTGCCCATCTTTGTCTTTTAATTGGTATATTTAGACCATTTACATTTAATGTAATTACTGCTAGGGCTTAAATCTGCCATTTAAATTTACTGTTTATTCTCTGTTTTGGGTTTTTATTTTTCCCTCTCTATTTTCTTCTGTCTGCCTTCCTGTGGGCTACATGTACATTTTTTAGAATCCATTTTGAATCATCTATACCTTTTTAGTACCTCTTTGTATAGCTTTTTTAGTGGTTTCTCTAGATATTACATTATATACCTAGATAATGTAATTATCCAGAGACATTATTTAGATATTATATTAAATATATATATACATATATAATTATATGCTCTATATAATCACAGTTTACAGGTGTCATCATGTTACCAGTTTGTCTGAAGCATGGATACCTTACCATCCTTTATGTCCCTTTACCCTCCCTCATTGATAATATAATTGCCTTAAATAATTCCTCTACATCCATTTAGAACCACAAGTGTTATAATTTTTGTTTCAACTTTCATAGATAATTTAGAAAACTTATGAGCAGAAGGAAAGCCTGTTTTACTTACCAATGCTTTAATTTACTGTGTTGTTATTTCCTTTCAGATTTTCTAATGTTTCTTCTTTTATCACATTTTTTCTGTTTAGAGAACTTACATTTTAGGATAGATCTGCTGGTGAAAAATTACCTTAGTTTTCTTTCACCTGAGAAAGTCTTGATTTCCCCTTTATTCCTGAATGATATTTGTGTGAGGTTTGGGATTCTGGGCTGGCAGTTCTTTTCTTTCAGCATCTGATAATATTGTGCTACTTCCTTTTGAGATGCATTGTTTCTGAAAAGAAATCCACCATTGCTTGCAATTTTTCTCTGGTGCTTCAATTTTTTTTTTTTAGTACTGATAAATTTACTTGTAAGCATTACAGAAGGTATTTATATCAACACACCACACCACATTGTACACCCTAAATATACACAATTTTTAATTGTGAATCATACCTCAATAAAGTTGGAAAAAAGATAGTTTACTTTCTCTCTTCTGTTCAGATTGGATCATTTATATTTTTCTATCTTCCAGTTCACTGATTCTTTCCTCTGTCATATCCATTCTGCTTTGAGTCCATCCACTGAACTTTTTGTTTCATATTTTTGTATTGTTATTGTATTTTTCAGTTAAAATTTTTCAGTTAATATTTTACTGTATTTTAACTTGTATTTTTCAGTTAAAATTATTGTACTTATTGTATTTTTATTGTATTTTTTGGTTATTATATTCTTCAGTTAAAATTTTTCTGTGTGATTCTCCTTTATATCTTCTATTTCTTTGCTGAGGATCTCTGCTTTTTCATTTGTTTCAAGCATGTTTATAATTTCTTATTTTAGCATTTTTATCACAGCTGCTTTGAAATCTTTGTCAGGCTGTCTAACAGCTTTGTCATCTTGGTACTGGCATCTGTTGATTGTCTTTTTCATTCAGTGTGAGAACTTCCTGGTTCTTGGTATGATGACTGACTGTGAATTAAGAACTTGGACATTTTCTATTATGTTAGGAGACTGCATACTATTAAATCTTCTGTTTTAGCTGACTTTCCCTAAAACTGTTCTGGAAGGGAAGGGAAAGGTGGTGCTGCCTCATTTCTTCTACACAGAGGTAGAAGCCTAGGTTTCCACTTAGCCTCAATTGATACCTGCTATGGTGAGGGCAGGTCTCCTCATTACTGTAAGTAATGAGGTAGAGTCCCAGCTTCCCATGAGGTGTCCACTGACAGTGCAAGGCCTTCTTACAAGATTGAAAGGATAAAAGTCGCTACTTCTCTGACACCACTCTGGTGAAACTGATGGACCACACTGTTAGAGCCTTTTAAAAATAAAACTCTAGGCTCTCCACTCAGCCTTTGCTGGCATGGGTAGCGGTGGGGCCACAGTTTTTGTACGGTATTTGACTGCAGCAGAGCAGTTAATATCTGGAAGTGTTCTGATTTCCTAGGCTTCCCCATTTCCTGGTCGTTTGGATAGAAATATACTGCTTTTATAGGACTTTGTCTGTAGTCACTGGCATTTCTAGGTTGCTGACTTTTCAGATTTAATTCTGAGATATGTGAGGCAAAAAGAAAACCCAAGAGCTCACCACCATATCATGTCTCAAGTCCCAAGTTCCCTAGCAAGTCTGCCTTTTTTTTCTATCATGGCTTTTTATGTTTATTTTATATGTTAAGTCCAACGATTTTAGTTGTACTTAGCAGGAGGAATAGGGAAAACACATCCAAATGTAGAAGTTCTTTAACTTTATTATAAATATTTGGGCTACAGTTTTTATCTTGAATGTCTTTTGGAATGTTATTTTGCTCATTATTCTCTTTTTTCTTGTAATAATTCGTGTAAGACCTAACGACCGACCTCTTATGTTGTTCATGTTTCCGTGCAGTAGGTCTTCCTGTGCTCCTAGGGGGAGCCTCCTTTTTGGAGGAATGGAGTGAATCAGAACAAGTTTCTGAGTTCATGGTTGTAGGGCTGACATTTCTATCATTAATGACCAATAATTCAAAATATGCTGAGTTCTTTCTGAAATCTGCTTTCCCTTCTCTTCTCCCATTCTCATCTGAATCTTTTTTCTTTTCCTTTGCCCAAGTGTCAATTTGATTCTACTTCCTATAGTTTCTCTTCAATATGGGGTTTTGTCCTGGAAGAAAATTTAAGCAGGTTGGTTTTAAGAGTTCATAGAGCCTAGGCTGGCTCAGCACTGTCAAGTATCTATAAGTCTCCCTGTACTCATATATGCACATTGGAACATTAAAAGCTCTCTCTGTTTGAGCTGGTTTTCCCAGATTGGCTGAGTTTCCTTTCTCTCCTGAGTGAGACCCTTTCTTTTGAGGGTGAGTATTTATTATCAATTTCAGGATTTTCTTCTGCAGTTTCAACCATGGCAACATTTTGCTGTAGTTTGGAGTTTGGGGGTACCTGGTCACCTAGTTTTGTTAAGATGTTACCCATGGGATTTTGGTTTTGTAATCCTTAGTTTCTATGTTTGTTTTGTGGGAGGACTTAAGTAGATTCAAACACTATACCACCACTTCCACCTGTCCTTCTTCAAACTCCTTCTTTAAAGAGGTATAAACTCCCTCCTCTATGTCATCCTGTTTCAAAGGTTCATTTGCTTTCACAGTTGAATCTACTCTTGCCAAAATCGCCAATTACATCCTTGTAATTAAACTTGCTTTCCTGTGTCTTCTCTCGCCACTCCAAATAATTTATTCAGTTCTTCAGCTCAACAGTAGCATTCAATTCCTTGAATACACATCAGGGCCTTTGCACATGCTGGTATTTCTGGCTGGACATACTTTACTTTCCCCTCCCCTGGTTCCTTCAGTCTCAGTTTTCAATAAACATTCACCCAAACTTCAAGACTAGGTTGTGTCTCTCGTATGCATTTCTTACTGTGTACTCAAGCTTGTAATAGCTATTAGAATAGTGTTTCACAATTGTCCACTTACCTCTCAACCCTCACTATAAATAATTCCTTTAAAGGTTGGAATTATGTTTTGCTCACCTCCATATCCTTAGTCATAGAGTAATCCATGGTACATTTCTTCAACAAATATTGAATGAATTAATGAAAGAAAAAGTAGTTCTTTTCTGAGCCTAGACTTTTCAGTATTAAGTATATGTTTGCAAATAATATTAATGGATGTGTTGTTTTATTGAACATAATGGTAATCATCTATACTGAAGCAAATTTATAATAGCCCCAAGAAGTAAAATTAAAATCACCTGCTCTATAACCCCAATATTCAATAATAACTGCTGTTAAAAATTTTAGGTGATATTTTTCCAGTCCCTCTTCTGTGTGTGTTTATGTGTGTATAATGGGGGAAATCTTGAAAATATTAAAATAATATATTTTTCATTTTACATGAGGCAGTTTAAAATGAGACTTTTTCAAATATGAGGCAATGTAGTGCAGTGAAAAGTGTATAGACTGTGAAGCCAGAGTGCTTCAGTTCAAATCCTGATTCTACCACTTATAAGCTGTGTAAACATGGACTAGTTACATAACTTCTCTGTGCCTCAGTTCAGTAGTTAAGCAGGGATAATCCATCCTGTGGGATTGCAATGAGGGCTAAATGAATTAATATTTGAGAAGTACTTAAAATAGTGCCTTGCACATAATCAGTGCTATAAAGGCACATGTTAAAGGCATAATATAAATAATCATGATTCTCTACATGTTTCTCATCATAACATCTTGAAAAATAACATTATGTAGACAAAATTCCTGCCAGACAAAAAGGAAATGAAAGAAAAAGAAAACACTTCTATGTGTGAAAGAAAGGGGAAGTTATAAGGATAGAGCAAGGAGGTCAAATTCCAAACCTCCATGGATTAGGGGGAATAAACTGCAGAGACACTCAGATAAATATCAAAGAATAGCAGAACATCAAAGCTAGCACCCCACTCTTCCAGGTGTTGCTTGGGAGAGGCTGCAAGCTTTCTCAGAAGCCTTGCCTTCAGCCTGGGGCCACATTCAATATGGTTTAACAGCAGTAGTGCTGCACTATCAGAGGAAACTGTATAGAAAAGTCTCTCCCACGTTGTATGTGGTATGAAGGAAACCAAGATGTTTTCTAATACTTCTACCCAGGGGGGAAGACTGGTGCCATAAAAGAGACCTGGAATCTTAAGAAATAAATATTTCTGAGGTTCAGCAATTCAAGGCAGAGGCAAGGATGACTGATGACCGATAGTAGCAGGTGGTATCATAAGCCCAATGACCAGGTAGGACCAAGCATGTCAGTAACAGGTTCATGAGAAAGAGGCCAA
Organism: Mesoplodon densirostris; assembly: GCF_025265405.1. NCBI lineage: Eukaryota > Metazoa > Chordata > Mammalia > Artiodactyla > Ziphiidae > Mesoplodon > Mesoplodon densirostris. Next base: position 230,132,466 of record NC_082661.1, read on the forward strand.
TGCCAAAAGCAAGTGGGATGACACCTCTTATGGTGATGAAAATGTAGGAAAATAGGCACCCTCATACCTAACAGAAGAGAATGCAAATTTATAGATTTATGGAGGGTAATTATGAAAAACTACAAAAATAACTTTAGTGTATCTATTGAACCAGACAACACACTTAAATATACAAAGATTTTCATGCAAAGTTAGTAAAATTTTACTGTATATGTAGATACTAAAAGACTGAAACCCAAAATATTAACAATAGTGGGGTTGGGGTGAAGGGGAATTTTTTAAATTTGAATATCCTCGTATGTTCTAAGTTTTCTACAAGCAACGTCTATAAATTTTTATAATGAGGAAAAAGTCTTTATAAAAACTGTACTCTCTTACCTTTAATCAGCCTCTTCCAAGTTAAGGAAGCCATTTTTCCGGAAAACCTCTCAATAAAAAGATAACCAAGTTTCCAAGCCTGTAAGCTGAGTGATCAGATGGTGATATTTGAAATGCAATCACACCTTAAATTCAAACCAGAAATAGCCATTAGGTTCCCGAATGTTATTGTACTCATCACTTGCCATCCAACTATGCATAATTGACCATCCAGATCATTTATAAAAATGTTAATTTAGACACGTCAGAAGTAATTTATGGGACGCCACACTGTCAATATTTCTTTCTTCAGAAAAACACTGTATCTCTGCCTTTTTAAAAATATTTATTTACTTACTTATTTGGTTGCACTGGGTCTTAGTTGTGGCAGGCGGGCTCCTTATTTGTGGCATGCATGTGGGGGATCTAGTTCCCTGATCAGGGATTGAACCCAGGCCCCCTGCATTGGGAGCATGGAGTCTTAACCACTGCACTACCAGGGAAGTCCCTGTACCTCTGCCTTTTATTTCTTGACAGGAAACAAAGGCTTTATGGGGAGGAGGAACCCCTCAATCAAGGATGATTTAATTTTTCTTACCAAAGTTTGAGTATTTTTCAAAGATTAAATAAATTATGTTTCCTGGTTTATCTTTATTCTCATGCTCATTTGGCCTCTTCAAATAATTCTAATAGAAATTATTCTGCAGATAAATCTTAGTTTTTGTTTTAATTTCAGTTGTAATAAGAGTTTTTTTCATATATACTTATGTTGATTAAACCTCTTGTGAGAGTTTGGCATAGGAGAGATCCTCTTAAATGTTTTGAATTCATTACGTGAAATGAAACCATCTGTAACCTTTCCAAAGCAAAAACTCAAAGAACAGCCATCTGATAATGAAAGCAATAAAATTGGACATGAAAATATTGGTTGTGAACATAGTCTAAGAGAATCCTCACCTGGGAAGGTTCATATACCCACTTAGTTTCTCCCCACTTCCATTAAGTCAAATGTGTCAAGAAAATGTAATCAGATTTGAGTGGCACTAATAGCAAACTGCTGATTGGACCAGATTCTCAAAAGCTTTCAAGATTAGTCACCAAATAGCCAGAGACTAAAAACACTAGCTATGATCAGTCTGGGACAGGAAAGAAAGACCTAAGAAGTTATAATCAGTGACTTGAGCCATCTGGCCAGACTCTCCCTTCTTTTAGGTCATGGCTTGGTAACTTCATTAGCATTAAGCTTTGAGTTATCATTTTAAATAATGTGAAACATAGTATTTCTCTCATGAACAAGACAAAATAAAGGATAGCTGGAGATGTTGATTCTGTTCTTGGTACATGCTGTTGCATGTTGAGATTAAGACATGATGGAGCATTTACACATTTGACTTAAAGGTGACTTCGTACATAAACTTTTCGTACATAAACTTTTTAACCAATTCTGTTTGCAGACCTGCCAGTTGAAAATAAGAGTTCCCCTTTCCCCCAAAACAACATACAACATTCTGAAGACTTATGCAAATTATCATCATCCAACAGCAATAAAAATAATGTATTCGTAAAGAGCTTTCTGGGTTTTGTAGCTTTTTTGTCTACAGGATTTCAGTAGTTTTAGACAGTGATCTAAAAATTTTCTCCTTCAATATCTTTCAAGTCTTGTTTCTCAAAGTTTGATCTCTGCACCATCAACAATGGAATCACCTGGAAGATTGTCAGAAATGCAGAATCTCAGGCTTACCCCAGACTTACTAAATAAGACTATGTATTTAAACAACACCCCCTGGTGATTCATATGCACATTAAATTTTTACATGCATCAGAATCATCATAATTTAATCATTTATTAAACAAAATTCCTGGGTCTCACCTTGAGGTTTTGATTTACTAGGTCTGAAGCGGGAAAAAGAATTTGCATTTCTAACAAGTTCTCAGTGATGTTCATGTTGATGGTATGGAGACCACACTTTGAGGACAATTGCTTTTCACTGGAGAATGCTTTGTGTTGACCCCAGTTTGGTAATAAATCATTCATATTTTAAGATAAGTGGTGAGTGGTAAGAATCTAAGTTTAGGCACATTCTGTTGAATAGCTACTAACTTGATTGGTTAAAATTATATTTGACCTTATGTCCACACAGAAACTTGTACACATGCTTATAGCAATTTTATTCACAATTGAATAAAAAAATAAAGCAAGTTTATTCAAAACTTGGAAGCAACCAAAATATTCTTCAGCAGTGAATGGATAAGTAAATGATGGCATATCCAGACAATGGAATACTATTCAGCTCTAAAAAGAAATGAGGTATCAAGCCATGAAAAGACATGGAGGAATCTTAAATTCATATTGCTAAGTGAAAAAACCCAATCTGAAAAGGCTACATACTGTGTGATTCCAACTAGATGACATTCTGGAATTAGTAAAACTACAGTATGGAGATAATAAAAAGATCAGTGGTTGCCAGGGGTAGCAGGGAGAGGAGATGAACAGGCAGACCACAGAGGAGTTTTAGGGCCATGAAAATACTCTGTATGATATTATAATAATGGATATATATCATTATATATTTGTCCAAACCCATAGAATGTACAACACCAATACGGAACCCTAAGGTAAACTATGGACTTTGAGTGATTATGATGTGTCAGTGTTGGTTCATCCTTGGTAAAAGGAAAATGTACCACTCTGGTGAGTGATGTTGATAATGCGAGAGGCTATACATGTATGGGGGCAGGGGGTATATTGGAAATCTCTGTATCTTCTTCTCAATTTTGTTGCAAACCTAAAAATTCTCTAAAACAATAAAGTCTTGATAGCTAGATGATTATGAGAGTGATGATGATGATGATGAAGACAAGAAGATGGAAGTGTGTGTGTATGTGTATATATATAAATAACAATGACCCACACAGTACATATATATGGGGGGAAGGGCTGCTCAGCTCACCAGGATTCTCCCAATCACAGCAGCTGTGCTTCTTGTCCTATCTCCTGGCAATATGGATGCTGGAACCAACGTAGAGATAATAGTCTCTATCTGCTCCAGTCAAATTCTCTCATCCAGGAATTTAAAAACCTGAATAAAGACAAGGCCTCTATTTCCCATGCCTCCCCAGGCTCAGTTGTTTACTTCTTTCACCCATACTGTAAGCTGCCAATGTTATTCCAATAATCTATTCTTTTCCAAAGTTTGCAGAATTATCAGAAATGCTTTTATTCATAATTTATTTTCGAGAGCAATTTCCTCCATGAATCAATCCTTTTTTGGTTTTGCCTACCATTTCTGAATAAAGCCTCCATGAGCTAGTGACAGAGAGTATAAATAATGAAAACAGGCACCTCTTATGCAACATCAATGGCCAGCATCATTGTTCCCTATTGGTTATTGTCTGTTGAATGAAGATTCCCATACCCTCTGGGAAGAGCCCAGACAGGGATTCTGTTGGTGTTGATACAATGCCTAGAACTGACAGTCGTGGTGGAGCTTAGTTCTCACTCACCTTCCACTTCGTGGGTAGAGAACAATCATAAACATGCTGAAAAGGGACTCCAGGAGAGCAGAGGAAGCAGTATGGAAATCAGCAAGGAAGGGGAAGGGTAGGGATTCCTGGAGCAGGAAAAATAATGCCTTGATCCAGCAGTTCAAATGAGGCATCCTCCACTTGGAGGACTATGCCAACACCCCATCTTTGACATAAGTTTTGGTGCTTAGAAAAGATATTTTACCCTGAGCAGGAACTCAGGGTATGGCGCTGCATCAATAATTGAAATTGAAAAGTGGTAGCTAGGGAATTCCCCGGCAGTCCAGTGGTTGGGACTCTGCTCTTTCACTGCCAGGGGCTGGGGTTCAATCCCTGGTTGAGGAACTAAGATCCCACATGCCGGGAGGTGCAGCCAAAAAAAAAAAGTGGCTCCTGTCTTCACCACATCCTTGGGTCCCCACTACTACTCAAGCATAGAGCTTGAGGGCAGTGGTTCTTACGCGTGGTCACCAGAACCGTGGCACCAGCATCACCAGGGCACTTGTTGCAAATGAAAATTCTCCAACCCCACTTCAGACCTACTGCATCCGACACTCTGAAGGTGGGCCCAGAAATCTGTTTTAACACATCTGCCGGGCAATTCTGACGCATGCTTAAGTTTGAGAAACATTGCTTTAGGGAATAGCAGTTAAGGGACTGGTGGAGGAAGAGCTGCCAAAAAGAGATGGAGAAAGTTTCCACAGTAGATTATTGTTTTCAATGGCACTGCCAACAAATGCCTGGAAGGGAGGGAAGTTTCATCACCACCACCACCCCGCCCCTGTAATCTCCTGGCACTTTGTAGCTTCGAGACAAATGCCCCATCTCCCAATTCCCGCTAGATTGCTACACTCCTCCAACAAGTACCTTCATAAAAAAAAAGTCTGAACCTGCCAGTGGTTGCTCTAGGGTTGCCAGAGTTATTACATACGCTGATGACATAAGCTTCAAAGATAGTATATTTATAATCAGAAAATATTGGTTAAAGATTGGTTTGGCCAAAAAGTTCGTTTGGGTGTTTTGTACGATGTTTATGGAAAATCCCAAACCAACTTTTGGGCAACCAAATAGATACAAAATAAGGATAGGGTGATTGAGCACAAATACTGTGGAAACCAAACAGGATAGTTGACAGTGAGTGATTAGTTCTAGCTTTGTTTATATTATAAATCATAGCTCGCTTCTCTTTTTTTTTTAATGTAACTAAGTTGGAGCACTGAGCAAATAATAGATTCAAAAGACAAACAGTTCTGGCTTCAGATTCTAACAATAAATCATCCCAGAGACTGGTCAGTGGATAATTATTTTGTGTCTCTGTCTAGAACAAAGTTTTTGGGTGACCTCCATCTATGGCCAAGGTCAATCATTGCAAATAAACCTCACAAAAGGTACCACATAGCCAGCAGCCTCAGGGGAAAAAAAGACAAAGGAGTGTGTGGGATGGAAACTTAGAAGATCCCATGACCTAGGTTCTCCTCTCTCCCAATTAGAAACAGCAAAAACAAACATCCTTCATAGTTGGGGCAACCAGTGATCTGTCTCCTGGCCTGACATTAATTGTCTCATGCCCATAATTCTGTTGTAATTATAAAATCAAAGGTGATCTGTAGGAATTTTCCATGATGCTTAAAATATTCTTTTGATTTTCTAATATATTTTATATGCCTTCCTACATAATGATGCTTGGATTAGTCATATATTGCTACACAGCAAATTACTGCAAAATTTAGTGGCTTAAGAAAACAAACGTATTATCTCACATTGTTTCTGGGTTCAGGAACCTGGGAGCAGCTTAGCTGGGCAATTGTATTTCAGGCTCTCTCAAGAGATCTCAGTCAAGATGTCAGCTAAAGCCATAACAGAAAGCTTTACTGAGGCTGGAGGATTCACTTCCAAGATGGCATGTTTGCATGGCTATTTGCAGGAAGCCTCAGTTTCTCAACACATGGGCTTCTCCATGTGGCTGTTCACAAGATGGCAGCTACAGTCCACCAAGTGAGTATTCCAACTCAGGGAGTGGTGCCCTCTATGACCTAGTCTCTGAAGTTGCATACTATTGCTCCCACTTTATTGGTTTTGACAGAATTAGATCACTAAGAAGAGCCCACACCAGTAGGATGGGATGGGAAGGGAGGAGTATCAAAGAATTTGTGGACATATCTAAAACCACCACAACATTTTAAAATATTTATTGGGTTTTTCTCCATGGATATTTCACGCTCCTTCAAAAAAAATTTTTTTATAAAACTCGACCATAGTCAGCAATTGTGATTGCATAAATCTACACATGTAATGAAATAGCATAGAACTATACATGTATTGTAAAACATCGATTTTGTGTGTTTGTTGATATTTAAGTAAAATGTACACGTGACTATTCTGTACCATCTTTGCAACTTCTTGTGACTCTGTAACTATCATATATATGATAAAATAAAATTAGAACAGCTTGCTTAAAACCAGCCTACTTATGCAAGTGTACCTAAGACCTGAACTACCTCCATAAATTTTCTAGACAGTCATTTTAAGCTAATTTTATCTTCAGTCTGTACAAGAGTATGTGTGTGTGTGTATTTTGTCTTTAAGTCTGTCTGTCTGTCTTATGGTGTAGCTGTGTTCCTGTTTCTGGTTCTACATCAACCAGCTTGACTGCATTATTATTAATTCAGCCTTTTATTCATGTGAATTTCAACATTAACTCCTCAAGTTTCCTCTGAAAACTTTAATGTATTTTCTTTCTGGGAAACACCTGGTGTTCTGATCTCTTCCTTGATATTGCTGATATTAAGAAGTTATCAGGCATACTTTTTTTTCAAATATTAGCCTGATAGTAATTATTTGCCCTTACAACTTAATATTTATAATAAGTAAGGAGAAAACAAATTAAGTTCACTTTTGTTAAAGTTTAGATAATTCAGATTTAATAAAAGCAATTGGCTGTATCACACAGGGAACTTTGCTCAATATTTTGTAATAACCTAAATGGGAAAACAATTTGAAAAAGAATAGATACATGTATATGTATAACAGAATCACTTTGCTGTACATCTGAAACTAATACAACATTGTTAATCAACTATACTCCAATATAAAATTAAAATTAAAAATGATAATAATAAAAAGTTATGAGTCTACAGTAAATAAATCCATAAAACAACAAAAAAGAAAATAAAGCTATCAGGTAAAGTTGTTGATATTTCTTATCTAGAGTATTATTAGAACTTTTAAGAAATGTTTATTTTTAAGTAATCTTTTGCATGTAAAAAACATTATAAAGAAATAAGTTAAATATTTAAAGTGATTATTTCAGGTGACATAATTTACTTTAATTTTCTTCTTTACCAAAAATATCTTATTTTCCAAATTTGCTAGAGCAAGCATGTATTACTTTTCAAATCAGAAAATATATTCTTGAAAACACTGATGTATTTAATTTTATGTGATAATAGTCATATAAAAATAACATGCTCAGCAAAATGATTGAAAGGATACACCCAAATGCCAATAGTGACACATTTGTGTTGAGTTACTGGTGATATTGTCCTCTGTTTTTCCAATTTATTACATTTTGCATAATGAGCATTTATTAATTTTGTAATGACAAGGTAATATAAAACATACGACTGCCTCCCATGTCTTATGCTTCTCAAATACTAGATTAGCAGTAGTTGCATTTTATGAAATCTTGGCTCTGGCTGTCAACAGAAGAGTTTGCCAGCAGACAGAGGTTTACAAGGTTTAGTCACTGAACAAGGAGAAAGGAGCAAATAAGCAAACCCATAAAGAACTTTAGCAACTACAAAAGAAATCAAGTCAAGCATACACTAGTTTACAAGTGACAATATATGACTCTCCACAGAGATTATTCATAACACAAATAGTTCCTCTTACCTTCTTCCAATATCAATACAAGCAGCTCAGAGAAAAGAGAAGGAGCTGACATGGAGGTGGTTAAAAAAGAAGGATGACTTTTTAAAAAATACAGGTTACCGTAGACTCAGGATCAATGAGTATTCACCTTTCAGACAGTGCAATTTATACAAAAAACTACAAGGGCTCTAACCCCAAAAAGAGTTTTGAAAGCCTTAACACCTGCCCCCTGATGCCAGACACCCAAACTCAAAACGCAAAACACTATACATAAGAAGGAAATATAATCATCAGAGGAAAGCAACTGTTGAATAAATATTGAGTGGAGAAAAAAAAAACTTCTAATAATGGTTCAGTTTCAAAAGAATAACACTGGTTGTCAGTTCTCAAACTGGCCCCCACACAGAGAGGGCAAGGGGAGACCAAAGAAAGAGGCAGACCTCTCCAGATCAGTAGGTGGCAGGTTTAATAATCAAGGGAACTTACATCCGAGGCTTGGCTTGGGTGGCCTCCAGATGAGCAGATCTCTGCACCCGCCTGCCAGACTCTTAGAAGTTTATATAGAAGACTTAAATGAGTTCAATCACATATTTAGTCCAGATGGTCTTGACAACACCTAATTCTCTCAAGGCTGAGTCTTTGAAACAGCTGCTAATGTGGAAATGGTGGGTGGAACATACATTCCAAAGATGGGAGAGGGTGAGGAGCCTCTGATTGCTCAAGTCCAGCTTGAGGATCAACTGGCGGTCACATATTCTCCATGACCTCCTCCAACAGTGGCTAAGTTAAAACTTAGTTACAACTTTGTATATCCTTATCTTGATTTTCTCAATCATAATAGACCTTGATGAAAATAAAACAATTTTAAGTAAAATTAATTGAAGATAATAAGTGCTGATTTATCATTTATTGATCCCTTTCTGCCTTAGTCTGGGTTTCCCAGAAAGTAGAATAGGAGGCAAAAGGCTATGCCACTCTTTTATTAGAGAGTACAATCCTAGGAAAGCAGGAGTGAGGGAAAGGGGAAAAGTCAAAGAGGAGGGAAAGGAAATGCAAGTAGTTTATACAGCTTCTTGGATCATTCTATCTTCTGTAACCATATTCCAACAGGCTGTATAAATTACTATCTCAGAACAATCGATCCAAGGGGAGAAAGGAGGAGAAGTTTACCCACTGGGTAATATCTCTTACTGAACAAAGTTTTTCCCCATTGACATTGGCTCCCCTGTACCTCTGGGTTGCACATGCCTGGGGACCAAGTGGGTCCTGCAGTCTCACACTTCAGGAGCAACAAGAGCATTATAGGATTAGAGATGCATAGGCATAAAGCAAAGAACTGTAATACTTTCCCCTTGTGAAATCAGTGGTTGCAACAGTTCAGTGCAACAAGTGCCCAAAGACTCTAGAAAGAAGCAAAACCAAAAGATCTGAGATACATAAAAGGTGTCTGATACATCCCATCCCCTTGCATTGCTCAATACTCTCACATAATATACAACTATGATAATTTAGGTTTCCATTATTGATAAAACAAAATGTCCTCACTTGTTATCTGAGTGAAAGATACAAGCCTAATTAGTCACAGAGTCCTTTCCCAAATGGTGACCACTTTGGAACTGAATAAAAATGAAAACACAACATAGAAAAAGTGTGGGATCCAGCGAAGCTAGCACTTAGAGGGAAATTTATAGCAGTAAAGGCCCATATTAGAAAAGAAGAAAGCTCTCAAATCACTACACTCAATTTCTACCTTAAGAAACTGGGGGCAGTGGGGACATTAAATCTAAAGTAAAGAGGGGAGTGGAAATCAACAGAACTGAAAAACAATAGAGAAAATTCTAAAAAACAAACACTGGGTCTGTGAGAAGATAAGTAAAATTGATGAACAATTGGCCATACTGATCAGGAAGTAAATGAGAGAAGACACAAATTATTAATATCAGGAATGAGAGTGGTGACACAGCTATAAAAGTCACAAATATTAAAATGATTAAAGAGAATATTTTAAACAATATTTTGCCATTAAAGTTAAAACTTTGATGAAATGGACAATGTTCATTCAAGAAGTAACAGATAGTCTGAATATTTATTAAATTTGTAGTTACAAACACTCTCACAATGAAAACTCCTGGCCCAGATGGGCTCACTGCTGAATTCTCCAAACATTTAAGGAAAAAGGAATACTAACTAAACAAAAACTTTTCCAGAAAATAATGAATAAGGAAGATGTCAAACTCAGTCTGCGAAGCCAGCCTTAATCAGATATCAAAACCAGACAAAGATATTATAATAAAAGATAACTACAAACCAATATTCTCCATGGATGTAGATGTAAAATTTTTTTTAATTTTTGCAAATTAACTCCATCAATACATAAAAGGGATAATATGTTATGATTAAGGGGTGTTTATCCCAGGAATACAAGGTTGGTCTAACAGCCAAAAACCAGTCAATGTAATTCACCGCATTAGTAGACTAAAAAGAAAAATCATGTGATTCCCTCAGTAGATAAAGAAAAAGCATTTGACAAAATCCAAACTCATTCTTGATTTAAAAAAAAAAATCCCTCAGGAATCTAAGACTAGAACTGAACATTCTCAACCTGTTAAGGGGCATCTACAAAAGATCTACAGCTACCACCATACTATTTTTCACCTAAGACAGGTAACAGGGTAAGACTGTCCACTCTCATTACTTCTATTCACATATTAGAGGTTCCAGTCAGCACAATAAGGCAAGAAAAAGAAACAAAGAAAGTTAAATAATTTGGAAGGAAACCTAAACTTTTATTCACAAACATAAATGTTTATGTAGAAAATCCTATAGAAGCTACAAAATAACTGTTAGAACTAATAAATAAATTTAGCAATGTTGCAGGGTATAAAGTCAATATACAAAAATCAGCAGTATTTCTAAGTAATACCAAAAAACAATCATAACTGAATTAAAATATGTCTTTACAGTAGTAGCAAAATATGAAATATGGAGGGATAAATCTGAAAATAGATGTGTGTAACTTGTACACTGAAAACTACAATAACGTACTGAAGGAAATTTTTTTAAGTAAATGGAGAAATATACCATATTTAAGGATTATAAGACTCTATTCTGACATCAGTTCTCACCAAATTGATCTATAGCTTCAATGTAATCCCAATCAAAATCCAAGTGGCCTTTTCTGTAGAAATTGACAAGCTTATTATTATTTATATGGGAAATCAAAGTACCTAAAATAGGGGCTTCCCTGGTGGCGCAGTGGTTGAGAGTCCGCCTGCCGATGCAGGGGACACGGGTTCGTGCCCCGGTCTGGGAAGATCCCACATGCCGCGGAGCGGCTGGACCCATGAGCCATGGCCGCTGAGCCTGTGTGTCCGGAGCCTGTGCTCCGCAATGGGAGAGGCCACAACAGTGAGAGGCCTGCGTACCGCAAAAAAAAAAAAAAAAAAAAAAAAAAAAAAAGTACCTAAAATAGTAAAAAAAACTTTGAAAAAAATATAAATTTGGAATATTTCCACACCACTACTTATTTCAAGACGGATAATGTAGCAATAATCAAGACAGATTATAAAGAAAGATATATAAATAAATGGAATAAGATTCAGAAATATCCCACACATACATGGTCAATTCATTTTGAACAAAAACAATTCATTGAGGAAAGAAACATTATTTCAATGAATAGTGCTAGAATTATGGTAGAGCCTTATGTAAAAAAATATAACCTTGACTTTTCACACTATTTACAAAATTTGAATTAAAATAGATCAAAGAATAAAAGTAAAAGCTAAAACTATACAACTTCTCCAAAAAAATATAAGGAAAGATCTTAGTGATCTTGAGTTTGTTGAAGATTTCTTAAGTATGACACAAAAAGCACAAACAATAAGAGGAAAACATATCAGTAAATTTGCCTCCATCAAAACTTAAATCTATCCCTACTTTACCTCCCCACCACAAGGAAAATAAGCGTTGTGTGTTGGGATTTGGGATACAGGTATTTCCAACGATGAACATGTTAGTTGTATTATTCTTCAGGTACCTGTGCATGGAGAAGACAGGAACACAAGCCTTATTCTCATTCTAACCCCTCTGGTCTTCTCAGCACATGCCATGCTATAATCCAGGTTAAAATGATTAGGTTTCTGTCTACTCACTGCAAGCAGTTTAAAGTCACACATTAAGAAGATTTTCCTCCTGTCAACAAAACATTCATTTTTTGTGCCAGGATTTATTTTGATATTCCCAAAGTTCCCAATTCTGCATGTTTTCCAACTATTGCTTCCCTTCCTGAAACAGTGCTAATTTGACACAGGAGTCTGTTCCTGTCAGTCATCGAATGACAAGCTTTTTATGATGTATTGTACATCATTTGTACAATATTTGTACAACTGTCACACTAGGACAGCAAGGAGGGTCACAGAAGTGCCATGTCAGCAGTGCCCCTCTCACTCCTTGACCATTTCAACTAACATGATACATGCTTTTCAGCTCTTATTACTTTCTTTAAGCAAAGACATCACACACCAATATGCATTTTTTTTCTATTTTTAAATCTCATTTAAAGTAAACTATTAATTTTTGACTGCCTGAAACAACATCCACTATAAAATGTAATTCCATGTACATGCCAAACAACAACAACAAAAATCTAGTAATTAGTTCCCTGGCTTTCACTCATTTCCATTCTGTGTACATGTGGATATATAAGAACACTTTCTTGAATTCCTCTTGCCATACATATTGAATATTAATCCAGAATGTCTTTGATATTCTTTATAGTTAGTTAATATTTGTTATATATTAAAGAGAAAACCGTTGTGGAGAGTTTTAGGATAACTCAGTTGCACAGCTTAGATCTCTGAGGACTACAAAATCAAAGAGAAAGAGGCAACCAAGCCTAAAGCAGAAGACCTGATTTGCAGTCTTACTCAACCAGTAGAAATATTTGCTTTTGCAGAAAAATCTATGTACATTGCTTAGATATTGGTGGTTTGACCGTACTTCATCCATTGATTCACCAGGCTGATTTTTTATCTTCATGTTTTCCGAGCCTTTTTTTAATCTGCTAAGTGAATTTTTCTTTTATCATTCAAGGAAGGTGAGAACAAGCTCCTTGTGTAAATACTTCTGTTCTTTGGAATAGATTAAATTAAATATGCATTAAAATTTGAGGATATGCACTTAGTGTACCATTTAGAACAGTGTACTTTTTACACACAGCTCTATAGTTGTGATTACATTTTGATAGGGTAGATAGGAAAAACACAAAAAGAGATAGAAAAACTGTGTTCCTCCACAGCATAAAACAGTTCTCCATCATGTTTAGTATTCCACCCAGAATGATTATAGAATATGAGAAACCCAGAGAATTAGATTTAATCATTAAAAACAAAACATTTTATACTTCCTAGGTCATTTTTACATATGACAATGCTCCAAACCAAGAAATTTCACACAGTTGACATCAAAATATATGGACAGCAAATGCTTCACAGTCCTATCTTTGTTTTTCAAAATCATCCATAATTGCTTGCCCACTTGCTTTTAGATGATTCATAAATGTGGATTTCCAAATAGGCCAAAAGCACAGGAGGAGGCTCCAAAGTAATTAAATCCATGGTGAAGACTGAAATAAGTTTTTTTCATCTTTTATTTCTTCCAGAGAGAAAAGTCAAATGTTTATGTTCTCTCAAAGGGGAATACATACTTTCGAGCCTTTTCAAGTTGTGGATTTTCAGTTGTTATAAATAACTTTGAAATGAAAGGGAGTATGTTTTCCTCACATACGTCTCTGTATTGTCCGCATGAGCTGAGACAAAACCAGAGGCATTCGTGATGAATTCCAACCCTCAGAGGTGTGGAAACTTCCTTCCAACCATCTACAAATGAGAGTCAATGTGCAGCTCAAGTGACTTCTCGGTTAATCACCATCTTTCAAGGACACGACGGGACTATCCATAGCCAGCCTTCTCGCTATTCTATGCAGGAAGAAATGGCTCCTGTTAACAGCTCTCCCTTCTTGGAGCACTAGACAGCAAGGAGCCCACAATGAGTGACTCGTAGAGGACAGCTTTCTATGACCATGAAGCTATGAAAACACTTCTGAAGATATTCAGTCCAGGCTAGAAAATACATTTTTACTATTAGCATAAAGATTCATATTGCACACATATCTCTAACTGTTCATCAGGACAATCTACTCTGAAAGAAGTTGTAAGTTCTAAAGAGCATTCTGCAGTGGTTTGAATGAATCATGATGAAAAACATATGTCCCCTTTACAAAACAAACTACTGAAAAACATCGAATTCATGAATATGAGATAGGAATGTTTAGGGGAGCAAATAGAAAAGGGCTAAGACCCAGTGCAACTCCTTAAGACTTCTGATTTTCATTTTACAGGGTCCCATCAGTGTTTCCCATGAAACTGAGATGTTTAGCTGTGAATGTGTGTGACCACCTTTAATTGCCAAGTTTAGTTCCTAAATTTGAAGGCCTATCTAACAAGTTACCAGATAATGCCCACAATACTGGTCAAACGATCACACTCTGTTATCCTAGAGGAACTTCCTGCATGACAGTGTATTTTGTCAACAATTGCCCTGACCCCTAGACATCTTTATAGAAGAGGTACCTGAGCAGTAGATAGCAGATGTGGGCTAGTGTAGATTGGAAGACAGAGAGTATAGTGCAAAAGAAGGGTTGGTGGGTAGAAACCAAGTAGGAAGAGAAGAGAAAACATCTTAGGCACATAGAACAAAGTGGGGAAGTAGAAAGAACACTTATTTTTTAGTCACTTGGAAAGAGCTTCATGTTCAAATCTCATCTCTTGTGCTATGCATTGTGCTATTTGGTGCAAGGTATATGTTATGAACTCTTTTCTCATCTACAAATGGGGATAATGATGCTTTTCTCATGGGATTGTTGAGTTCATTCAATGTGGAAAATATATTGCACAGAGTAAGAAGAAATAAAATAATACAAAAGTTTCTTGTATACAGGTGTGTGAATTTTAGAGCATAGAAGGAAAAGCTTGGATCATTTTCTCAAATTTCCGTTGTCTTTTTTCTGGTAAGTAACATGATCTTCTTGACCAAGGAGAAGGAAGTCAGTATGTCCTGACCAGATTTCCAGTGACATGCAGTTCTCAAGTACAGTAAGCTCTATTTCTCTTTCTGGATTTCATTTCCATTCCTACACGTACATGATTATGGAATCATTTCAATTATTATAAGAGGCAGCGGCATTTCATTTCACGTGAATAATGATCAATTACAGTTTAAACCAGTTTCAGTTTTTTTTAAAAAGACGCCAGAAGATAAATTAAAGGGTTACATTTTTATTTTGAGAGAGTAGAATCAAAGAAGTGCCGAGTTGCTTTTGATGCTTTTTGTATTCTTCTTTCAACTAGGCAAACCTTCATCTGTGTGTTTTGGTTTTCGTACACATTTTTTTCTACTAGACCTAAAACTATCGAGATGAATTATCACTTTCTGTTTTGCTATTTATAGCTGTAATAATTTTACTCTCATGGAATCCTACTTGACTCTTAAATGTATTAATATTATACCACATTTAAAATAAACCCAATAATATTTAAATATAAGTAGATGCTATGTTTATTGAGATTTTCACAGTAGACAACAGCAATTGATTGAAAGTCTCCTTTGTGCCAGACATTACACATGTGCCTTCTATTCATTCTTTCATTTCCTTGTAAGAGATCTAGGGACGTCCTTCCACAGTCATCAAGGTTCAAAGGAGCCAAACCGAAAGTCACCTCTTCATCAAAGTTGACTTGCACTAATTCTTTCTCATGACAGATCACCGTTCACAGGCCATAAATCACATTAGTTAAACCTACGGTTGTTATCAGCAACTGAGTCCACACCCAGAAGGTAATCATTGATAAACATGGGCTGCTAGGATCCCAGTGGCCCCTGTCACTCCAGCCCACATCGACTCATGACTGCCTCACCAGCCAGAAGGCACAGAGGCAGCTTTACAGGGAAGTGATGACAACAGTGTCCTGTCCTATATACAGCCTTCCCTGAAGGAATGTGCAAAAGTGAAAGAGCAGGACCTTTCACCTTTTTAATCTCTACTGGCTTCTTGGCTTCACCCTACAAATATGCTCTTTCACTGTTTTCCTTCTTTCACTGTTTATAAAGGTACTCCTACATTTTATTAGCCTCCAATTATGAATGAGGTGTTTGCCACATATTTGACTCACAAAAACTTGTCATGATGATTAAAAAGCACAGTTCTGACAATTTCACTACTAGGGTTTAAACTCCACATGTGTCTGATGCCAGGGCCTATGTATTGTTTCCCACACCATCGTGTAACCTCCTAGAGATATCCAAACCAGCTCAATCCCTTTCTCAACAGACCAAAATACAGGCTAGTCTTCCCTTGTAAATTGGTATTTGTAATTTTCATATAATGTTGGGTTAGGAAATGCAATAATCTTTTGCATGTGGCTTTCATGTGACTAGAAACGTCTTCATATAAGGATATAAGGTGTCAGGGCCATCTTGTGGAATTTACTTTAGGGGACAAGGCCATGGTCCTTTAATTCTGATTCTCTAGTCTCCTTGATGGGTATCTATAAGAAGAAGAAAACTTTAAACAGAGGATAGCTCTACAAACAAGTCTGGGAGACGAGAAAAAAAGAGTGGAGGAAGCGGAGCAGAGGAAGATGAGGAGAAGTCGGGAGTTAGGAGGGGACTCTATTTCCAAGCCTAGTAAGTAAGCATTTTTAATTACTGGATAATTAGGTCCACTTGGTTAACCCCAACCAAGTATATTCCACCTAACCTTAAAGATCCAGATCCCTTGCTTCTGACAGGCTAAGTACTCTCTACCTCAGGACATTTGCACATACTTTTCTCTGCCTGGACTTCTCTTTCCATCTATCCACATAACTCTCTCCTCTCTCAGGACCTTACTCAAATCTTACTTTCTCAGTGAGAATTTCCTAGATTTCTATTTTTTAAATTACAGCAACACCTACCTCCCTGCATCCTTCCTCTTCTCCTTTGCTGCTTTATTTTCTCTATTGCACTTATCACTATCTTACATACTATATAGTTCACTATTTTATTTTACTTTTTGTCACCTCTTCCCACTAGAATGCAGTCTCCACGAGGATAAGGATTTCTGTTCACTGCTATATCCCCAATACCCAAACAAGAGCTGGCATACAGTAGGGGATCTAAAATGTTTGTTGAATGAATGGATGCATTAGAAGATAAGTCTACCTCTATCCAAGTCCCTTCACTGTACAACTACTCTGTAATGTGATACATTCTGGGCAAAGTTGGGTTTTTCTTGTAGTGGCTAAGCCCCATCTCAGTCCAGTGGGACCTCTTTTCCTTGGTCTTGGGCCTGTGGGTAATCAGGAAGATGTTTATTCCAGAGTTACACATTACCCCTGGGCCGGAAGCTGGTTCTTACCAGGACATCTCTGCCCAGGCACTGAGAGTAATGCTCAGGACAAGAATAATGTTCATGATTCTCATACTATGAATGGTAGGGATGAGAACAGCTGCTTAAGTCACCAGTGCTTAAAGTCGACTTCTCAGAATCCAGGATAAAGGGCTGAAATAGCTATTCTCAATCTGCCTTATCATTTTCAGATTACAAAACTTTAGTCCCACAGGCCATATAAGGTTGACTGCTTCAGAAGGGCCCAGGATATCATTACATTCCCATTTTAATTAGTGAACACCCTAACTCTTTTAAAAGCCAATTTCCATTACTGTATATTTGGTGCTATTTAGTGAACATACTCATTTTGCCTTAAAAAACTAAGGACTCTAACAGTATGGTTTTGTTTTTCTTTTCTTTTCTTTCTTTTTTTTTTCTTTTGATACTTGCTTAGTATACTTGGCTTGAAACTCAATGAAATGAAACAAAGATTTACAAAATGTCATTCCCCGTTGGCCTTTCCCAAGAATAATTTGTACTGGAGTTGGCTGCAAGGGTTAAACACAGAGTATGCTCACAGCTCAGATTTCATAAGAAGGGAAATGTATGGTGTGTCTCCAAGGAATGGCAAACCCAAGAAGCTGAAAGGAGACTTGAGAGAAATTCAACAAGTGCAAATTTTAGTTGTATTTTATTACAAAGCAAACAGGAAATCCAACATTAAATGTAACAGCATCACATGAGATTCATCAGAAAAGATTTCATTTAATGAATGCTTGGTAAACCTATAGAGATCTCAGTAGATGGTTGTAAACCTAAAAGATAATTATGGTAAAAGCTTATTTTTAAAGTTTATAAAATTGACTAAAACAATGGGCTGAACCCCAAGGGGCAAATCCACCCATGCCAACAGACACAGTCTCTGGAAACTTTCCCAGGACCATCTCCACAAGTCAGCAGCAGCCCCTTGCCTCTTGTCTGGTGAATTAAGGCAGCTTCACAGTGGGTCACAAAAAGCTAACCCAAAACTGGGGTGCTAATTTAAAATTTTACCACACATCTGAAAGCAAGCTCTAGTTCCTTATATGGCATCTTGGAAGAGACTGAATAATGTATATTGATGAGGTTTTTACTCTGGGTTAGAACCTTATGAATTTAAAGTGGGATCACTCTAAATGGATTACCAGTCAACACCGTTTCCCAATGTGTGGTCCTAAGGCTACTCAGTCAGCCTCCCCAAGGCGAAGAGGATATAGTGGGCTCTTGTTAAAAATGAAAATCCACAGGCCTTAACCTAGACCCATTGAATACAGAATCTCTGAGCATGCGGCCCTAGAACCACCAGGTTCCCTGTAATCCTGACATTTGCCGAAGTGTAGGGCCAAAGCTAGAGTGAGTCCCAATTTTAACTGCATATAGAAACACCTGGGTAGCTTTCAAAGTAGAGCCTGGTCCCACACCCAGAAATTCTGTTGAATTGTTTGGGTTGAAGCCTGGACATTGGGATTTTTAAGAATCATCTTTGGATGATTCTAACAGATAGGCAAAATTAAGATTTACTGTAGTATCACAGATGTAGAAAACAAACTTACGGTTATCAGGGGATGGGGGAAGGGGAGGGATAAATTGGGAGACTGGGATTGACATATACACACGACTATATATAAAATAGATAACTAATAAGAACCTACTGTATAGCACAGGGAACCCTACTAAATACTCTGTAGTGGCCTATATGGGAAAAGAATCTAAAAAAAAACTGAAACTAACACAACATTGTTACTACAAATCAGCTCTCAGACAAATCCCATAATTTGAAGAAATGAAGACTTTGTTCGGAAAATGAAGAGGAAAACTCGAAGATCCATAGGGAGAATAAGGCAGAAGATGACATGTGTTAGAGGTCGTTTACCTACTCTGTGGGAGTTCCAGGTCTTGAGCACTCACATGCCTAGGTGTTTAATGACCTCCATGATACTTAGTTGTTCCCATTGCTGAAATGGACCTTTGTCTTATTAAATACTTAGAGGATAGATTTCTTTTTAATGCTATTTCACAAGTGGATTTTCCTGTAGAATGTATTGTCAGGTCACTTCTTTGAATTTTTAAATGGCACAAGAGGACTACACTTGCAATACTTTAAAAAAACAAAAATGCTGGTGCACAGTGGACCAATGGCCCTCTTCAATCATCCTGAGGAAAGGAGAAACTCCCCACGGCAACTCTATCAAATGAAAGTACTATGGGTAAGGAGGAGATGAGTGGGAGAAATAAAAGCATTTGCTGAATTCTAGAGTTACTTCCTGACACCTTTTCATCAGCTAAGATATTTTTAGCCCAAGAAGGAAAGGCAGGAATTCTCATTTTTTTTGTCCCTTTTCTACATCTGACTCACAGTGGCCTGAGCAAGTTGCTGCCTGCCTGGGTTAGTTCTTTTCTCTCAAAAATGGAGATAATGATACAGGGTTTCAGCCACTTAATCCCAGGGATGGTGCTAGGATTAATGAGAGTGTTTTGGAAAGAAAAGGAAAAACAAGCCTTTGATCAAAGATGTGGGGTAGGTATAATATTTTATTATAAACACTAATAATGGGCCTTATGTTCCTGATGCCTGGGGAGCAAACCATTTCCCTCTTGACCTGCATTAACACTTGGACCCAAGGGTGTTAATTAGAACACAAAGGTATGTACTGAATGGCACCCTAGGGGCCGAAAGGAGTTAATCCATCTCCAAAAGGTGACTAATTTACCTTCTACCCCGAACCCTTCCCACACTAGGCTCCTGTCGATTATTATTAGTGTAGAATAACTGCACCCTCCTTACAGGTCTATTGGGCCCCATGTGCTTCCTCCAATTTACTTAATAGAACATCTGAAAGTCCTATTGGAATAATTACCTTCTATTTGAATATTTGCTCTTAACTCATTGGTGGGAACAGCCCCAAACTAGTAATGATTACCTGTGACAGTTTATAAGTTGTGCTATTTCCTGTCTCATCATCAAGATAAAGTTTTTCACAGTGTGCACAGAATACATCTGTTCTCTTTAGGTGCCCTACTTTTTAAAATCTTCCTCGTCCTCCTTAGCCCTTCTCCAATGCCTTTTGCGTTTTGGTTGACAGCTCATGCTTCTTTCTCCCTTCACTGAATCAAACCTCTCACAACTTAGCACAGAAGCCACCAAGATGCTAGCCAAGTCACCTAGATTCTGGCCTCTACCTACCAATCTTCTTTAAAGCGAACAAAAAGCAAATAGGCACTTAGTACATGGTGGTGATGATCATAAAAATCATGATTTTAACGTAACAGTGTCATTTAACCTGGAACAATCCTCCCCTTGATAGCCATCCTGCTCCCTCATTTTTCATCATAATTATCAGCATCAGTGTTAAGTAGAAGGCAGAGAATCCTGAGGAACTCTTGTACAGTTAGTAACCCATCTGACCTTTACCAAGCAAATATGTCTCAGAGATCATCTTATTTATTTTAACATATTGTGACTGATATATGGGCTTAAGTGCATGACCAGCATATACATCACGTTGAAAACCCTAATAATGAACATAAGTGTGGTGCTTATGTTAGGGGAAACACTGACCGAAGCCACCTGCCCTGGCCAGGCACCACAGTAACCACTTGCATGAATTATCTTACAACAGGAGGTCCTGGTAGGGAACTCCTGGAACTAACAGGCTACCACCAACTGGAAGAATTCGGGAAAGATCAAAAGGAGAGAGGAGACGCCAGTCTGTATGTCCTACCAACCTCCCAGAATCCTTCTCGCTGGAATCCATCCTGCCTGAGTGATGCGCACACCACCAGGAAGGACCCTGAGTCAGAGTGACTGGCCAGAGACAACCCGGAAACTCACCCCATTCCCATAAAACCCGAGACTGCGAGCCACGCGGCAGAGCAATTCTCCCGGGTTCCCTGACCCGGCTGCTCTCTGCCCCGGAGCCCCTTCCCAATAAAGTCTCTTGCTTCGTCAGCACCTGAGTCTCCTCAGACAATTCATTTCTGAGTGTTAGACAAGAGCCCACTCTCAGACCCTGGAAGGGGTCCCCTTCCTGCAACACTTACAGAGCATCGGAAATGGTGATTTATGAAGCCCAGACAGCTGGGTGGGATCACCTTAGCAATCATCTAATCCAAACTTTTACCTTAAGATAGAGTAACCAAAGCCCAGAAAGATGAAGTGGCTTCCTCAAAGATCACATCTCCCCATTCATGGCTCCCTCCACTAGTAAAGGCGAGGTGTGGAAAAGGAAAGTACTTGATTTGACGACAACTGCAGTCAGCTAGGAAGATTTCTAGAGATTTGATAGGAAAATCACCTTGGGGTAACGCCAACTTTTTCCAAATCAAATTGAAATATTACTCTGAACCACAGTATCAGCCCTAGTCTCACGTGGAGTTGAATTTTATTTTTCTTTAACACAAACTAATCTCATAGAGAGATAATTAACGACTTAGGTAAATAAGATAGAAGAGAGAGAAGCTGGCGTGAATGGATTTAAAATGTGTATACAGGCACATGTTTATGTTAGCCTGACTGACTCTACACCTACCCTGCATTCCTGACACCAGCAGACAAAGAAAACCTCTCATAGATCAATTTGATAACAAGGAATTCCCAAACTCTCCCTAAAGTATTAATCTTGAGTTCCTGAGAAGCAGAGCTTGTCACGGAGGCTTGCAGGGGATCTTAACGACCTGGCAAGAAAGGAGCTGTTATAGGGTGATGACTAGACAGGGAAATAACTAGACAGATGATAAATTTTGAGAACAGGAAGTGCAGTGGAGACTTGCCTCCACCACCTCATGTATAACAAGGTTACACTGAGATTCTTCCAACTCTTGATCGCTTTTCTGCCCATCCACCACTCGCATCCTGAAGTAAATGTGAAAGGGAAGAAATGTGAGTAGTTCTTTAAAAAAAAAAAAAAAACACTCTTCAGGAAAGTTTCCAAAAGTAATTCTACCTTTGCTAAAAGCAAAGAATTATATGTGCTTTTGACTGAATCATAAGGCTTCAGAAAATACTTAGGAGAGTTGATAAAGAACCTTTTTAATATATGTGACTAAACAAACTTTTAAGCTGCAATATTTTATTCTTTATTTCTTCTCTTTCTCATAACTATCTTTAACCTCCAAAGACTGCCTTTTTATAGCCTGTCAGTAAATGTTTTTTGCAGGGAATGATCTTTCAGGAACTCTGAAATAAGCATTGAGGTACTGCCATCAACTGTGACCAACTCCAACCCTAATGAAGAATTTAAACCAAGAAGTGAACATATAAGCCTACTGACTTGTAGTTAAGAGAATTTAAAATAAACTATTTCATGGGTTTTTTTCTTCATTATATCTGAAACCGAACAGGACCCTGTGGGTCTCCTGGACACGGAAGCCTTTTTGTCTCCCTTTTCTTGTAGGCAAGACTCCAGCATCCATGATCTTCCTGGAGTGCCAAAGGGCAGATTCCACACTTGCTAACAAGGGAGGAGCAGCCAAGAATCTGCCTGAGGCCAGATTAAAGGGACCAGAGAGGCTCATCAAGATTAGGAGACCCACAACCTGAGACCTTGCACACACCTTAATCTTGTCAGTAATTCCACCCTTGAACTATTGCTCTAAAACTCATTGTCAAATCCTCCCGGGTGGGGACACATAGTTTTTGAGAGCAGGATCCTGCTGTGGCCCCCTTCACCTGGCAAAGCAATAAAGCTATTCCTTTCTACTTCACCCAAAACTTGGTCTCCGAGATTCAATTTGCCACCGGTGTACAGAGAAGCTGAGCTTTCAGCATCATATCCACAAAATTTCTGTGGTGCTTCTTTACCATTTGATATTAAGTCCACATTACTTTCTATTACAGTAAATAGATTGCCAGCTTTACCCCTTAGTGTATTACAGGTAAATTAAGTAAAGCATGTCTTCAAATAAAAAAAGAAAAATCCTTCATGATTCAAAATGAAGCACCAAATTGGGCTACATACTTTAGAGCAATAGCTTAAAATATGGTCTGCAGCCTAAATGCTAAGACACTGTTTAAATTTTACCCCATGAAATAATATAATGTTGGGCAGTAGTTGGTTACCTGGTGCTCACTTCACAAATACTCCAATTAATTGACAAAGCTTTTCTATTTGAAGCTCCAAGAGATTTTATTGATGCTTTTTCATAGAAATTCTCCCTAGGAGGACTAATTATCATGGTCAAATCTGTACTTTTTGAAATAAGGTTGTGGTATATGATCAAATTCACAAACAGGTGCATTTCTATACACTAACAATAAACTGTCTAAAAAAGAGTTAAACAATCCCATTTACAATAGCATCAAAGGAACAAAATACTTAAAAATAAATTTAACCAAGGAAATGAAAGATCCATACACTGAAAACTATCAGACACTAATGAAAGAAATTGAAGAAGACACAAATAAATAAATGGAAAGCTATCTTGTGTTCATGGATCAGAGGAGTTAATATTGTTAAAATGTGCTACTATCCCAAGCTATCTACAGATTCAGTGCAATCCCTATCAAAATTCTAGTGGCATTTTTCAAAGAAATAGAAAAAAAAATCTATAAATTTGCATAGAATCACAGGAGACCACAAATGGACAAAGTAATCTTGAAAAAGAACAAAGCTGGAGGCATCATGCTCGCTAATTTCAAACTATATTACAGAGCTATATTAATCAAAATAGTATGGTACAGGCATTAAAATAGACACATAGACCAATGAAACAGAATTGAGAGCCCAGAAATAAGTCCACACATATATGGTCAGCTAAGATTTGACAAGGTAGCTAAGAATACTCAATAAGAAAAGAACAGTCTCTTCAATAAACGGTGTTGGGAAAAATGGATATCCATGTGCAAAAGGATTAAATTGGACCCCTATCTTAAACCAATCACAAAAATGGATTAAGGCCTTAAATATAAGACCTGAAACTATAAAATTCCTAGAAGAAAGCATAGCAGGGAAGCTCCTTGACATCAGTCTTGGCATTTACTTTTTTGGATATGACACCAAAAGCATAAGCAGCAAAAGCAAAAATCAACAAGTAGGACTAAACCAAACTAAAAAGCATCTGCACAGCAAAAGAAACCACCAACAAAATGAAAAGGCAACCTACAGAATGACAGAAAAGATTGCAAATCATATATCTCACAGGGAGTTAATATCTATAACATATAAGGAATTCAACTCAATAGCAAAAACAAATAAACAAAAACCAAAATCAATCTCATTTTAAAAAATGGGTAGAGGACCTAAATAGAATTTTTCCAAAGTACATGAAAAGATGCTCAACATCACTAATCATCAGGGAAATGCAAATCAAAACCACAATGAGGTATCACCTCACATCTGTCAGAGTGGTATTATCAAAAAAGAGAGAGAGAGAGAGAGAGACATGCTGGCAAAGATGTGGAGAAAAGGGAACCCTCTGGCACTGTTGGTAGAAATGTAATATGGTGCCATCATTATGGAAAACAGTAAGGAGTTTCCTCAAAAAGTTAAAAATAAAACTACCATATGATCCAGTAATCCTGCTTCTGAGTACATAACCATAGGAAATGAAATCAGGACCTCAAAGGGATATCTGTACCCCCATGTTCATTATTATGAACATGTAGCATTAATCACAATAGCCAAGATATGGAAATAACCTAAATGCCCATCAACAGAGGAATGGGTAAAGAAGATGGATAAAGAAGATGCCAGATGCAAAGGGGTGGGGAATATGGGGAGATATTGGCCAAAGTATACAAACTTTCTAAGATGAATGAGTCCCAGGAATCTAATATATAGTATGGTGACTATAGTCAACAATACTATATTGCATACTTGAAAGTTGCTATGAGAATAAAGCCTTAATGTTCTACCATAACAACATGGTATGTGAGGTAAAGGATGTGTTAACTTTCCTTATTGTGGTACACATTTCACAATATTTTTGTGTATCAAATCATCACATTGTACAGCTTAAACTTACCCAATGTTATATGTCAATTATATCTCAATAAAGCTGGAAAAACAAAGTTTAAAAATTCACGAGCTGAGGGGCTTCCCTGGTGGCGCAGTGGTTGAGAGTCCACCTGACCATGCAGGGGATACGGGTTCGTGCCCCGGTCCGGGGGGATCCCACATGCCGTGGAGCGGCTGGGCCCGTGAGCCATGGCCGCTGAGCCTGCATGTCCGGAGCCTGTGCTCCGCAATGGGAGAGGCCACAGCAGTGAGAGGCCCGCGTACCGGAAAAAAAAAAAAAAATTCACGAGCTGATCTTGATCAAAATCACAAGATGATGACAGGACCAAAATTGTATGAAACTTTTGAAAAAATGGAAACAGCAATTGTCACTTGGTTCTTATCTAGCTCTCATATAGCTAAGAAATAGTCATGTAATCAAAAACCTGAAATAAACTGGAAACACCTCCAAAAAGCCAAACTACATAGATGTAACTTCTTGCACTGACATGTGAGCACTTCATTTGTAAAAATGCACATTAAAGTAACTCCGAGCCAATTTTTCTCACTTTGGGCATAATTTTATTTGGCTCAGTAATCTGTTTCTCTGAGACATAATATAATAAAAGCAGAAAACTAGAAAGGGGCAGTAGAGTTTGGGAGAGTCATTGAAAGCAATAAAATATATTAGCCGACATAGCTTAACAGGGAGGAATAGATTTTTTAATAGAACTATAAGAAAAAACCTTAGAACCCAAAATGCAGCATGGAATAATTTAGCGAAAGGACAGAGATCCTCAGAAGTCCCAGAGAACATTTTTATATTAGACCATAATAACAATTATATATACTAATGGCCCTGGATCATCAAGAAATGGTTCATTTATTATTATAAATCCTATTTTCTAAGGTGTAGAAGTGCCAAATATATTCTTATCAAAAGAAATAAAAATATTAAGGTTTCAGGACTATTCATGATTCCCTGAAAATACTAAACATTGTTGTAAAGTGGATCACTATGTCAACAAAACAAAAACTAAGTGATCATGGCACTTAGCTTATATTAAATTGAAACACAGTCACAAATCTAGTGAACTGAGAATTCCAAAAGACATGTAAAGATCTGAGAAGGAGCATTCCAGGGAGCAGGGAGCAAATGCCATGACTCCAAGACAGAAACAAACCCAAGCCAGTTGTCAGGGCTGCCGTGACGTGACCAAAGGGACAGTGGTATGAGGAAGAATGGATAACTAATAAGGTGTCGCATCACATACAGAGTTTGGATTTCATTCTAATTGCAAAGAGAAAACATTGTAAAGTTTTAAGGCAAGCAAAAATGCTAACTGATGTATTTTTTCATTTTTTCAAGTTCTATGACTGCTGCATAGAGAATGCATTGTAGTGGAGTGAAATAGAAAATGGGAAGTGAGAAATCATCAAGATTTTCATCAAGAATTTCTAAAGGCTGAAGTCCCATTCATGAAGATAACCTACAGAGGTGTTTGAGATACTGCTCCAGGCAGAAACTTACCAATTTGGGGGCAGAAGGTATTTTCCAAAGGAGAATTTTCTACCTAGTTTTCATCTTTCACTCCACTGACTCTTTCCAGAGTTTGATTTTAGAAATGTGACTGATCTAAAACTTAATACGGACACAATTTAAGAACTTAACAATTCTTGAGCCACTACTCTTTCAATCTATGAATTATTTTCTGGCAGAGACCTGAGACCAGATTGTTTAGTACTAAAATAGGAGCTCTGAAATTCCTTCAAGTCCTTGACCTTTAGATATAAGACCAACAATAAGACATTTCTAGCTAAATATTGTATGAATTAAAGGATGATCTCTTTCACTGTCCTGGGTTTCAATCCCCACTCGAATTCCCAGGTTTAAGGCAATACCACCTTTCTAGATGAGTGAATGGCTTGAAAAAGAGAAAACAACTTGGATTTTCTTTTTATTAAGATAAAGAATCTTTCTATTCCTTACTCTCTTTGTAGATTCCTTTAGGAAGAACTCCAGTGAAAGCTGAACTGGAAGAAATGTGATCAGTTTGCCAAAAGAATATGACTAGCTTGCCAACTTGATGGGAATGGAGGTATTATGTTCCAGCTGTCATAGTAAGATTTTAGTTTCTAGAGTCCTTCTAAGTGCTCCCAAGCTCTTCAAGAAGGCCAAGGAAGATTTTACAAGTATCAAAGTGTTCACCCACACATGGGCACTAAGGATGGCCAAATAGTAGATGAGTCATTATTTATCCAAGTGTAATATGGTGGGGCACAGACGAACTGGCCACCATCCTGCTTCCAACACACAGGCAAGATCTGGAAGAATCAATAAGCAAATGACTGCATTTTGTCAGTAGATGCGTCGTTACAGCTACTAATTTAAATTTAGAGCTATGTTCAAGTATCTATGGAAATAGAAGTTAATAAATTATCGCAAATTCCTAAACTGCAAGCTCCAAATTATCTAAGAGATGGTACCCTGTGCTGTGCACCCCGTGGGATGTTTGTAACAAAGGAAAACTGTATTCCTTTATTCAAAATTTTCCAAAGCACCTATCGAGAGAGAGAAGACCCCCTGGCCACTGGTCCCAGTGCTCATTCTCCTCATACAGACCCTTGAAATTAACTTCCATTCCTCTCATAAATAGCAAAGTATGTCAGCCCTGGTCACCATTGCCTGGCTTCACATCCTGGCTCTATCTTACCAGCTGTTTATCCTTGGGCAAGTGATTCAGTTTACTCATCTGTAAAAGAGAGTAATAATAGTACCTACCTCAAAGGGTTGTCAGGAAGATTATATGAGTTTATGAGTTTGTGAGTTTATGATTATATGAGTTCATATGTGACACATATGAAAAGAGTCTCTGGCATATAGTAAATCTAATAAATGTTAATTAATATCATCCCTACTTTCATCAGTCACCACCAAAATTGTAGCACCACCAAATAAAACAAATGTGTTCCCTAATACCTTGAGAAAGTAGATGTCTGCGACCAACAGCATTGACATCATCCAGGAGTTTGTTAGAAATGCAGAATCTCTATCCTCACCCCAGATTTACTGAATAACAATCTGCATTTGAACAAGGCCTTTTAGATACACATTATAATTTGAGAAGTGCTACTCTGGCACACCATCTGCCCGTAATAGCTATACTTCCTTCCCCAGAGCTGCCCTCCCCCTATGCCCTCTAGAATTATTGTTCCAAAATCAACAAACTCTCTATAACCTTCTCTAGATGTTCCCCCATCCCCTTACCACACCTGAACCCCAGCGTTCCCTTAAACATACAATTTTCTCTACAAACTTCTGCAGTGATGACTGCTTCTTCCACACTTCAAGGACATCAGGGTTAGGAGGTGAAGTTACCATCTTCCTTCTTCCCAGCTGCGGTCCTTCTCCTTTGCTAGCAAAACAATCTGTTCTTTTGGGGCCATGCCATTTGATGCTACAAGTTTCTCCTACTCTGTGCCTCTGGGCTTCAAATTTTTCATCCACTCCCTTTCACCCACCAGCCTTTGCCACCTTTTCTTCCCAAGATGTTGCCATCTCTTTGGAGAATGACAAGAACCACAGGGACAATCTAACAATTGGCCTCTCAGCTTCTTAACCATTTGTTTTCAGTAACCTTCTCCAACATTTTTCACATCAGCACATGTTTCTGGGTTCCATCTGGAACCTTGTCATCATCTGGAATTGCTCCAGTCCCAAAAGCTTTAATTGAAGCACCCCATTTTCTGATTATAACCTCTTTTTCATCTAAAAGAGGTTATACTTGCTGCGACTATTCTTCCACAACTTCATTGATCTTTCTAACCTCTCTCCTTATCAAATTTAGATTCTGTGCTCTATCTTATTCGAAAAATATTGCTGCCAATTGCCTAGCGATGCATGACCAATATCCAAATCTCCCTACAGCTATTCTCGTCTTCCTTCCTGTGACAGTAAAGGAGTTGACCTTGGCATTATATAAGGCCAATCCCTCCACTTTGCTCTGAATGCTATGCTGTTCACCTTCTCAGGAACCTCAAGAACGACTGATTAACTTTTTTCTCTCTTTAATATTCAATTCCCCCGATCAAATGGATCTTTGTCATTGGCTTTTAAGCACAGTCAAGTTTTTTCCATTAAAAAGCAGACAAAACTTTTCTTAACCTACACCTCTTTCTCATCTCCTTTGTAGATATCTTTTCTCCTTTACAAAAATATTCTCAAAAGATTTTTTACTCATTGGTTCCATTTACTTGCCACTGACATATTCCTCAGCCCACTTCAATCTGACCATGACCGCTAAGTGCTCTGATATCTTACAGTTCTAACGAAGAATTTTTGACTTTGTCTTCCTTGCTCTATTATCTTCAAGACTGTTGGCCAGTCTCTTTAACTTAAAGCACCCTTTTCCCTTGGCTCTAATGATGTTCACTGTTCTGGCTTTCCTTCTATCTCTCTGACTAATCCTTCTCCATCTCCTTTGCACAAATGTGCAAGAAAGAGAGATACTGTTACTGTTATTGACATTTTTAGAGCTGGAAGAGATTGTAAATATACATTATCTTCTGTATTTATATTTGTTTTAAAAATCAGCTGTATACTTAAATTAATATCATTTAGGTTGTCTTATTATAATCGTTTTCAATTCTTATTATATGACAATCTTCTGCACGAGTTATCAAATCTATAAATTCCCCCTTAACAAATCCAAATTTAGTTCACCTCGACAAACCCAAAGTTAGCATGCCCCTTTTATCACCTTGTAGTATAAGTTTGCAATTTTGTGTTTTGACCACAGACATATTGATCACTCAAATCGATAGCTAGTGGGAAGCAGCCGCATAGCACAGGGAGATCAGCTGGGTGATTTGTGACCACCTAGAGGGGTGAGATAGGGAAGGTGGGAGGGAGATGCAAGAGGGAAGAGATATGGGGATATATGTATATGCTTAGCTGATTCACTTTGTTATAAAGCAGAAACTAGCACACCATTGTAAAGCAATTATACTCCAATAAAGAAGTTAAAAAAATAAAAATGTTTAAAAAATAAAATAAATTTTAAAAAATATTTGAATACCCTTTCATTCACATGGACTGTTTATATATGCTCCCTCTTAAGTTAAAATGGCACACTGTAATACCTGCAGGTGATAGGGAACTGGATATTGGACATTTTGGAAAAGATTAAATGAAAAACAACAGTAAGGAGATACTTTTGAACTCTCCTTCCAATAAGAAGCAATAATTCCTTAGAAAATTAGCTCTAAATGCTACCCCTCCAACTGTGGATTTTCTAAGTCATAATGACCTCTTCCCACAGTATTTGTATACAAATGTTCTCCCAGGAACAATGTGAAATTCAGGTAGTTTACTTCCCTTCGAACAGACAAAAGGAAAGAATATAAATAAAAAGAGCTGAGATACTTTTGGTAACTAGAATTATATGTTTGTCTTAGTAACGCAACGAAATCCATTATTTTAACAAGCTGAACATCGTTGTCAGAGCAACTCTTAAGTATTCATCAGTCATGAGAATTTCCCACACTACAAGAGAAGCTTCTCCATGAGTTGCATGTCCTCAGGGACAAGATCAATGTCTGACCTGGGGGGCCTCTCTGTTCCCTTTCTCTGTGACACAGTGAACAGAGGACCTAGGTTTGAATCATTCTGCTTCCACCTATGAGTGGCTGGCATTGGGCATGATATCCTTTGTTAAAGCTTTCATTTTATCACTTGTGAAATGGGGACAGCAGTGTTTTTCTCACATAGTGGCTATAAATATTACATTAAATATTGTAGCAGAGATGAGGCATAGACCCAAATATTTGGGGAAAATATTTGAAGATCATTAAAAGCCAAAATGCAGGTGGCAGGAAGCATCAGGTCAAGGAGGATTGTAGGCTTGCCTAGAAAACGTGCCACGTGGGGATAATCTAGTAGGCGCTCTGTGAAATAGAATATACGTATATTGGTTTTTGTCTCCAAATCCCACAAAGACCTCCTAAAACCCTTGTCATTTCCTAAGTGATAAGAGCACCAGAAGCATCTATTTTTCTAGTATTTGGTCTTTGACCTTGGTTCCTGCCACCAAGTTCCTAAATCCCTTGGAATTGCCTGGGTGATAGGAGTGTCTTGTTCTAAAGAGGTGACTCTGGGTGGGCTCTGAGCGGGGCTGCTCACCAGAAAGACCAAGCCATGAAGAGATGCTTGGAATTTTCAGCCCCTCCCCCCATTCTCCAGAGAGGGGACAGGGGCTGGAAATGGATTTTATGATCCATCATGCCCATGTGATGAAGCCTCCATAAAAATCCCCAAAGTTTGAGGTTTGGAGAGCTTCTGGGTTGCTTGCTGAACACATGGAGGTGCTGGGGAAGTGGTATGCCCAGAGAGGACGTGGAAGTCTTGCACTCCTTCCCACATATCTTGCCCTGTGCATCTCTTCATCTGGCTGTTCATCTATATCCTTCATCACATCATTTATTACATCATAAAATGATACATTGAAGTGTTTCCCTGAGTTCTGTGAACTCTTCTAGCAAATAATCGAATCCGAGGGGGAGGAGGTCATGGAAAACTCCACTTTGCAGCCAAGTTGAACAGAAGCTGTGGGTAAGCTGGGGACCTACCACTTGTGATTGGCATCTGAAGTGGGGGGCACACTCAGGTCAGCCTTTGACCTGTGGGATCTGATGCTACTTTCTGTAGGGAGTGTCAGAATTGAGTTGAATTGTTGGACATTCAGCTGGTATCACAGAGACTTGCTTGGTGTGGGAAACACTGACCCCCCCCCCCCAATCTGGTGTCAGAGTGTGGCAGGAGTGTGAGAAGGAGAGAGACACACAAGAGGGAGAGTCAGTGTTTCCTAACTCAGGCTCCAAAAGGCCATGTGTTCAAACAGGTGGAGTGAGTGGTAGAGAGAGTAAAAGGGACAGGCAGGTAAAAAACATAATGTAAATCTTGGGCAAGATCCCATGAGACAGGCATTAGCAATGCAATGTTGGTGCCTATGGGCTATTCAGGAAAGGACCCAGGTATGGGGAACTGGGTTAGTGATTCAAGGTGCAAGAGGAAAAGGGACATTTTTCAGAGGCAAGAGGAAAGTAGATATGCTCCATAAGAAGACAAATCTCTACACTGAAGAACACAAGGACCTGGAATCTGACAGTCTCAATGAGGAGGAAGAATAGCTTTACATAAAACACGTAAATAAAAATTAAATACTAGGGTGTGTAGTGATGACTATGATACCACTCACTGGGTGGTAGAATAGCTTTAAAATGCTTCATGAAGGTTATAAGATCTCACTGGGAGCCTTCAGGGCTTAGAGGGAAGGCAGGTATTCTGGTATTCAGCATCACAAGATAATACGGAGTCAGGAAAAGAAATAACTGAGGTAGCTGTCTGTTAAAGAGATAGGAAATGTAAGCAAGGAGCACTCCATTTCCACAGAAATGTTCATTGCCATCTCCTTCAGAAATGAAAGAGAAAGGACAGGGGGAAAAGGAACAGGGCAAGTAGTTATTCAAAACAGGTGTCTGGGCTTCCCTGGTGGCGCAGTGGTTGAGAGTCCGCCTGCCGATTCAGGGGACACGGGTTCGTGCCCTGATCCCGGAAGATCCCACATGCCGCGGAGCGGCTGGGCCCGCGAGCCATGGCCGCGGAGCCTGTGTGTCCGGAGCCTGTGCTCCGCAACGGGAGAGGCCACAGCAGTGTAGAGGCCCGCGTACAGCAAAAAAAAAAAAAAAAAAAACAGGTGTCTTTGCACCTTTTTTTTTTTAAATAAAAAGATTAACTTGGTTGCTTCCATGACCTGGCTATTGTAAATAGTGCTGCAATGATCACTGGAGTGCATGTGTCTTTTTGAATTATGGTTTTCTCAGGGTATATACCCAGTAGTGGGATTGCTGGGTCACATGGTAGTTCTATTTTCAGTTTTTTAAGGAATCTCCATACTGTTCTCCATAGTGGCTGTATCAATTCACATTCCTGCCAACAGTGCAAGAGGGTTCCTTTTTCTCCACACCCTCTCCAGCATTTATTGTTTGTAGATTTTTTTATCATGGCCATTCTGACCAGTGTGAGGTGATACCTCATTGCAGTTTTGATTTGCATTTCTCTAATAATTAGTGGCCAAGAGGCACATCTTTTCATGTTCCTCTCGGTCATCTGTATGTCTTCCTTGGAGAAATGTCTATTTAGGTCTATCACCCATTTTTTGATTGGGTTGTTTTTTTTTTTTTTTTATATTGAGCTGCATGAGCTGTTTGTATATTCTGGAGATTATGGGAACTCTGCTTGATGCTCTGTGGTGACCTGGATGGGAGGGAAATCCAGAAGGGAGGGGATATGTGTATACATATGGCTGATTCACTTTGCTGTGCAGCAGGAGCTGGCACAACATTGTGAAGCAACTATACCCTAATTTAAAAAAAAAAAGAAAGAAAAAGATTAACTTGGGAATTACCTATTGAAGTAAGGCTTTTCCTCTCCACAGTTTACTGCTGATTATCAGTTTCCTGGTTGTACTATTATATTTTATGTGGAAGAAACTCTCTCTAGGTTATTACGTAAGTCAGTGAGAAGAGTCAATTTATGGTCAGTATTTTTGGTAAATTAAGTTTAAGATGATTATGGAAGCAATTTCTCACAAATTCTCTGTATCCTGATCTTGACTAATAAAGCACAGAAATACAAAACTCTCACACATTTTTCTCATTCACCAAACCTATTCTCATGTGAATAGAGTCAAAAGCCTTCACTACCTATTTATTAGACACACCTCAAATCACTCCCCCCAACCCCACTCCCAGATCCCCAAGCCCTCTTCCCCTCACAGGAACTTGTGGCTGGATTTTTGTCTCAGCCTCTGAGACCCATCAGTCCTTAAAAACCACACTTTAGTTCAAGTTTACTGCCACTTCCGAAAACTAAGGCTTCACTTCCACAACCTCGTTGACACCTAATTGCCTGCCTTGCTCCTTTTTAATCTGTGACTCAGTAAATGACTCAGAATTCAGATCTTCCAGAACTAGGAACCTGTCTTGCCTTTGCCAATCCCGGCCCCAGGGTGTGTGCCCAGTTCCTGGCTGGTCTTTCCTATCCCTCTGCAGTTAACCTGCCCAGAACCTATCATGTCACAGGAAGCGACACCCTCAGGCTACTGGCCTTTTTTCACTGGGAAAGAATTAAACCACGGCCACGATGCATGCTGATCTTTCAAACAAAATGCAATTGCCTCTTCCCTCTTCTTCATCAGTGGCCCAAGAATTTGTCCTACGGTCTATATTTTGTCACTGATTACTTTGTTCACTGCTATAGGTTAGTGCTTGAGACAATGGCATGGAATATGTTGACTCTTTACTAGCCTTTGTTAGGAGGAATAAAGACCAAGAGAGAATTGGCTCAGTCCCTCCATGTTGCTGGAATTATGATATATAAACATGTGAGCAACAGAGGTACCAAAAATTTGCCTGGCGAGTGCACAGCTGTGCAGAGACAGTACATCCGCTAATGCAAACCAGGAGCAGAGGCAAGGCAGAAAGTCCCCAATCATGGACCAAACCTTGCTTGCCTTGTCTTCTTATGGTTGCATGTCTCCCTTTGGGACTAACTGGATCTCTGTAATAAACTTCCTTGAGTTGCTTTCTGTTCTAAAGTACCATAACCAATTCCCGTAATTTGTGATATACGTAAGGAGGGATGTGTAGTGGCCAGCCGATCGTGTGGGTCTGGAGCTCTGGAGAGAGATACAGAGTCAGGAGCACAAGGCATCTCAACATTTTAAAAAAGGAATGGGGTTTCCCTGGTGGCACAGTGGTTGAGAATCTGCCTGCTAATGCAGGGGACACGGGTTCGAGCCCTGGTCTGGGAGGATCCCACATGCCACGGAGCAATTAGGCCCGTGAGCCACAACTACTGAGCCTGCACATCTGGAGCCTGTGCTCCGCAATAAGAGAGGCCGCGATAGTGAGAGGCCCGCACACCGTGATGAACAGTGGCCTCCTCTCGCCGCAACTAGAGAAAGCTCTCGCACAGAAACGAAGCCCCAACACGGCAAAAATTAATTAATTAATTAACTCCTACCCCCAACATCTTAAAAAAAACAAACAAACAGGAATGACTGTTGCACATGATTACCTCTTCATAGAATTACCACCACCCTAATCACTAACTTCACAGTTACTCCTCGCGGCAAATGTCACCAGGTAGAAATAGCCTCTCCCCTCTCTAATTTCCACTCTAACCACTTCAAAAAGGTATATTATAGTTTTTATGCTTTTTTTTAAAAAACAACATGGGGTAGAGGTGGCAAATTTAAGTGTACAAGTGACAGTTCGTCTCAAATAGGATTACTGAGCCATCTTCCACAGGTGGTTTTGTCATGGTAGACCTGCTATTCAGATCACTGTTACTCAGATACCTCCCCGCTTTGGGAAGCCCAGAATTTTTCAGTTTTCCTTGTAGATCGTGGACACAGATCCCCACCTGAAGTCCGTGAGCCTTTTGGTGCATCTTTGTCAAGAAATGCCTGACTTCAGAAAGACATATGGTTTCACTATGTGAAAGGCCTGCACCTAAAAAAACAACATGGTCAGAAAAATCCTGAAACCAAGGCATGCACATTTCCCGTAACATAATATAGGATTATTCTATGTGTAAATCACTTTGCTTCCATCTGCTTTTCATAAATGGCAATGACTGAGAAACGGGAGGCAGGGAAGAGAAAGTGAGATGGGAAGTTAAACGGACGTCTATCCCACTGTCCCCTCCAGAGGAATGTACTATTTTCCCATTCTCTTCCCCATGACAAAGAAAACACTTCTTTCCCTATTGCACTGAGAAGCAATACATTTCAGAACTCCCACAATCAAATTGGAAAGTTTTGCTATCTTTATATTAACTTAAAAATAGTGAATGTCATATGAAAATAAAAATTGTGTAATACTTCATTTCTGAGTTATACAGTCACGGAATTGTCACTTGATGCGGCCTGGGTGAAAGACTCTGTTTTCTATTTTATAAACTTGTTTTATTTTATTGATATATAATATGCATGTTGTTCTTTTTTTAGTCTATGAAAACAATAAAAATACATCTATTCTTGTAAGAAAATTCCTGAAATTATTCTTAATAAGCCAGTGAGATATAGAATAACACATTATAAGTTATTAAAAGCTAAATTTCTTATTAATCATTTAATGTGAATAGTTACGCATCAAGAAATTACAGAGGGCTTGTACTATGTTGGTATGTTTGAAGTGACATACTGAATTGTTATAATTTAATGTTCTTTTTGTTATTGAGTAGAGAGAGATGCAGTACTAGACCTGTCCAACATAAATAATACAGTCCCCTAAGAAGATAAAGAGAAGTTTAGATAATGAAGAATTATAAGGTCTTTAATGTTTAAATCTCTTTTGAAAACACTTCAAAGTGAAACCTAATGATTCTGGAGAGTGGCCAAATGGATACTGGCTGTTGTGAGCATCAGATCTTAAGGTCCACACCATGAGTAAGAGAAATATTATAAACCTAAGTGAACCTCATTCCCAGATGTGATGGACATTAAGCTAACACACTACCAAGAACAATGTTTTACATTCGCCGTCCTGAATCAGAGTCCTTCCTACATCCATGGGAGGAAGTCGTTTGCCAGATGTCTCTGTTTGTTTTATACGTCTCCCTTTGACTTCTGCTTATTTTCTCTTGACCTCCCCAACGTCTCCCATGCACACCATGTGGAGAAAAATCAAGACTCAGGAAACCTTGCTAAGAAATGCTTAGCTGTTCCAGTCAATTCCTCAGCCTCAACATGTGTTCCTGTTTATGGGTCCAGCCTAATTGCTGACAGAGATTGAACGATCAGGCTTCCCTCATTCAGTGCTATCTGGACATCCATCAGAAAAACAGACAGTTTTACAACTTGGCATCACCCAAGACATCTATGATGGAAACTTTCTCTTTTATGATAACAACAAACCTATTAGTGATAAATCAAGAAAATAAAATAAGAGGACATCAAAATGAAAATTAAAAAAAGATTATGTGATTTTTCTAAAGGCATTCTCCATCTTTAGAACTTCCCAAAGATCATGCAGTGGAATGTCAGAGGATACACTTTACCAAATAGGATTCTAGCAGGAATTTCACTGTAGTCTTGCCTTCTCCTTCCAGATAGAGAATCAAACTGGCTGATTGAGGGTTAAAATCTTGATGATTGGGGTGGTTTTTTTTGCTGATTTACTGTTAGTTTTATTTTTTTTATATGAACTAGAGTTGATTTACCATGTTGTGGCACTCTCTGCTGTACAGCAAAGTGACTCAGTTATACACAAATAGACATTCTTTTTTTTTTTTTTTTTTTTTTGTTGTGGTACGCGGGCCTCTCACTGTTGTGGCCTCTCCCGTTGCAGAGCACAGGCTCTGGACGCGCAGGCTCAGCGGCCATGGCTCACGGGCCCAGCCACTCCGTGGCATATGGGATCTTCCCAGACTGGGGCACGAACCCGTGTCCCCTGCATCGGCAGGTGGACTCTCAACCACTGCGCCACCAGGGAAGCCCTAGACATTCTTTTTTTTATGCTCTTGTCCATTCTGGTGTATCACAGGATATTGAATATAGTTCCCTGTGCTATACAGTAGTACCTTGTTTTTTATCTGGATTTCAGTGTTACACATATGTTGCTAACTTTATGCTGAAATGACATTGGTGCTCATGTAGGTCACCATGTCCCCAGGGGTCTCATACCAATAACACCTACTTGCCTATTCGCCAAAGCCAATTACTT
Organism: Mesoplodon densirostris; assembly: GCF_025265405.1. Lineage (NCBI taxonomy): Eukaryota > Metazoa > Chordata > Mammalia > Artiodactyla > Ziphiidae > Mesoplodon > Mesoplodon densirostris. The sequence continues at coordinate 230,170,410 of NC_082661.1, forward strand.
TTGTGGTGGAGAGTGCCTCTGCATGTATGTCCCAGCTTTAACTTTTACTTTCTTCTGTGATTCCCATTGTCTTGTCTGACTTGCTAACTTCGGGGTCCATTCAAAAAGTAGGAGCAGAGAAATCTGGGGTGACAGATAATGAGGCCAGGAAAATAGATAAAGCAGGAATGAAATGTAGTCAGCTATGAACATTTTGCAAATGTGCTCAGTGGGCCTGATTTCCTCAAGGGTTACTCAAGGAACTCAAAGGGCTTGGATTTAAATCATCTCTAAGAATGTTTGTATGTATACAGACAACACCTTATATTATTCTTGAAGTATTTCATGATATGCAGGGAATGACCCTGGGTACTTACTAAGTGCTCAACAGCCATTGGATGAATGAATGGTTATACAGTAAGTCCTTGTGTGAGAGACTGAGGAAAGATACCCTCATGATATCTTTGTTAAGATATTCAACTATTAAGCTAGTTAGCAGGGCCTGCCTTCTCCCAAATTTTTGGCAAAACTTCTCACTTGGAATTAAGCAAAAATTGCCATGTGATTGCAAATCTCCAGAATCCTTTCAATTCTATTCACCTAGTTGACCAAGTGTTGAAAAATACATAACGCTATAATTTACACATTTTAATCTGGTATTTTATACTCAATGTGCTTTAAAAAAAATTTTTTCAATTCAGTAACAAACCTGACTTGCTTGTGGTTTAGCACAGTGTTCTCAAACGATCTGTGGTTGAAGACCAGCTTGTTTATTTGTTTTTAATTTTCAATCCAAAATAGACATTTTTGGAAAATAAAACAGAGATGAATTACCAAAAAAAGAGAATGAAAACACTTATGTTTATTACCCACAATAGCCAACATATGAAAACAACCTAAGTGTTCATTGGATGGATCAGGAAGATGTGAGATAGATAGGTAGATAGATAGATAATATACAACAATGGAATATTATTCAACCATGAGAAAACAGAAATCCTGCCATTTGCAACACCATGGATGAATCTAGAGGACATTATGCTAAGTGAAAGAAGCCAGACAGAGAAAAGACTAATAGTGTACAATCTCACTTATATGTGGAGTCTAAAAAAAAGTCAAATTCATAGAAACAGAGTAGAATGGTGATTACCAGGACTCAGGGGTGAGGGAGATGGGGAGATACTTGTCCAAGGGTACAAGTTATAAGACAGTAAGTTCTGGGGAATCTAATTTGCAGCATGGTAACTGTAGTCAATAATACTATAATGCATACTTGAAATTTGCTAAGAGAGCATATCTTAAGTGTTCTCGCTACAAAAAAAAAAAGATAACTACATGAGGTGATGGGTTTGTTAATTAACCTGATTATGTAATCTTTCAAAATGTAATATATGCATATGTCAAATCATCATTGTAGAAATCATCAGTTTTACACTTTAAATATACACAGTTTCATTTGTCGATTATACCTCAATAAAGCTGGTGGGGCGGGTGGAGAAAAGAAAAACAAAAATATAGAAAATACAAACGCCTTTGTTTTTATCATTAGGTTCAGCAGACATAATATTACACTGTCAAGTTTCTTTCAGTTAGCCACAAAGTTGCTAAGCACTCTCAATTTTTGTATCTATCTGGTCACAGACTGTTCATAATCAGTCTGGTTAGCAGTACCAATCTGTGAATCCCACGAAGGGTCCCATTGGTTTAGGACCGATCTTGTTTCTTGTCCTGAATTGACCAGATGCAGGGCAGTCACTGAGTATGTTATTGTTTCATAGCACCTCCTGCCCGTAACACTTTGCACTAAGATCTTTGCAGAGGGGAAAGATCGCTCTGTGTTGTTGAAATTAGTTTCCCATATTTTTCAAGCATAAGAGAGGTCATTTTTTTAAAATACTGAAGATTAAAATATTTGTCAAAAGTCAGAAAATATAGGTCACTAAGAAAATGTCTCTTTTTCAGAGTGATTATTCTCACTTACACATCTATGTTCTCCCACTGAAATGCTACCAAGCCATATTTTCTTGGCATTAGGGAATAATGAAGATAAAGGTCTAGGCAGCACAGAGCTCATACAGAAGACAGGGATAAGCGTGACTCCCAAAGTGCTGCCCTCTGTAAGGACTGGGAGAAGGAAGACCACGTCTTAGGTGTTCTTTTAATATCTCTCTCTCTCTCTCTGTCTCACACACACACACACACAGCACATATTATAATGGCTTAGCAGTTAAGCGTGTGGCTTTGTAACCAAATAGACTTCATGCAAGTCCTGACCATGGTACTTACTAACCCTGAGATCTTGGGCAAGTCACTTACTCTGCTGTGTCCAGGCTTCACAGTAAGTTCTCCATAAATTTTTTTTTTTTTTTGCGGTACGTGGGCCTCTCACTGTTGTGGCCTCTCCCATTGTGGAGCACAGGCTCTGGACGCGCAGGCTCAGCGGCCATGGCTCACGGGCCCAGCCACTCCGCGGCATATGGGATCTTCCCGGACCGGGGCACGAACCCATGTCCCCTGCATCGGCAGGTGGACTCTCAACTACTGCACCACCAGGGAAGCCCCATAAATATTTTTTGAATGAGCAAAGGCAGAAAGAGTGTTGAGGAGGATTATAGTAGAAGATGGACCAACAGCATCATATTTTTTCATTTGTGCCAGTTTCACTGAGTTAGGGTAAAAAATGGAGATAGATAGATAGATAGATAGATAGATTTAGAAAATAAATAGTGGTTACCAGTGGGGAGAAGGAAAGGGGGAGGGGCAAGATAGGGGTAGGGGATACAAACTATTATGTATAAAATAAATAAGCTACAAGGATATATTGTATAACACAGGATATATAGCCAATATTTTACAATGTAAATGGACTATAACCTTTAAAAATTGTGAATCATTGTATGTTGTACACCTGTAACCTATACAATATTGTACATCAACTATATGTCAATTAAAAAAAATCATGATGAAACAAACATTCAGCAATTACTGACTCATGTCCCAGGCTAAAGAACACTATTAAGAACAGAAACCTTGGAGTGTCCTATGAAAACTACTGACAAACTGCAGAGCTTTTTTACAGTGCAAATGCCCTCTTTTCTGATGGCTAAAAATCACCTAAGTAGGCAGGTAGAAAACCTGAGTGAAGAATGCCACTATTCTATGTTATTAAGTCTGTGCTCACACATGCACTGTTTTAAAAAAATGAATCAAATCAGAACAGACAGATATTTCTAACAAAAACCACTATTTGAACTCAACCACCATTTTATAATTATTTCCAGGGTTTAAACAAAGCACACTTAACTGAATCTACCAAAAAACACTATCTCAAGAGAATTTTTTAAAGTTATCATTGCTGTATTATTCCTTCCCTCACTGAGAAAGATGCAAAGATGGAGACTCACGCAAGCAATGAAGTACAATTTCAGAACAGCTATGTTATACAAAGTGCAAAAGTTTTAGTGAATTTTTGTCCTGTAAATGGAATGGGGCCCCTAGGGCAGAGGGGCCATAAATCATAGAGGATGGGGGAAAGGACATGGAATTTGAGATTGGAGATCACAAGAAGACCATGCTGAACTGCCAATTTTTAGCTGCAATCAGGAGGTTTTATTTTTTCATCTTTAAAATATGAAAAATGGGACCTCCCTGGTGGTCCAATGGTTAAGACTTTGCCTTCCAGTGCAGGGGGTGCAGGTTTGATCCCTGGTCAGGGAGCTAAGATCCCACATGTCTCTCAGCCAAAAAACCAAAACATAAAACAGAAGCAGTATTGTAACAAATTCAATAAAGACTTTAAAAAATGGTCCACATCAAAAAAAATCTTTAAAATAATATAAAATATGAAAAATGATACATACTCCCAAAGGCATGTTAGACAAATTCAATACATGATACAACATATCTGAAGAGCATTTTTGTAAGTTTGTGAGTTTTCAAATGTTTTTAGAGGTGGGATAGAAATAAACACTCCACTTTATTTTCATTTACAAAGCTTCTCTGAGGGCAGAAATGCAGAGAGCATTGTTTAAGACCATAACATAAAAATATATAACTTTACAACCATTGCTATAGTCTTGGCATCAATTGCACAAGTCCCAAGGCTGAGTAGTCTCCAAAGAAACTTCCAAACACAAAGCAATGTCACATTTCCCTTAATAAATACTCTTCTTATTCTCCATTTCCTAGAGATAGAAAATGCAAACTTTCTTCCAACTAGCCAAAATAATTGTCCTGTGGTAAGGAATTTTTCTTTGGAAGGACTAATAAACAGAGCTGCCCCAAAACAGTGTTAACAACACAAACAAAACTGGAAGCATGAAAACGTGCCCTAGTGCGGAGGGGGAAAAGCAGCACAAAAGCTAGATGGGGAGCTATTTCCCACAAAGTCTCTTTATTAGCTGCATGTGGATATTTGCATTTTTGTAAATATCCTTTCCCAAGTTCACTTCCCGTTCTCCAGTACAAACAGTGCACGGTCATTGTCTGCATGCACGATGTTCAAGTGATTCATGTTGGAAAGAGGGCCTTTCCCCAGCAATGAAGACTTCTAAATGGCTTTGGTGGTACAATTGCCAGTGCGTGTTAGTTTTGGCAGAGCAGACATATGGAAAACTGTTCTTCTCATATTCTTTAGCTCTTACACTTTGCATGTCAGATGAAACAGCAGTCCAAAACTGAAACTGTTCCAGACCAAAGAAGACTCTGAATTTAGGTTGGCTCTTGGGAGACACAGTCATGGTGGGAAGGACACTCTAATGGCGGGCTGGAGGTGGACGTTCTAGACTCAGCACTGTCACTCAATGTGGCAAATCACTCTGCTTTCTGAGTATCAATGTCTACATCTCTGACCTGAAGAATTTATCCTGGATTAAGTTTTGATGATCACCAGTACACCATATCAGATTAAAGTCTTCAACAACTTCATTTATATTTACATTAAGAAAGGGCTTTATTTAAAACTATATTTTCTATTGTCAGAGACAGAATTGGAAAGTGAAATTACTTAAAGTAAGAAGCTGGATGTCAACTGAATTATTTCAATCATTTAGTTGCTCATTAAATATGTATTAGTCTGTACATTTCTAATGAAATTAGATGAATTCAATATTACTTTTATTTATATATCTTTTTTTCTTCTCTATTTCTCCCAATGACCAACATCACTTATAGAATGAGGAACTGCTCTTTCAAGGTACTGAAAAGGTATTATCTAATGGGTATCACTAGATACCCATTAGATAATAATGATTAGCTTGCTTTGATTAAAAGGTAAGGTACTGAATTTTTATTTATACTATTAGAGTGATACCATCTCAATTACAGAAAATTTGAAAACAAAGTGGAAAAGAGTAAATTGCCATTGGTTTCACCACTATTTATCAACCATGACTCAGTAACTTTTCTTTCAGACTTTTTCTAAGCATACTTTTTTTTTTTTTTTTTTTTTTTGCAGTACGCGGGCCTCTCACTGTTGTGGCTTCTCCCCTTGCGGAGCACTGGCTCCGGACATGCAGGCTCAGCAGCCATGGCTCACAGGCCCAGCTGCTCCGCGGTATGTGGGATCTTCCCAGACTGGGGCACGAACCCGTGTCCCCTGCATCGGCAGGCAGACTCTCAACCACTGCGCCACCAGGGAAGCCCCTAAGTGTACATTTTTTAGAAGGAAGCAGAGTTCTTTTTTTACTTAGCTCTGGTCATAGTGTATATACAATTTTGCATCCTGCTTTTCTCACTTAATAGGCAGGTTAACAAAAGCATTTTTCCAAGTCACTCCAAACTCTATATTTTTATTGGTTGCATACTCTTCAACAAACGTATACCAAAATTTACAGAGCCATCCCCAGATAGATAAGCATTTTAAGTAGTAAGTTGTTAAACAATTTTAATATTTGTGTGTAAAGCACATAAAGCTTTCATCACTGGAAGGAACTGCAGTATATGGAGACGGAACTGGAACAATAAAGAGCAGCAAATAAATTCCAAATCTATTTGGAATGGATGCAAATAGGAGTCCCAGGGAAAGGCCTCACAGTCTGCCTCAATGGAGACATGGTCATCAAGAAAAAATGGGCCTTTTGGTAAGTAAGTTAGAGAGGTCCCACCCATTCCCACAGCCAGTCAGAAATGCTTCTCAGGGAAAACCTGATTTCCTACAACAGCAGAAAATGGTTTCCAAAGTAGAGTGAGTTTAAGAGCCAAGTGGCAGTGACAAATTCTGCCGTCCCAAAGTGTTGAAATGCAGTAAAGTGAGCGAGCCATCTTCTGCAGCCTGGGAGTTGTAAGAAAAAGTAGTGGGTTTTCAATCCCAGTATTGAAGTATAAGGAAACTTTGGTAACTGCTCACCAGGGTCAGTTATATAATATTTTCATTTATATTGCTTACAGGAGTTGCACAAACAAATTTCTTTTTAAAAATTATTTTCCATTATGTAGCACTGGAGTTGCGGAGATAAAGAGAATTCATCCTTTTGTTACAGGGCTACCTTAACTGAATTCTTTTCTTTTTTTTAGGTTTTATTTATTTATTTATTTATTTATTTGGTTGTGCCGCGTCTTAGTTGCAGCAGGCAGGCTCCTTAGTTGCGCATGTGGGCTCCTTAGTTGCTCATCTGGGCTCCTTAGTTGTGGCATGTGAACTCTTAGTTGTCACATATATGTGGGATCTAGTTCCTTGTGCAGGGATGGAACCCAGGCCCCCTGCACTGGGAGCATGGAGTCTTAACCACTGCACCACCAGGGAAGTCCCATCTTAGCTGAATTCTATGTTTGAACTTTTCATAACTACCGTGAAAGAGATGTGGAAGACATAAAACAATTTTACTAGGAAATTTTTCCCAGTAGTAGTTTAAAATGTGTCAATGACAGTAAAGATAGCTCTGCTGCTGACTTAGAGAAATATCATGGTTAAATTAACACACGACTTGAAATTTTAAGGCAAAGGGTAGTGACTTTGCAAAGTGTCTTAGAATTTAAAATAATTTTGACCAAAAAATTTTTAATGGGCAGAAAAATAAACTATATAAATCCAAAATGTAAAATGATTGAGTCTATAGGACCTAAGAAAACACAAATTGCAATTAGAGACATTTAAAAAATATTTTTAAAAAATTTGTTTTGATGATGAAGTTTTAATTAGATGCTGAACTGATTATTCAGAATTCCTTAATTCCCTTTCCTTCAAAGCACTTAAGAATATGGCAGAGAATTTTCTCTCTGAAAAATGTCAGGAGGAGTTCTGTAGAAGAGAAAGATGGCCTAGAGTCTAGACAGTCTCTTAAGAGCCCTTCCTGTGTACTAATCCCAAATTTCATTCATTACTCATCTCCTTAGAGATAATCCAAACAAATTAAGAAATAAAATGCTTTTTTCTCCCCTCTTCTTTTTGGCTTTGGGAACTATTTTTAAATTAATACTTCCTGCTTCCTCCCAAGAACCCTAGAACCTTTGCAAACAGTTGTTAAATAGCTATAATTCCTTCCCTTATTCATTCAACTGCTACACCACTCCCAAGATAAGCAACATCCACTTTAAGGTATCACAGTGTCCAACTCTGTAATAAAGGAAAAAGTGATTTATAGCAGCTGGTAAACATAGGTTTCTAATTCAAGAAAACACTGCAAAAGAGAAGATTTTTGCTTTAGGCAAGGATTGTGGGAATTGTAAATTCTGTTTCTACTTCAAAGCCTCATTCTATTACACCATATACAACTCAACTCATAACTTAGTTTTCATTTTTCCTTGGGGCTGAACTATACTTAAAACAATGACCAGATCTGCCAATTTTTTTTAATTGTATGTTCATTTTGTTGTGTAATTCAAGTTTGTTGGAGTCAACTGCAGCAAAGATTTATGATTTACTCTGGTAAATTTCCACTGCTTTTTGTAAAGAAAAACTCAAAGAATTTTAGGAAAAGAATGATGTGCTACAAAACATACAATTCATACAGCAAGTTCAGAATTTTGGGAGAAAGCACCAAAGGAAAAATTGCTCCCACCATCTTTCAGAAAGAAATCTTTGCAAATGTGTCTAACCAAGAATTTATATAATCTAGTATTTTTAAAGGTATTTGTTTTTCAGTTTAGAAATATATTAAACTGAGTAACACTCAAAGGAGAGAAAACAAAACCCATCAGGCTCTGGATTTAAGCCATTCAAACCATGGCTTTGCCAAATAGCAGTAGCAGTCCTATCCACACAACACACATCTTCCCACTGTTCACTGATATACTTGATTCCATATACTATTGGTATACATTTAAAATAAAAACTCATAATATTGTAAATCAACTATACTTCAATAAAAATAAAATAAAATAAAAACTATTTTAAGGTTTAAAGATCCCTAGTTCACTAGTCAATGGTGCAAGGGTCCAAACTCAGGCCCTAATTGCAGTGTTTGAATAACAACAAATGAAAATATTTCACAGTGTTTCCCAATTAGTCAAAGGAACACTTGATCTAAAATTGAACCACAGCACCCATAGTCATATACAACTTCCCTAGTTCACATAATCTACTAAGGAACAAGAATTTACAATCTTACTTTTGTGACTTTTTGTTGTTGTTTTGTTTTACAGATTTTCAGAAATAAAAGGATTCTACTTAAGGCACCATAGAAAGTTGCTCTCTCACCCAATGACTCTGGAAATCTTCGAGAAAGTATGGCAGGCAGTTCATCACCAAATGGATTTTAACAATTGGGTGAGTGGTTCTCAAATCTCAATATGTATTAGAATTGCTTTGGTTGAGTAGAAGTATCTATCAATCTGGTTTCACAGCTGATTCAGATGCCCGCTCAAGCTTCAGAATCATGATCTAGATTGCACATTCAAGACCTCTTCCATTTTGTCCTAGAAATTAATTTTTTTTTCTTTTTTTTGCGGAAGGTGGGCCTCTCACTGTTGTGGCCTCTCCCCTTGCGGAGCACTGGCTCCGGACGCGCAGGCTCAGCGGCCATGGCTCATGGGCCTAGCCGCTCCACGGCATGTGGGATCTTCCCGGACCGGGGCACGAACCCGTGTCCCCTGCATCGGCAGGCGGACTCTCAACCACTGCGCCACCAGGGAAGCCCCAGAAATTAATTTTTAATGTATCTTGCCTTATCAAATCTGGATCACAATATGGTCCTTAATTTCTAAGACTATCCATAGCTTTTGTCTTCTCTGTACATGATTCTTCTCTGGTCTTTAGGAACAACTCACTATGGCTGGCTGAGTTTCCCCTGATCCTAGGGAGAGGAAAGAGGGGTCAGCCCTACCAGAGGAACTGGTGTGGTTGAGTGAGAAGTGAGTTCAAGTAGCTTAATTCAATGCTATCTCCATTTCCTTCCAGAAAATGAACATTTCTAGCCTTCAAATAAACTGCTGGAACAGCTGGCTCTCAATGAAATACATGACACTGCTTCCTCTTTGGATGATCCTAGTGCTTCAGAAAACACCGTGGGAAATCTGTTGCCAATTTCCTGTAGGCTGACAACACTAATTCTCAATGATGTCAACCATTTCCGTTCCATGAGGTTTTGCAAAGCCCTTTGCCACGGCAAAATTTGTTCTTGAAGAGAACGTGCTAAGCTATATTTTGTTCTTGTTATATCTCATATGCCTGGAGAAGGGCCTGGGACATATTAGGCATTCAATACATAGCTGTTGAATCAATGGTTTCTTGCCACATAAAGTGTGTGATCTTTAAAATTGTGAAGGACATCATAAACTTAGTGTACAGCCCTTTGCAAAATATCAAAGGAGCTATCTTTGTGCATTATTGATCTACCACAACGTTGAATTCTGTGGCTGAAAAATGTTGCCTGCCATATGGGAAAACAAAGGATGTTGCGGCCATCAAGTCTTCAGTCACTGCAGCCACCTGACTGTGCACCCTGAGGGGATTTGGGATGGAAAAAAAACAGGATACTAGTCCTAGATAATTAAGGTGCATATCAAAGGAATGATTTCAGTGAGCCCAAACTCTTGCATATTTCCATATACAGAAAAGCAGTAAATTCACTAACTTGAGATGTCTGGTTTTCTTTAACTAACAGTAATCTTTTGATGTTCCGACTACCCGGTTTTTGTTGCAAAAACTTCTATACATCCTGGCTCCTTCCTTACCGCTTCAGAGCCATCCCTCAGAGCTGAGAGGCTGTCTTCTGGGCTCAAGTCCTCAGACTTGTTCACCAATTAAAACAATTCTCAACTTTTAGGTTGTGCTTTTTTTTTTTCAGGCAACACTTCCATTTTGAAAACATATTCATCAAAAAAACCCACCTTGTTTTAAATACAACATTATTCAGAGGTTTCTTACCTATACCATAATGCAATTCTGATACAATTCCAGATTTTTGGTATGAGTTGACAAACTTAGGCCATTTGATGCCAATACAAGATGGTTCCGGACTTTACCCTAATATATTTTGAAGCATGATCTCATTCATAAATAACTCTCCATCCTTAAATATACAAGCAGAATTCTGATATGACCTTCTGCCATCTGAATAGTGTTGCAGTGTCTGAAATGGTTAGAAGATTTCCTAGGATGGACACCTCCTGCTTCCTAATGACTCATTGATAGAGTGTTCTTTCAACATATATTAGAAGCAAAAGTCTTTTTTTTATTCCAGTAGAGCTTAGATTACAACAGTTGAAACTACAAGTTGTACTTAAGCAGGGGTAGACTCTATGCAAAAGACATGATCTCTAACAGTTGTCTGTCAAGCTCATTTTGTAAACTGAATTATCATCTAAATTACTGGGGCAGCTTGTCAGTTGGTGTGAGCCTATGATATTGCCTTTTGCAAAGTGACAAAAAGTAAATATAAAAGTAAATTCTTCTACTACCAAAAAATCTGTGTGATTAAAGTAATGCTTTCTTTCAGCAGCCCGAGGAGGCCCTTTTGGAAATGATTCATGTTTTAAAGGGACAGATTAAGGCATTTTAAAAAAATAACACAGAAAATCCTCAGCCAAGTGGATTTTGCCCAGGTAAATTCTTCCTTTCATTCAATATATTGAAATGTTCTCTAAGCCAAACATTAAGCAATGGAGAAAAAGATGGTCACCGTCCCTGCCCTCATAGAGTCTACACTCAAGAGGGAAACATAAACATTAGGAAAATACTTACAAGTCCAATAGGTGTTAAGAAAAGAGAAGTTCACTTTGATATGAGGATATTTCAACTGACAACTTCAAGGTCTTCCTGGGGATGCAGTTTTTAGGCTGAGACCTGAGCAAAGAGGGACAACTGGCCAAGCAAAAGTAAGAAGAAACAGCATGTGCTTGGTCCAGAGGCAAATGAGAGACTGTCACATAAAAGGAATTTCACAAAGTCCAAGGAGGCCAAGCTAGAGAAGACGTGGGACCGCCTGATGGGAGAGGAAGCTGAATGTGTGGGCAGGACTCAGTTTGTGGAGGCCGCTGACACCACGTGAGATGTTTGAGACTTTGTCCTCAGAACAGTGGGAAACTAGTGCAGGGAGTAAACCAGGTATCACGGTAATGGTTTCATGAACACACATCAAGAAAACAACACTCAGCCAACTCTTATTAGAGCCATCTGTCTTGGCCTAAGTTCACCTCCAAGGAATGGAGCCAGAGACATGCAGGGCTGGCGAGCTCTTAGTTTATTTTAGGCAGTGAGCCCAAGGAGAAGGGAGGAGTGAGACAAAGGAGAGAAAGCCAATCTGAAGATGCACCACTACACAGATCTCTGCTGTGGGCAGTAGGTCTCCACCCACCAGGGGACATCTCCTAGGAGCCATGTAGAAGGCGCCTTAGAATCATCCAGCCAAGGGATAAAAAGGGGAGTATTCACCCACCACCTCCCACTCCTAATGGGTCCAGGTTTGCACATGCATCCAAATGGTTGCAAGGGCCCATGTGGGTGTGTCACAAGGCAGCGCCATGATGAAACAAGAGGCACGCATGCAGCTGAGGCAGGTACCATCAGGCTAACACTGCCCTGCAGCTGGTTGCCACAGAAAGGCTGAAATTAAAAAGTGGGATAAAAGCTTCTGAGGCGGGACACAAGAAGTACCAGATATGCCACTCCATTTACCACTCACTTAGGATCCTACTATAAATCTGGGATTCTTCATCAACTAAACACAGAGCCCATATAAAGCATTTGGAGTCCAGGTGCTGGAGAGGAAAACTCGTCATCTGGTGTCAAGTTCCATCCATAACCAATGCTTTTATCTTCCTGCATAACACTTACTACGTGCCAGGCTCTGTGCAAACCCTTACATTGTCACATTTACAATCCTACGAGGGGGTACAATCGTTATAATGGTATCAGTTATCTATCACTGAATCACAGATTATCCCAAGCTCAGCAGCTCAACACAACAATAAACATCTATTGTCTCACTTAGTTCCTATAGGTCAGGAATTTGGGAGCAGCTTGACTGGGGGTTTCGAGCCCAGGATCTCTCATGAAGTTGTAGTCAAGACATCAGCCAGGGTTGCAGACAACTAAAGGTTTCCCTGGAGCTGGAAGATGTGCTTCTAAGATGGCTCACCCATACGGTGCTGACTATTGGCAGGAAACCTCCGTTCCTGCCCAGTGGGCCTTTCCTCGGACTGCTTGACCACCCTTACAACATGGCCCTTGGCTTCCCCAAGACTGAATCCAAGAGAAGGGGCAAAGCAGATACCACAATGTCTTTGATTACCTAGGTTCAGAAGTCACACACCATCAATTCCACAATGCCCTATTGTTTACGCAAGTCAACAACTCCGATGGGAGGAGACTACACACAGGCATGAACACCTGGAGGCCAGGATCTCTGGGGCCATCTTGGAGGCTGGCTACCACAATCACCATTTTACAACTGAGGGTACTGGGCCCCAGAGAGGTAAAGTTACTTTCCTAAGGTCACACAGTAAGTTGTGAACTGGATATTTGAGCCTGGTTCTCTCTGACTCTAAGTCCTATGTGTTTATCACTATACTATACTTTCTCTGTAAATAACCTCAAACTTAAAGCAGAAGATAATTTATCCACACGGGGAAACTTTAATATAAAATCATGCCAAGAAGAAAAAAACTGAATTTGGCACAAATTTCTGACTCCAGCTTCTTTCATCTACAAACTAAATGGTCAGATTTATAGACACAGGTGTACTCGTGCCAGAATTAATCACATGTTACATGGCATCGTGTAAAGAAAAAGGGCACAATCTAGGAAAGTTTAATTTAGTAAAATAAACTGACTTCAAAGCAGCCCAGATGGTTTCAATATTACCTTAAAAAATTTTTTAAAAGGAAGATGAAAGGCTCGATAATAAGACATGAATAACCATTCTGTCCTCTCAAGGATGGGATGGGGGCAGGGACTGCTTTCTTCCACTTCACATTTACAAGACATGAAACCCAAACGCCGGATGATTCAACGTTGCTGTAAATCATCCAGGATGCCCTGCTCAAGTACTCTGCCAGGAGGCTGGGGTCACAGTTAGCAGTGCCGGGCTGCCTGATTACAGCAAAAACGTGAAAACTGAAGAGCCGGTCACTCTTTTGGTGGAAGAATCTGTGTACTAAAGGATGTTCTCCTCCTGTATTGATGGGCACCGCTATGGGACCCCATTATATCCACTGAATGAACCATCAGCCCTGGAGTAGAAAGATAAAAGAAGAAACGACAGCCACCATTCTTCAATCCAGTCAGTATCAAACACGTTGATATTTAAGTCACGTAGCGCAAATCTAGGGACAGTATTCTTGGAGTAGAGAGTGAAACTGTATTCTCATGACCTCCTTATTCATCACACCGAGTCCTAGCTCTGGTGGTCCCAGGGGCATCCCCAGGCCCTCCTGCCCATGGAGGAAGCCATCTGATAGGGCGCGATCCATCTGAGTTCTCACTAATGGGTATGTCAGTCTAACTCATCCTCTCCCATGCCTCCAGAACAATGCCCCATTGTTTAATGTAAATAAGCATCTCAGGGCTTCAAGCACTGGTTCTTTTCAAGTACAGCCTTTCCGAAAGCTATTGCTCTCTGTATTTCCTTCTCTTCTATAAAAGTTAACCAAAAGCAGGCATATCATGGGCTGGCTGATATCCACGCTGTAAATTAAAGCCATTCCACACTCAGTGGTTTCCAGCAGTTTTTCGTATCTGCAGACCAGGCCTACAAACTCAATCATTTTCATTCATTTCAACTTTTGCTACAAAGCGTTTGGAATGAAATAAGTTAGCCAGCTCATCTTTCCCTCTATTTCATAAAAAAAAAAAAAAAAAAAACAGAGTACTATTTCTGCAGGAGAGCATTTCTTGGAATAGACACCATTTCCAGCAGTAAAACTGCTGGACAAATAGGGTAAGAGATACGCAAGAGTGTTCAATAAGATTTCAAAGGAGACAGGAATGTGGAACAAAAGAAAAGACAGGGGCTCTGACTCAATAAAGCACTTTTCCAGGATCTTTGATCTTAAAAAGTGAAGCTTTGGAACATCACTGTAACAGTCTCCTGGAATATTTCCAGTAATTTTTTTTTTTTTTTCAGAAAATGGAACCTCTAAAACATGACTCTTACCATACATGAATCTCATCATCTTTTCTCCATCCCATCTCCCGGTCCCATACCATTTCAGATACCCACTCATGCTAACGCTCAGAGGATATATTAGAAAGGATGTATACACGTGTGTGGAAGGATAAAATAGTTCAACAGAAAAACTCCAAATCAGTTCTAAAACAATCACAAAAGCAAGAGTTTTTAATCTGAGCTGTTGAAGTCAGAGGGCATTGGATGATGGAGTACAAGAAGGGGAAAAAGAAGAAGGGATAAAAAAGGACAGGGCTGGGCTTCCCTGGTGGCGCAGTGGTTGAGAGTCCGCCTGCCGATGCAGAGGACATGGGTTCGTGCCCCGATCCGGGAAGATCCCACATGCCGCGGAGCGGCTGGGCCCGTGAGCCATGGCCACTGGGCCTGCGTGTCCGGAGCCTGTGCTCCGCAACGGGAGAGGCCACAGTGGTGAGAGGACCGCGTACCGCAAAAAAAAAAAAAAAAAAGGACAGGGCTTCTGAAGAATGGTGTTTCAAGCCACTCTCCAACTTGATAATTGACTTTGGTTACCACCTAAAGCCAGGAATATCTCTAAAACCCTTTGCATGATACCAGAAGTGAGTAGATACGTCGTGACATGATGAAGCTTAAGCTCCAGAGCCCCTCACTTGCATGGGGCCCTTCCAAGGACAACTCTATCCCTCATTTTATATTTGTAATTCTGAGTTCTGCTTCTTAAAGAGGCCCTCCCAAACTGTTTAAGATTGAGGGCCCCCCCAGGTTTGGGTTCATTTCTGCACCACACATTTGTGGAAGTATCCTTCATCATTTCTAAGCAAAAGCAAAAAGAAACACAAATAACTAAAGTATTTTAAAACATGTCGAACTGGTTATCCAGCAGCTTTGCTTGAAATCCTTCAAAGGCTTCCCCTGATACTCTGAATTAAACCCAAACTCCTTAGTGCAGTTTGCAAAGCCCTCCATGATCTTCTCCAAATCCAAGTCATCCCTTTCTCCCTCTGACCTTCTGTGTGACCTTCTCCTGCCACACCATCCTGCTTGTCACTCCTCTGCCTTGCCAGCCTCTTACTATCTCAATCCCTTGCCCATTGTTTCTGTTTCCTCCCCCTTTTCACAGTCCTGCCTTCCTCCTGTTTGGGGGATTCTCTGGCCCTCCCTGGTGACTCTAAATGAACAATCATGTTCTATACCTCCTCATTCCCACCTTGGGGTGCTCTATTACAACCCACGTTCTTTTCTCTTCTAGCCTTTTATGCAAGTTAAATTACGTGTTGTTGTTTTGGGAGGTTTGCCTGTTAAATAACTGTCTGGCCTGCAGGCTCCACTCAGACAGCAGTGGCATGTGTTTTGTCCACCACTAAGGATCCAGCTCCTAGTTCAGTGCCTGGCATAGAGGAGATGCACCATTAAAATGTGACCCAAAGATGATGACTGAGTCACAAAATACAGTGAACGTTCCCATTAATTGAACTTCAGACTTTAAAGCACAGAGACTAATAATAATAATAATTATTATTATAAAAACTTGATGGAAATATTTCCATGTCTCTTTAAATTGACTACTTGAATATAGCATAACATTTTTCTGGTAACTCAGGGCCACAGTAATGAATAGTAAATTGTGTGCCTTAGAGAATGGAATGCTGTCCTGGGAGATTAATGCTACTACAGGGTCATTTGTGATGATGCTCATTGCCTGAGGTCGCTATGCTTTCTGCATTTGTACATCTGCTTTCCTTGGTTTTTCTGCTTCCGTCATCATCAGGCCATCAAACTAACTTCTTGAACTTCTCAGTGAACCTTCTTTAAGCCACTCACAACCTTGTTCTACTTTGCCACTTTAATCTGTTTCCGGGCTGGGAAATTAAACAATCCTGGCGAGATGTGAGCAAAGTAACAGCAGACGGGCTCATCAAATGCCTGTTTGAGAATCCAGTGAGGAGACTTGTATCTATGTTAGGCACTCGAGATAATCTGCTTCCTTACAGGTTAGTAGCTTTGCTCCTGACAGAAGAGTTTGCCAGATAAATCATCCCAGAATATGCAAAGTGTGCTCAAATTATTAAATGGCTAAACTTCTGTAGCCCCTGAAAACAATCTCCCCTCAAAGACTCTACTCTCAATACTTCTGGCCACCAAAATGTGTGGGGTTTTTCCCCACCGAGCGGTTCTCTAATTCTCTACAGACCAGCTGGGTGTCCTGCAATTCAACTCAATTCTGACACCATTTACCTGCAGTTCACATCAGATCCCAGGGTTTAGGGCTCTGTCCACAAACTGCCCCCTTGCCCACACTCTGACTTCAGATGCCAATCGCAGGTCCAGGTTGTCACCTGTGCTTCTGACTGACCAACTGTAAATGGGAGGTTCCCACAGTCCCCTCCTGGGTTCAATAATTTGCTAGAATGGCTCACAGAACTCCGGAAAGCAGTTTACTTTGTGAAAGGATTTCAATCTAAAATGGAACCGGATCATGTGAAATGGAGAATCTCATGCATGCGCCCTAACGAAACGAAACTTAAGAGATGAGACTGATATGCTGTAAATGCCTTAAAACCAAGACCTGTCTCCTGTCCAATGAACTTCCGCCAAGAATTTCTCCCCATCCTCTTAGCCAATGAAATCACTCCTTGGCCTCTGGCTGGACTTCCTCCTCTTTGCACTCCTTGCCTATAAATGCAGCCTGCCCCACATCCTCAAAGGACTCTCCTGGAGCTTGCTACAGCATTTGTTTCCGAATCGCCATTCCTCTGCTATTCCCGAATAAAGTCAATTTCAGGTAATTTGACTTTTTATTTAGGTTGACCACCTACTAGATTACTGGTTTATCATAAAGGGTACAACTCAGAAACAGTCAGATGGATCAGACAAAGAGGGCAATGTATGGAGGAAGGGGTACAGAGCTTCCATGCCCTCCCCAGGCTCCCCATCCTCCCAGCAGTTCCACGTGTTCATCAACCCAGAAGCTCTTGAAACCCGGTACTACAGGGATTATCAAGGAGGCTTTATTACATAGGCGTGACTGACTGAATCATCGGTCATTGGTGATTAGTTCAACCTCCAGTCCCTCTTTCCTCCCTGGAAGGGGGATGAGGGGGTGGGTGAAAGTTCCAACTCTCTAGTCACAAGGTTGTTTCCCCTGGCAACTAGCCCCATCCTATGGTAATCTAGGTGCTTTCCAAAAATCCCCTCATTAACATAAACTCGGATGTGGTTGAAAGGGGCTTATGAAAAACAAAAGACATTCTTTCATCTTATTTCTCTGGAGCTATCTCAGGATCTGAGGACAAAAGACCAAATATTAAACAGAAAATGCTCCCTTGCTCTTATCGTTTAAGAAATCACAAAGGTTTTAGGAGCTGTGTGCCAAGAAGACAAAGTGTGTGTGTGTGTGTGTGTGTGTTAATATATATATATATTTATTTTTTATTGAAGTATAGTTGATTTACAATATTGTGTTAGTTTCCAGTGCACAGCAAAGTGATTCAGTTGTATTTTTTTGCAGATTATTTCCTATTATAGATTATTATAAGATATTAAATATTGTTCCCTGTGCTATACAGTAGGTCCTTGTTGCTTATCTATTTTAAATACAGCAGTGTGTATCTGTTAATCCCATATTCCTGATTTCTCCCTCCCACCGCCTCCCTTTCTCCTTTGGTAACCATAAGTTTGTTTTCTATGTCTGTGAGTCTGTTTCTGTTTTGTAAATAAATGCATTTGTATTATTTTTTAGATTCCATATATAAGTGACAAATCTTATAATATTTGTGTTTCTCTGTCTGACTTATTTCATTTAGTATGATAATCTCTAGGTTCACCCATGTTGCTGCAAATGGCAATATTACATCCTTTTTTATGGCTGACTAATATTATATATATATACATTTTCTTTACCTATTCATCTGTTGATGGACTCTTGGAAAACAGTATGGCGGTTCCATAAAAAACTAAAAATAGAGCTAATATATGATCCAGCAATCCCACTGCTGGGCAAATATCCAGAAAAGATGAAGACTCCAATTCAAAAAGATACACCCCAATGTTCATAACAGCACTACATTTCTTATTATAAATCACAATATTCCCCTCACTCCCGTACCCATTTGAATTCTTTGCATTTCCATTCTAAAAGGGGCGAGAGAATGCACATTTAAACATAAATGCCAATGTTACATGGAAAAGCATATTGGGATCGATTCTTTTGAAGAGAAAAAGAAAACCAAAGAAAAATATTATGTGCCAAAAGTATGAATTGTGAGTTGATAACTCAGAAAACATACCTGAAAGCAATGTCAAGGATCAAAGCTGAAAAAATATATCTCTGCTTAAGGAAACATTTTATATGTGAGATAATAATCTAATATTGACCAATAACCAAATTAATGATATTTTCCTCCATGAAGACTCCTTTCTGAGTTAGAAAGGAGAAAGGGGTTAATTGGAGAGCAGATTGAAAATGGAGATATGAAGTTTATGACTGTTTTTTAAGGATGACTCACCATGAGCTCTTGTAGATGACTGACTGTGAAGAGTGAGAAAACGAATGCATTAAACCATAGACATTTGAGCCCAGTAGCTCTCTGGGGAACTCGCCTCCACTATTTGAACTATTTTATTGCATAAACTAACCTTACAGATCTCACAATGTGAAATAATCCTAATGTGGTTCTCCAGTCTTTCTAGAATACATTAACAGCACTCTCTGAAGTGAAACTATACAAAAAGCACATTCATGTATTTTTAAATGTTTGGATTGCACCTTGTCTCATTTCAAAAATGACTGAAGTAGCTTATAAGAAATACATGGACACAATAGGGACGTTAAAAACAAAAGGAAACTAATTCTAAGTAGAAAACAATTACATCTAAGCTAATATCAAAAATGAGTGATGACATTTAGGTTCAGCTATGAACTTTTGGCTACTTTCTAGAAGCCAAAGTAAACAAAGGTCAGTGATGAATTATGCATTTCTTTTTTGAACAAAAGAAATATTTATTTAGGAGTTAAGCAACCTCTAAGTATTTTGCAGAAATCCTTTTACAAATGACTTTGGACAACATAATACACAATCCCCAGACAACTCCTGTCCAGATGTTGTTTATATGTTCATCAAAATATATCTACATATCAGTAAATTATATTTATGTACATTATAAGTATGTTATATATACATACATGTAAATTTCCGAGTTGCAGCACACGTATCTACATATAGATTCACACACAGTGCAATGGACTAAATGTTTCTGTCCCCTCAAAATTCATATGTTGAAATCCTAACACCCAATATGATGGTTTTAGGAGGTGCGGCCTTTGGGAGCTGATTCATGAGGGTGGAGCCCTCATGAATGAGATTAGTGTCCTTATAAAAGAGACCACAGAGAGAGCTCTCTTGCCCTCTTTCCACCACATGAGGATGCAAGAGGACCTTTATCAGAACCCAACCATGCTGGCATCCTGATCTCAGACTTCCATCCTCCAGAATTATGAGAAATAAATTTCTGTGTTTACAAGCCACCCAGTCTATGGCATTTTGTTATAGCAGCCCAACTTGACTAAGACATACATATACAGGTATATATACACATGAAGTAACTCAGAGAAAGTATTTCTCTAAGGAAGTAAAGTACTGGGGCTGTATAGGTTGTGGGCACTGATGGCCACAACAATTCCTCCCATCCCTGTATGCTAGCACTTGGCAGTGTGACTTTCCACACCCTCATCAAGAGGTGGAGTAAATTTCTCCTTCCCTTGAATCTGGGCTGGCCCTGTGACCAGCTCGGACCAATAGAAGTGATGTGTGTGACTTCCTCGCCTGGGCTTCCAGAGGCCTTGCAGCTTCTGCTCTCATGTTCTAGTTACAGGACTGCCCTCACATGCAGAAGCACAGGCTGGCCTTCATGAGGATAAGAAGCCAGCTGGAGAAGAGGCCCAGCTGATGGTCAGCACTAGTTGCCAGACAAGTGAGTGAGGCCAGTGGAGATCATCCTGCTCTAGTCAACACATCAGATGAGTGCAGCCTCATGAGTGACCCCAGGAGAGTCCAGAAGAACTGCCCAACTGTGAGCAACCAAAACTGGTAACCACCAGGATGGTGAGGTTAATACATGGTGGTTTTAGCCACTGAGCTTTGGGGTGGATTGTTATACAGCAAAGGTTGATATAAGATTCAAGGTATATAATCTCCTTAACACCAGAGCAAAATGGAAAAATCAAGGGAATTACGGTTGTTCACACTGTACTTCCCTAAATCCTTTCAGGAATTCTGAGAAAAAGGAGATGGAGCCTAGACTTAGAACAGTCCCATTTTTACCTCTTGGGTAGAATAGGCTTTAAGCTTTCTTTCTCTGAAATAAGTGTTCTAATTCTGACTTTTAAAAGGAGCAAGTTATAGTTCAAGTAGAGGATTCCTGGCAACAGCCCAGTGCACACATAGTTTTTGCTTATGATGGCAGGAAACTTGTTGGCCTAGATTTCCCAGGTTAGTCCTGTGTTCAAATTTTCTCATCAAACTGTGTATTATTAGGGTAAATGTTCTGATTTGAGGTTGGAACTATATGGATGCTATGTCTATATATTTGGGGACCATGTTTTCACAAAAGCATATTATCCTTTTAATGCACACATATCTAAAAGCATGGATATTAAAGTACATGGTCATCACTACTATAAAGGATAAGATTCACGTAGGGTGTGCCAAGAGTAGAAATGGAGAGACCAAAAACTAGGTCTATTCTAATAGTCCAAGTCAGAGATGGTGACTTGGATTCAAGTTTTGACAACAGAATTGGGGAAAAGGATGAATTCAAGATTTGTTTTGGATGTAGAATTGACAGGACTCATGACATAACTGTAAGAAAGAGAGGAAACAAGAGTATGTACAAGTACACATGTCAAAAGTATATAGTTGGATAGATGGGTCCAGAATATAGATGAAATTTTTTTTCTTTTTTTTTATTGAAGTATAGTTAATTTACAATGTTGTGTTAGTTTCAAGTGTACAGCAAAGTGATTAAGTTATACATATATGTATTCTTTCTCAGATTCTTTTTCATTATAGGTTATTACAAGATATTGAGTATAGTTCCCTGTACTGTACAGTAGCTCCTTGTTGTTTACTTATTTTATATATAGTCGTATGTATATGTTGATCCTAAACTTCTAATTTATCTCTCCCCTTCCCCCACTATCCCCTTTGGTAACCATAAGTTTGTTTTCTATGTCTGTGAGCCTTTATCTGTTTTGTAGTTAAGTTCGTTTGCATCAGTTTTTTAGATTCCACATAAGTGACATCATATATTTGTCTTTGTCTGACTTACTTCACTTAATGTGATCATCTCTAGGTCCATCCATGTTGCTGCAAATTGCATTATTTCATTCTTTTTTATGGCTGAGTAATATTCCATTCTATATACTACATCTTCTTTATCCATTCATCTGTCAATGGTTGCTTCCATGTCTTGGTTATTGTAAATAGTACTGCAGTGAACATTGGGGTGCATGTATCTTTCCAAATTAGAGTCTTCTCCTGATACATGCCCTGGAGTGGGATTTCGGAATCATATGGTAGTTCTAATTTTAGTTTTTTATGAAATCTCCACAATGATCTCCATAGTAACTGCACCAATTTACATTCCCTTTTCTCTACACCCTCTCCAGCATTTATTATTTGTAGACTTCTTAATGTTGGCCATTCTGACTGGTGTGAAGTGATACCTCATTGTACTTTTGATTTCCATTTCTCTAATAATTAGCACTATTGAGCATCTTTTCATGCAGCTGTTGGCCATCTGTGTGTCTTCTTTGGAGAAATATCTATTTAGGTCTTCTGCCCATTTTTTGATTAGGTTGTTTGTTTGTTTCTTTGATATGAAGCTGTATGAGCTGTTTGTATATTTTGGAAATTAATCCCTAATTAGAGAATGTGGATGGGGTAGAAAACAGGGCCATGACCTGAGCCTAGGGGGTTTAGAGGTCAGGAAGAGAGAGAAGAACTTATAAAGGAAACTAAGAAAGAGGTAGAGGAAAACCAAGGTGTAAAGTCACAGACACCAAAAAATGAGAGTATTTTAAGAAATCACAGGCAGATAACTGGCTATACACAGTTGAAAGATCAAATAAAATGAGAACTTATTAATCTCATTGGATTTGACAATATAGAGGCTACTGATGATCTTGACAAAAGCAGTGTCAGTGAAGTTTTCTGGATTGAACCAAATTGGAAAGGACTGTAGAACAAATGGAAGGTGAGAAGGTAGAGGTACCATGTAGAAATAACTTGCTAAATGGCTTGTTGTAAAGGGGGACGGAGAAATGAGATGATAACTAGAAGAGACTGACATCTCTAGAGGGGGCTTGAGGTTTTTTTGTTTGTTTGTTTTATACTTTAGGTTGAGATATACAAAGTTTGTTTGCTCCTGGGAGTGAGGCAGTAGAGATGGAAATACTGATCATGCAGGAGAGAAGAAAAGTAAACAAAGGGCAAAAGTCCTTGACAGAGGATGGGGTCCAGAGCTCATGGGCAAATTCGACTATTGATAGGATAATGACACCTTATCAGTTTCATCATGAGGGAACAGAGAAGATGTTGGTGGGTGTACATTCTGGTGGGTCTAGGGGCTTGGTGGTAAGAAGATTAGGGCTTTCCTGGTTGATGGATTTTCTTTTCTCAAAATACATAAGTCTAGCTCATCAGCTAAAAGTGTCATTTGCAGCTAAAAGGTCTACATAAGAGGAAGGAGTCTGAAATAGTCACCTTTAAAATTAGCATGCACCTAGTAGACAAAAGTAGTGGGATTACTTTGTAGTTCAGCTGGTATGAGACCATTAGTTTGGCAGGGAGACAATCAGTGCAGTTGGGAATTTGTTGGCAGCAGACTCACACTAAAAATTTGCTAAAATCAAAAGTAAATGTTTCTGGTCTGGCAGTTTTCCTCCAAAGAGTAACTCAAGGATCCAGACTCCTCCTACCTTGTGATGCTGCTATATGACCTATGACCTCCAAGGTTACTGAGGAAGAGAGAGTGAATGAGTAGCTAGCATCCTGATGTTTTACCATCTCTGCCTGAAAGGGATATACATCCTTGTGCTCACACTCCATTGGTGAGAACTAGTCAAATGCTCCTACCTAGAAACAAGGAGGTAGAAAATATAACCCTGGGCAGCTGCTTCCAGAAAGAGTGGTACATGTGGAAGAGAAGCATGAATCTTTGGTGTTTAAATAGCTGTCTCTATCACATCTATGAACAAGGAGATACAAAATGTCAGGCAGATTTAAATTACATCAGATGAAAAAATGGAGAGTGATACAAACTGCTTTTTAAATAGAATAATCAGTGAAGGCCTCTGTGGAGGTGAAATTTAAGTAAAAGCATGAAGTGAAAAGAGGGAGGTATTTGAGTTATGAGGGAATTGTGTTTAAAATAGAGGAAACAGCAAGTGCAAAGACCCTGAGGCAGGCACACATTTGATGTGCTTAAGGTGGGGAGTGGTAACATTTTTGTGTAAAGGGTCATATAGTTAATATGTAGGCTTTGATGGGCCATTAGATCTCTGTTACAACTACGCAACTCTATCACTGTAGCATAAAAGCAGCCATAGACACTATATGAACAATTGTGTGTAGCTATTATCCAATAAAGCTTCATTTACAAAAACAGGTAACAGACTCTGGTTTAATGAAAAGAAAGAAGGGCAAATTTCTTCCCAGAAATGTGAATAGTGGGCAAGGAGTTAGTGGAGGATAGAGAAGTCAGGGGGGAAACCAAGTGTTAGGTCAGATAGAGCTTTATAGGCTACACTGTAAGGGGTTTGGATTCATTCCAAGGGCTTGGGAAAACTGTGGGAAAATTTTAAATAGGCATGTAAAATGATCTGATTTACTCTGGAAAAAGATGACTTTGGCTGCTGTAAGAAATAAACTCTATGGAAGTGAGAGCAGGAGTAGGGAGACCAGTTAGTATAAACAAGAGATGACGGTGGCTTCAACCCACATGTTAGCAATGCAAACGGGGAGGAGGTGCCAGGTTGGGGATGTGCCTTGAAGGGAGGACCTACTGGATTTGCTGATAGACAGATGTCCTGCAGAGGAGGTTCTTGAGCTAATGTGCTAGGAAGATAAAAGATGATGTAAAGTTTGAGATTTCAGAGGTGTTGCAGTTTCTGGACGGGACATGGTCCAAGGCATGTCCACAGAAGTGAGTGTCTATGGTGAAAGCACACACACACACACACACACACACACACACACACACTATATATATATATATATATATATATATATATATATATATATATATATATATATATGGTGAAGATGAGGAGTGATCCTGGAAACCATGCTCGATGAGAAAATAAAAAATAATGTGTATTGATAATCTTGTGTCCTTTGAGTCAGCAGTGACCATGACAACACAAAGAGCCAGCTGTGTCATGTACTGTCCACTGACACGACCCTGTAATCAGAGAGGAACCTCTCCACAGATCTGCCCAGTAACCACAACCAAAAAACAAGCAAATCAAAAGAACCATCATTAAATAATATGAAACAGGCAAACCTTGGCTCCTGTTCCCTCACAGTTCCCACAAGGAAGCACAATCTTGGCTGGAAGCGCGTCTTGACGTGATCTCACATTCGGATGGACATCCATCCACCACCAGCTGAAAAATAAAATTGAAAAGCAATTGAAATCTTTATGATGAACTTTCACAAAATGCCACTGAGATAGTTCATCCTTAAACGACTGCAACAATCCACAAACCCAGGTACAACAAGTGTCCCACAGTCTCCCTTCTGTCTCCAAAACTTCCCAGAACTTTCTCTGAAAGCTGGCCTGCACAAGTGTCAGGCAGGACTGAAGGGCACAGCCAGGGGGAGGCAGAGATGTTGAGAAGCTTTGTCTGGAAGGCTCCTCGTATGTGCTCCTTAGTCCACAGACATTCCCTGGCTGCCTACAGTACTGCGGGTCCTTCTGTCAAATAAATAGTGTTTGTGGTCACCTGCAGGAATGGTGGAGATGTCATCAGACTAGGCGATGGGCAGGAAGGGAGCAATAAGAAAGGTGATTCTAGCTGCGTCGCACAGGTAGATCAGCTCAGTGCTTTGTGACCACCTAGAGCGGTGGGATAGGGAGGCGGGAGGTAGATGCAAGAGGGAGGGCATATGGGGATATATGGATACGTATATGGACACGTATAGCTGACTCACTTTGTGATACAGCGGAAACTAGTACACCATTGTAAAGCAATTATACTCCAATAAAAATATTAAAATAAAAAAAAAATTTTTAAAGGCGATTCTAGGGGAATTCCCTGATGGTCCAGTGGTTAGGACTCCACACTTTCACTGCCGAGGGCACAGGTTCAATCCCTGGTCGGGAAACTAAGATCCTGCAAGCTGCGTGGCGAGGCCAGAAAAAAAATTTTTAAAGGTCATTCTAGAGACCTGGACCCTGAAGAAGGACATCCTTGGCAGGTGGCAATATGGTCAACAGTATTTACCATGCATGACTGGGTAAGGGGTCAGAAAATATCCTGAGTTCTTTCTTTCCCTCCCTTCCTTCTTTTCTCCCTTCCTTTTCTTTCTCTTTCCCTACTGCTTCTTTTCTTTCCTCCCTCTCTTTATTTCTCCAATGAGTATTTTATCTACCTATCAATCTACCATTCATCTCTCTATCTATCTAGCCATCTCTCTATCTCTCTATGAATCTGTATTAGTCACGGTTCTCCCAAGAAACAGATAAATAGGATAGATAGAAAGATGATTGATAGATAGGTGATAGATAGATAGGTAATTGATTGATACATACATACATACATATAAGAGGAGATTTATAAGGAGTTGGCTCATGAAATTATGGAGGCTAAGAAGTCCCACAATCTGCCATCTGCAAGCCAGAGAACGAGGAAAGCTGGTGGTGCAATTCAGTCTGAGTCTAGAGGCCCAAGAATCAGGGGGCGGGGGAGGAGGGCAGGGGATGGGGGGGTGCTGGTGGTGTAAGTCCCAGTCTGAGTCTGAAGGCCCAAGAACCAAGAGGTGGGAGAAGATGGATGTCCCAGCTCAGGCAAAAAGAGCAAATTTGCCTTTTCCTCCAATTTTCTTCTATTTAGGATGGCAATGAATTGGATGATGCCTACCCACGTTGGTGAGGACAATCTTCATTCAGTCTGCAAATTCAAATGCTCATCTCTTCTGGAAAAATCATCACAGACACACTCAGAAATAATGTTTTAGCAGTTATCTGGGCATTCCTTATCCCAGTCAAGTTGACACATAAAATCAACCGTCATCCTATCTACCTATCTATCTATCTATCCTGAAAGAAAAAAATACAAATAGATATGTATTACTAAATGTCAAATACTGCAGTGAATTGGATCCTGCCCAAAGGACCCTTAAAACTTTTTTCCCAAGAGCTCCATCAGTGGTGCTTTAAGTGTGGTTGGTGGACCATCAGTATCAGCATCCATGTGAGAGCTTTTTTAGAGATGCAAGTTCTCAGGCCCCACCCCAGACCTACTGAATCAGTAAATGGTGTTGGGAAAACTGGACAACCACATACAAAAGAATAAAGTTTGACCACTATCTTACACCATACACAAAAATTAACTCAAAATGGATTAAAGACTTGAACATAAGACCTGAATTCCTTGAAACTCCTAGAAGAAAATGTACATAGTAAACTCCTTGATATAAGTCTTGGTGATAATTTGTTTTGAAGTTTAGTTGACTTACAATATTGTGTTAGTTTCAGGTGTAGAGCAAAGTGATTCAGTTATATGTATTTTTTCAGATTATTTTCCATTATAGGTTATTATAAGATATTGAATATAGGTCCATGTGTTGGTGATAATTTTTTAAATATGATACCAAAAGCAAAAGCAACAAAAACAAAAATAAATGTGTGACTACATCATTCTAAAAAGCTTCTGTACAGCAAAGGAAACTATCAACAGAATGAAAAGTAATCTACTGAAAGGGAGAAAATATTTACAAATGATTTATCTGATAAGGGGCTAATATCCAAAATATATAAACAACTCATATAACTCAACATCAAAAAAACAAAAAACCAGGGCCTCCCTGGTGGCGCAAGTGGTTGAGAGTCCGCCTGCCGATGCAGGGGATACGGGTTCGTGCCCCGGTCTGGGAGGATCCCATATGCCGCGGAGCGGCTGGGCCCGTGAGCCATGGCCGCTGAGCCTGCGCGTCCGGAGCCTGCGCGTCCGGAGCCTGTGCTCCGCAACGGGGGAGGCCACAACAGTGAGAGGCCCGCATACCGCAAAAAAAAAAAAACCCAATTTAAAAGTGAACTGAATAGACATTTTTCCAAAGATGGCCAACGGGCATATGAAAAGATGCTCAACATCATTAACCATCAGAGAAATAAGAATCAAAACCACAATGAGATATTGTCTGACACCTATTAGAATGGCTATTATCAAAAAATAAGAAATAACAAGCGTTGGAGAGGATGTGGAGAAAAGGGAACACATGTGCACTCTTGGTGGGAATATAAATTGATGCAGACACTATGGAAACCGGTATGCAGGTTCCTCAAAACATTAAAAATAGAACCATCATATGATCCAGCAACTCAACTTCAGGGTATTTATCCAAAGAAAACAAAAATATTAACTCAAAAAGATATATGCATTCCCATTTTCATTGTAGCACTATTTACAATAGCCAGGATGCAGAAACAACCTAAGTGTCCATCCGTGAATGAATGGATAAAGAAATCATGTATATTCATACAATGGAATATTATTCAGCCATAAAAAAGAATGAAATCTTGCCACTGCATCAATATGGTTGGACCTCGAGGGCATTATGCTAAGTGAAATAAGTCAGACAGAGAAAGACAAATAGTGTATGATCTCTTATATGTGAAACTCAAAAAACAAAAAAACAATAACAAAAACCCACGCTCGTAGATACTGAGAACAGATTGGTGGTTGCCAGAGGGGGTTGGAAGGTGGGAGACAAGGGTAAAGGTGGTCAAAAGGTACAAAGAAAAAATAAATAGAAATTATTTTAAAATTTCAAAAACATATGATCTTTATATCCATATTTCTGAAATTTCATGATCATATGCCCTGAACAGTTCTTTTTTCCAATCATTGTATTAGGTATTCAGTGGCATTTTGCATCAAAAAACTTATGTCCTTCGATTCTGAAATTTTCTGTATAAATCTTTGATAATGTTTCCCCTTATTTTTTAGTTCTTTTTTCTAGAATGCCTATTATTATTATTTTTTCAACATCTTTATTGGAGTATAATTGCTTTACAATGGTGTGTTAGTTTCTGTTTTATAACAAAGTGAATCAGCTATATGTATACTTATATCCCCATATCCCCTCCCTCTTGCGTCTCCCTCCCACCCTCCCTATCCCACCCCTCTGGGTGGTCACAAAGCACCGAGCTGATCTCCCTGTGCTATACAGCTGCTTCCCACTAGCTATCTACCTTACGTTTGGTAGTGTATATATGTCCATGCCACTCTCTCACTTGGTCCCAGCTTATCCTTCCCCCACCCCGTGTCCTCAAGTCCATTCTCTATGTCTGCATCTTTATTCCTGTCCTGCCCCTAGGTTCTTCAGAACCCTTTGTTTTCCTTTTTTTTTTAGATGGAATGCCTATTATTTAAACGTCAGATTTCCATTACCTTCTAACTTCCTTTCTGTCCCACTTTTCACTCCTGTTTTTTTTCTACTTTCTAGAAGTCTTCAAAGTATCCTTTAAATCTTCTATTGAATTGTGTTTTTCTGCCTTATTTTTATTTTCCATGAGTTAGTTCCCTAATAAATGTTTCTTAGGACGCTCTTATTTTTATGTATATAAACTGATTATCTTTCTGAGGATATTAATCTCTCATATATATATATATGTATATATATATATATATATATACACATATATATATATCTTTGTGAGCCCTCCACTGAATTTTTTCCCCTCACTTACTTTTCTGTTCGTTTGTTCATTTGGGTTCCTGTCTTAAAATCACCTTTCCTCTTGGTTAGCTCTTTATACTTAAAGGTCAACCACCAAATCCTTACTGGAAGCACCATGTGCATGGTTTGTCCAATGATGGGCATTGCTGTAGGATGTTTGGCAGATGCCTAGGACCTCCAGTGCCTATGACTCTTTCCCTGCCAGTGTCCTGGGTGCAAAGCAGGGAATGAAGGCAGGGGAGTCTGATGGTCAAAATCTAGACTGTCATTTAATCCTGTTTCCGAATGGCCTCAATCCCTTCTTTGGCTGTCAACAAGCACATTTTTACCTGTCACAGTTTCATGTCCTGATTTGTCCTTAGCAAAACTTGGTCACTATCAGTGTGGATACCGTGGAGTTAGGGCAGGCCTGGGAGCCTTATCTTGGGGTAAAAGAAAAAGCATGCCAGAGGGCATCCTGCGTTCATTCCAACCCTATATGGGGGAAGAAGAGGTACCAGAATATAGAGGCAACAGCAGAAGAGGGTGACATGCAGGTGGCATATGGTGAGAAGGTGCTGCTTTGCCAACTTTTAGGCTTGTCCTCATCCACTCACTTCTAAAAGCCAAGACACTTGAACTTTACTTTTCTCTACCCACTGCTATCTTACTCTGTCTCTTGGGGCAGTGAAGTGGCAGGGAAGGTGAGCCTAACTCAAGGAGTTTATTCCACAGGAATGTGCCCATCTGGTGGCCTCCTGTGAACAGAAATGTTTGCTGGATGCACCATACAGTTCATCACGTACATACAGCTTAGAAATTCTGCTTGTGATCTTCACGTTTCATTTACCCAGATAATGTCATCAAAAATGTCATAATGGATAGAAAATCATGTATGTGAAACTTTTGAAAATTGTAAAGCACTGTAAAATTTAAAGAATCTTTCATTCAATAAAAAAAGAAACTTCAAAACGCAAATATATATATATATATATATATATATATATATATATATATAAAATAATGGCTAACACTATGGTGTAAATGCACTGCAATTTTAAAAAGTGTAATAAACCTTGTGTATTCCAACCATAAAAAGGAATTTTCCCACCCTTCCTCCTATTTCTCTTGGAACATCAGCAAATTGAGTTGCAAGGGAAATATAATGAAAAGATTTTAAGTTATCCTGCAGACATGAAGACATGAGAAGTTGGCTATAAAATTACATTTGGGTATTTTTGCTTATTCCCTGTTCAAAATCTGTCCAAAATTTCGCTATGAAATAGGAAACTTTCTTCCCCTTTCTTGCCTCTGCACTCTGTAAGACTCAAGCTAGCTGATCTTTTATTAACTCTCCTCTTCACTCCCCACCCCACCCCCTAAAATACTTAGCAGCACTAGAGACTCATTCTTCACTGCCTGAACTTTAAAAAAAGAAAAAAATTGAGCCCATAATAAAGAGCTTCCTACCACTGCCAAGTTACACTGTGATCAATCACCAAAACCAGTACCTATTCCAAGAGAATAAGTATCAACAGTTTTAAAGAAAACCAAGATGCATGACCAAATAAATACAACCTATAGCTAGATGTATAGAATCAGACGTGTAGCATGAAAGGCAGATGATGTCTTAGGAGTTATTGATTAAACTCCAAACTCAAGTTCGTACGGCATTTTAATAGGAAACATCACAAGCTGTTTTCCTTTTATTTTTTTCACTTCTTCCTTCCCTCCTATTCTTCTCTGGATTGAAGGGTGAGAATAAGAAGAGTAATGATGATGTGGATTAAAACCAAAATCACATGCACTGTAGAAGCTAGGGTATGTTCCTCACCTAGAATATCCCAGTACTTCTACTCCTTAGACTTTGAACATGAAACGTATAATCTATATGTCAGTCTCTCTGTTCTGCATCTTGAGTGTAATGTGTGGCCCTACAGTCTAAAGGGGAGGTTACATGCGTGATACTACAGCACTCAAAGCAAGTCTTTTTTTTTTTTTTTTTTTTTTGCGGTACGCAGGCCTCTCACTGTTGTGGCCTCTCCTGTTGCGGAGCACAGGCTCCGGATGTGCAGGCTCAGCGGCCATGGCTCATGGGCCCAGCCGCACCGTGGCATGTGGGATCTTCCCGGACTGGGACACGAACCCGTGTCCCCTGCATCGGCAGGCAGGCTCTCAACCACTGCGCCACCAGGGAAGTCCATCAAAGCAAGTCTTGTTTAAAAGATATGTGATGGGGTCAAGCTTGAATTATCCAAAGGGACTCAAGAGCACGAACCAAGTTCATAAATGTTTAAGGGAGCCTAGCCTTGAGCTTTCCCATAGAACAAGGGGAAGAGGAATCAAACAAATTCCAGCTAGATAAGCGGTCTGGGGGAAGGACAAGAATAGTGGGAGAGGGAGGAGGGTAGAAGAAAGGAGATCATAAAGCCAGGAAAGGGAAAGTTTCATTAAACTCAAGTCAGAAAGGAAATTGTACAAACAGTTAATAAAGAGAGATCAAAACAAAGGGAGTATGTTCCCAGGACCCTGGGCGAGTCAGCTGATTGTATACATGGTAATGTGAATAAAACAGATAGAGAAAACAGTGGATTGAGCATTCAAGAGCATTCAGGGCAGGCGCTTTCTGTTTCAGCATCACTGAAATCGTAAGAGATGCTCCATCGCTGAATCTTCAATTAAAAAAACAAAAGACTCCATCCTGGACCATGGCAGTTGGGTTCTAAGCGTTGTTCATAAAAGAACTAAACACTTTTTAAGGAAATGTAGCTAATGAGATTAAAGGACAATGTCTTCCAGATTGTGCTGTCATTCTTGACCCATTCTGAACTTGTTCTTATTTCTCCTCTGGGTCAAGCAGCTCACTCTCGGTACTTATCAGTAGGATATGAGCACATGCAAAGGTTCAAGGCCAGAATCTGCAGAAAAACCCAAAATGCCCCATTAAAAAATTCTCATGGGAATTCTTTGCAAAATGCATGAACAGGCATTTAGCAAATGTATGTAGAAAAGAAGATCCACCACATAAGCCACTCTTCTCTCTGCAGGAAATGATGGTCCAATATCAACAATGTTTCCTGCAGGCTGATCCCTTAGTCACAGGAGTCCAGCTGTTCTTGTTAACAACAAAGGCATGATTTATCTCTCAAGGATGTAAAGGAATGAAAGGCATAACCGAGAAAGTTATGTCTTAAACAGATGGGATGGGTCCCGTGGGACAATGACTTTCCCACCATTTAAATCTTCTCGTTTATACATTCTGGTACCAAGCCATATCTCAGGATTGTTCTGGTGTTAAATGCCTCATCACTATCCTGATATTTTACTTTTTTCAGGCTACTGCTTCCTGTAGCTAACAATTCATTAATTAAATTGCTTTAATTTACAAAGTAAATATTTTTTTTTGCCAAAACAAGATTTTTGCCAGATCATCTTGTTTGATTGTATATTTGTTTTCTTGGACATATATTAATTTGCATGGGTTAAGCCATATTTCTAAACGGGCTGGATAATTTTTCTGAAGCACAATTCCCAGTCTTGCCTTTCCTTGCCTGTCCATTTCCAAAAAAGAAAAGCTTCAACTGAGACATGATTTCTTGAGGAGGCAGATGAATGCAGGAAACAGGAACTAGGATTCACCCAACTCAAAAATCCACACCCAAAGATCCAGCTGATAGAAAGGCCAATGTTTTTATCTCTTCTTTTATAAACCATTATCAGATGCCTTTTCCCTAACTTACTATAATGCCTCTTTCCAGAATTCAAACAACCAAAAAGTTCAGATAACTGAAATTTTTTTCCATATTTTACTTCAGTAAAAAAGAGACAAAACAAATAAACAAATGGATATCAGAGACTTGGAGGTTTTTTGTTGTTGTGCTGTTGTTTTTCTACCTAGCATAGGTTATAGGAACTGTACACATTAGACCAATTGCCTACATCTTATATCCTTATAATAATAATGGCATGCATGTTCAATCACATAATTATATTGAGGCTCTTCATGACAGGAACCATTGAAAAAAGAACAAATTCATTTAATGCTATGTGTACATAGTTTATTTGAAAATTTTTTAAACTGGAGATCAATATAACTCTCAATTAACTATAACAAGGACACTTCCTGGTATATACATACTTTATAAGTGGAAAAAGTACTCTAAATTCAGTAACACACACACACACACACACACACACACACACACATATGCAAAATAGTTTTAACAGGAAAGTAAATTCTGTAGAGAAAATAGAATTTCAATGACCCTATCAGTGAAAGAAGCTAGTCACAGAAGACCACATTTATATGAAATGTGCAGAACATGCAAATCTATAGAGACAAAAAGTAGATTAGCGGTTGTCTAGGGCTAGAGGATGGGGGATGGGAAGGGTAGGGGCAAGTGACTGCTATGGATATGGGATTTCTTTTTTGGGTGATGAGAATATTCTGAATTGGATTGTAGTGATGGTTGCCCAACTCTGTGAATATCATTTAAAAATCACTGAATTGCTCACTTTAAAAAAGCAAAAGGTATGGCATGTGGATTATATCTCCATAAAACATTTTTTTTTAAATACCTTCTCAGAGGTGGTTTCCCAGAGCTGCCCAACACACAGGTGGGTCAATAAAATCCAACCAAGAGAGCAGCCAACCTTAGGGTGGATCTCCTTTCCCTCACCCTCTCCTCCTCTTTCTTTGTCGGTGATATTTGACTAATCTGTTTCCTTCCCTGCTTTCATCCCGTTGGCTTGGATTGTACTTCGCCATCTGTTCACTAACTTGGCTTTGAATTTCCGGCCCTCCTTAAAATAACATCAAGTGCTCCTTTGAAAATGTCCACTGATCAAAGCCCTGCTTCCTGGATCTCACGCGAAGTCTGACACCTGAGCACATTTTGCAATTCTTGACCAGCACTCCTGACCTCTGCCAAGTTTCCACTGTTTTCTAACCTAAACCTCAGTCTTCTCCCAGAGATGTTAAGTTAGAACCGAGGTAGAGGTTCTGATTGCTGCCAGGCCAGGCTCCTCAAGAAGACCTTGTGGGATCTTGTGGCAGTCACATGAATTTAAATGAAATGTGAAATGTACAGAGACTCACACTGGAGAGCACGCAGCCTTTTTTAACCATTAAACTGACCTGGATTCTAGTGGGCTTTCCATTTGGACTGGACCATCTTGTCCCCCCTCAGGATGTGGGTTACAGGACAGCAATCCTATCTGCCCCAGCATCAGGGATGCTCCTGTCCAGCCATCATATTCAAGTAGGCCATGGAAGCACCTCTCCAAATAATCATTATTTACTTAATGTCCATGTTTGGAATGGCTTCGCAAAAGAAAAAGCCCTAAGAGCTTATCTGATCTCATGGAAAGACAGAAATCATACGTGTGGTTTCCTTGGGTTGTTCAGCTTTTTCCAATCTTCCCCACCCCACATTCAGAGCTCCTTCATCTGCAGATTCTCTTCAGGAAGTGGTGCCCAAAGGCACAGATAAACCACGGAGCTGTCCTGTGGTCTGATTCCCTGAAGCCTTAGATTTTGATGTGAAGAAATTGCTTGAAAGCACTATATCTTTTTTTCTCACCACTGGCAAATGGCAAAGTTTTCACATCCTGATAGCAATGCTTTTAAGTGAGAAATATAAGAATCAATTTGTCCATTATTCCATTATTCCACCCAAACACTTAGTAATTAAGAGACAGACTAGAATACTTCAATTAACTACCTGCAAGGGGTTTTTTTGTTTGTTTGTTTTTTTAAAGTTGATTTTGAAGTTGATAAGCTCCCTAGAGTCTAAGAAAAATTCTTTTAGGCATCCACCTGGAAGTTGTCACAATTTGAATGAATGGTTTGTTCAAAATGAAATTTAAATTTCTCTACAGCAATTTTAGTTTCATGTAACTTTAAATCTTAGAAATAACTTAGTACAACTCCTTCACCTTACAGATAAAAAAGTACAACCCAGTGAAGAGAAGTGACTTGCCCAAGTTCATAAATATATGACGAAACTAGGACTAGGAGAAAAAACAAATCCTAAGACTCTTGAAACTGGACCTTCTTTTATTCTATGATCAGGCAATAATTTATGATGATGTTAGCCTTATGAAATTTACACTTGACTCAAAAACTAGAGGGAGGGCAAGGAAGGGATTCAGAAGAGATGGGGAAGAATGAGAGGATCAAACAGCATCTTATTTCTGGCTCCGTGCAATGACTGAAACAGAGAACACTGGGAAGACTATTACTTATCTCCCTAAATCAAAAATAGCAAAGACCTCCTGGCAGCTAAAGAAGCTGAAAAACACTGCCCCACACTCAATCCCTGGACACAGAAAGCACACAGCTTACTATGTCAGGACACAAAAAGACTCAAAACAAATCATGACTCATGCCAGCCTTAAACAGTTGTAATCATCTCTTATCTTTGTTTGAATACTACTCTCTTCCACCAAAATAATTATAGCAATTATATGCTCTTGTATTTCATAAACAAATGCAAATTCATCCTCAAAGGATCATCTGATATAAAGGAAATAAAGAATCGCAAGGAAGAAATAAAACACACTACATTTCATTAGACCGATCGCTTGATTTTCCTTAGATTTAATCTAATTTCTCTTGTAGGCCTATTAGAAAATCACTTTCTTCTTTTGGTAGAAATTTCCTGTAACTATGTTCTGGAAATGAGCTATTTCTGGCATTGCTGATCTGTAATTCTGCAGAGCGCTTTCATGGGGGCAGAGGGCAACCCAGTGAATCACAGAGAGTCTAAGGAGGAAAGCAGAGCCCTATGTCTGAACAAGCTCTTTGCCTGAACAGTTACTGGTCTCCTTGGAGGTGTAGCTCGGAATCTATTCCCAGACCTTAAGGGAGGTTCAACACAAGACAGGTGGTTTTGGACCAGGAGGACAGTGCCTTCTGGTGATTAGTGCAGAGCCTGGGTTACATTTTGGTTCCATGATTCCTAGCTTGGTGATAGGGGGTAAGTTATTGAACTTCTCTATGAAATGAGACCAGCCGTACTAATGCTATAGGGTTCTTGTGAACATTCAGTGAAGGAAATACATGACTGTACCTAGCCCAGAGCCTACGTGAATTATATCCTCTGTAACAGAGTTCTCGTCTCTTTTCTTAGCTAAGGGAATGGGGGGCCTGGCAGTACCGCTGGAGAGAAACGTCGTACCACAAATCCACTCCACTCGGCCTCCACCTCGAGGATTTTGGAAAGATTGGGCCCAAACAGTAGCTCAGGAAATTGGTGAGGGAGCCTGTCTATCCAACATCAGAACCACAATTCTTAATGCTCTAGACCAGTGTGGACCTTCGCCCAGCAGCATCAGTATCATCCCAGAACTGCATCTCTGGGGATGGCTCCAGGAATCTGTGATTATGCCAGGTCTCCAGGTGATTATTCTGCATGCTCCAGTTTAAAAAGCACTGCTCTAAAGAAAGTGTTACCAGCAAACCTGAAAAAAAACCAGGAAGACACGGACCAGGGAATCAGTGATTTTCAGGGGCCCAAGTCAAAGAGATTTTAAGGAAAGATGGAAGAGCCAACTGATAGGAAGCTTCCGGGGGAAACTTTTAGAGATTATATGACAATTATCAATTTTACAAATGCTTTCATTCACTTAGCAAACACAAATCCACATGGTGCTTATTAATATTCTAAGTAGAAATGAGCCACTGAATTTATTACAGATCGGCTGGGTGGGGCTGATCCCCAAGACAAGAAGGGATCGGCTGTAAAATTTTTAAATAAAAAGAGCCCAAGTGCTTATTTTTGGTGACAACAAGTAAAGAGGGAGATGGGAAGACAGCATCTTACTCAACAGCCAGTCCTGGGAGAAAAAGAACCAAGGAACAGAAGCAATCTAATTCTCTAGGGCTTTCAGAATGAAAAAAATATAAGAGTGAGACGTGGGACTGAAATCCAGCAGCTGAGATGTAACCCATCAGGCCAACTGGCAGAAGGCCCAGCAGCAAGGCACCGTCTTAGGAACCAAACATCTGCCTGTTTTCACATCTCCACAATATGCTAAACTGTGAGCAAAAAGTTGCAGCATTCCGCAAAGATCAGGGACACACAACAGTTTGAAAATTCAGTTGCATGTGTAAATATTTACCTAGCTACTTCCTTGGGGTCTACAAACCTGTTTCATTTTATTGGCAGTGAACTCCACCATTTTAGCAAGCCACTATATTTTACTAGCAGGATGGGGAGGTGGGGGAGAGGCATCACTTAAAGTAACTGGGAAAATGCATTACAGATTTTTAGTAGTAATCCCACCAATGCCTCTGAAACCAGAGGGGAGTGGGGAGGAGCATTCTGAAGTGAGGTGTCCATGCCAGAGAAATTAACATTCTAATGCTCCATCAGGCTCCCAGATCCTGCAACTTTCCCTACTCAAAGTTAAGGCGATTTGACGCATTTTCAGGTTGAACCCTTCCCCAGAATCTCAATCCAATACTATCATTAATCAGAAGAAGTTGAAGGGGCTCTAGTTGAGCATCTCAAGTAGACATGCCTGCCAGGCAATCTATTCCCAGACCTGCCCTGGCTTATAGTTCCAGTAGTACTCATTTACCTTCACCTGGCTCTTGTGGACAGCTCTCTCCTTGTCTGTTATTGCGTACCTCCTATGCATCCACCTGAGAGCTAGACACAGAAATCCAGACACTTTCTTCAGGAGGCCAGCAGTCTACTTCCTCTAGGAAAATACTCTCAACTTCCTTCCCAGGTAAGAGGGAGAACTTGTGCTCTGGCCTAAGTGGAAATAAAAAACTCAGTAGTTTAATAGTTGGGCGATAAGGATGAAGAGGTCTCTAGAAAGTGCAGCAAAATGAATTAAAAAAAAAGAAAAGAAAATACAAGGGGAAAAGATAAGAAACATGGTACACCTGTTCTGAAAATCTAATATTGGAATACTAGGTTTCCTGAAAGAGAGGACAAAGAAAAAAAATGGAAGGAGAAAATCATCAATTGAAAAACTCAAAGAGAATTTCCTAGAATTGAAGAACATGGGTCTGAGTGTCTAGCATGGGGGGTAAAAATAGAGCCACACAGGCACATCACTGAGAAACTTTAGAACCCTGAGTGTAAAGAGAAGAGCAAACACAGTTCCAGAGAAAGAAAAAAAAATTCCTCCATATATGGAGGAATCAGAAAGTAAAATAGCCTCAAATGACATAAAAGTGAAAACTAGAAATTAATGGAGGAATACCTTCAAAATTCTGAAGGAAAATTATTTCCAGCCTAAATTTCTATTAGCAGCCAAGCCATCATTCTAGTGTCAAGACAGAATACAAATATTAAAGATATTCAAGGACTCAAAAAAAAATTTTTAAGTGGTGAAGGCCTTGGGGTTCAAATAGTGATAAGTACAATTAATTATAAGTAAGCAAATTTCAAACAAGACAACTCCAGGGAATACAGAAGGTTATGCAAAGAAGGAAAAAAAATAGCACATTCATAAAATTCATCTATGAATAAAGTACAGAGGTAATAACAACATAAACTTTTCTATTGATCTAACCAAAAGTATAATATAACTATATTGGGAGGTCAGGGGCTTAGGAAAAAAATATGTGAGTGGAGTGTGTGTGTGTGTGTGTGTGTGTGTGTGTGTGTGTGTGGTATGAAGGAAGGGGAAGGAAGAGGGCTAAAATCCTCATCTTCCAACATGAAAAGTCAACAGATAATGTCTAAAACTGGAGGGAAAAATCAAGGAGTAGAAACAGTAGCATACTATTCATGAATATGGAGGAAAATACCCAAACCAAAAATCAGTGAAGGGTTATCAGTGCTTGCTTCTGGGGAGGGGGAAGTGGAAGGGGAGGGAACAAGGAAATCATTTTTCATGACTAATTTGTAGACCTTTTTGACCCTTCAAATTATGAGTGATAATAATGCTGATTAAAATAAGTGTGGGACTAAGCAACAAGGTCTTACTGTATAGCACAGGGAACTATATTCATGATCCTATAATAAACACTAATGGAAAGGAATATGAAAAAGAATATATACATATATATGTATAACTGAATCACTTTGCTGTGCAGCAGACATTAACACAACACTGTAAATCAGCTATACTTCAAAAAAATAAATTTTTAAAAATAAACAAAACTAAATAAATAAATATAAGAGAGGCGGAGGCCCAGCACAGCTAAGGAAAGTAGGAGGATAGTATCTGAAGTTAGATGACCTTGATTTGCATCCTCCTTATGCCCCCTGACTGATTACGTGACCTTGGGCATTTTAACCCTTATAAACCTCAGTTCCCTCAACTTCAAATGGGGGTTATAAAAATATTTACATCAGAGTGCAACTGCAAGGTTTAAGGGATAAAGGGCTAGGAAGTGATTAGCAGTGCCCGGCATATTATAAGGCCTCTTCTTTTCCTTTAACACCTATTTAGAGTGTATGCTCTGCATCAAGCGCAGTAGACACTGGGGGTCTATCAGTGGATGTAAAAGATCCCTACCCTCATGGAGCACACTAGAATGGGAGAGAGAGACACGAAACAATAAAATAATACTCAATTAAAAATTCAGTGCATTAAAAGGAAGAAGTGGCACGTGCTATGGAATAAAATAGAGCATGGGAAGGGATATCCAGACTGCTGGGAAGGGGAAGTGGGATAGGGCTTGCCATGTTAAATAAGTTGGTCAAGAATGACCTCACAAGAAGGTGACTTGTGAGCAAAGACTTGAAGGAGTGGGCAAGCTAACCATTCATATGTTTGGGGAAAAGCATTTGAGGCCAGAGGAAGAGACGGCTCCGAGTCTGCGCAAGTGCGTGGCCAGTTAGGGAAAGAGCCAGGAAGCCCATGTGGATGGAGCAGTGAGGGGAGAGTAGCAGGACATGAGGTCAAAGGGGAAACAGGGCCAGAGAGATCATGCAGAACCTTGATGCCTAAGCAGGACCTTGGCTTTTCTTAGAGTGAAATGAGGGGCCATTGCAGCTACTCCAGCAGGGTGACATGATCTGATTCTCCCTGTGAAAGGATCGCTCTAGCTACTGTGTTAGGAAGAGACGAAGCACAGCGGGCCCTTCACAGCAAGTGGGAAACCAGTAGGAGGTGCCTGCAGTGTTCCAGAAAGAGAAGATGCTGATGACTCACTCAGACCAGCAGGGTTGGAGAGAAGTGACTGGAGTTTCTATGAATAGATTTTGCTGTTACCATTTACCCAAGATGATACACAGGTTAATGGCAGACGTATGAAGCTACAGCTACAGCTTCCCAGTCTTTTTCTCAATAAAGAGAAACTATAAATGGAAAATCTAAATGGAAATGCCTTATTAGTTTGTCCTTACGTAGGTTAATAAAACTTGTAAAAGTTGCATTTCCTCTCAGTCATAAAATCTCTGTTATTCTGTAGGCCTTGACATTTGTATACAATGGATGGATCAGTGATTTTTTTAAAGGGGCAATAACAATTGCACACATGACACCCATGTCCATTTCGTTTACTTTGCATAATACCTTATACAGTAAATATAATTTAGGTATCGCTTTAAGTAAAGATGTATTCATTCATCGAATACTGATAAATAAGCCGTGGACTATACCCTCGGCTTGCTTAACAGTGTAGTGAGGGAGAACAGATGAACATAAATAATTTAAACACACAGAAGAAGGAGGTCAGTCTCAGAAAACGAGTTCAGCTTAATTGCTCTAGGGAGTTCCAGAACGGCAGGCAGCCATTCCTTTCAGCTGGGGGAGGGTCAAGAGGTGGTGTGTGAAAGGCTCCATGGAGGAAGTGACACCGTGGGACTGTTTGTATTTGGACTGCCGGATGGGATAGAGGGCTGGATATTCCTGGAAGTGAAAAAAAATTTTTTTCACCTAGTAGGTCATTTCAATGTATATAAGAGGAATGATAATTTTTGAAGAGTCACTGGAGCATAGGGCCTGGGAAGAGGATTGATGGAAATATGAGAAATAGGGTAAAGAAGATCATATTAAGGAGAATCTTAATATTGCCAGATAAAAGACTCTGGATAAAGATGATCATAAGAAGAAAAGAAATGAATGCTAATGGGAATCCAGTCATCAGAGAAGGGTTCTAAGGCACTCAGCCAAGACAGAGACCACTGGTCAGGCTGTGAGTTTCCCAACTGTCAGGTTTACTGTCCAAGATTAGAATGTGGGCAGGAACTTTGGGGTTAAATTTAAACTGCCAGCTAAAAAATGATTTCCTATTTTCTTTTATAGTTAAGATTTTTTTAAGTCTTTGGACATTTATTTCTCTATGTTGCTTTGCTTTCTTTCCAGCGTCAAGGAAGAAATGGTAGCAATCCTTTTCCCTTCCCCTTCTGCATCCCTCCTTCCCCAGCTTTAGCAAAAGAACACTATCAGTG
Source organism: Mesoplodon densirostris (assembly GCF_025265405.1). Lineage (NCBI taxonomy): Eukaryota > Metazoa > Chordata > Mammalia > Artiodactyla > Ziphiidae > Mesoplodon > Mesoplodon densirostris. The sequence goes on from NC_082661.1 coordinate 230,212,218, forward strand.
GATCAAATCGCCAGCCATGTGCTTTGGGCTCATTTTTATTGCAAGTCACTGGGGTCAGGATCAAGACCAAACTAGGACCCTCATAAATCATAACAAAGATGCTACATGCAGTGAAATACACCTGTAGCCAGCCTTTGCATCTCAGTGAACTTGACTTCTGCAATTTGGTTAAACAGTTTTGTTGTGTTCCACCAATCTCTTGCATGCCCTAATTAAGTAGGAATGTAGCCCCACTTAGCAGGCTCTGAGATTTTCTGTAACCCAGATTATCTGGAGAGCTCTCAATTTTATGATGGAATTTTGCAGTCTTTTGCGAAGTCCTGCAATCCCTATTTCTGCCAATAATAACAAGAGTTAACATTTATTGAAAACATACTTTGTGCCTGGCCTGTGCAAACTGGTTTAATCCTCACAACAACTCTGTGAGGTAGGTACAATTGTTTTGTCCATTTACAAATGAAGAAACCAAGGCACAGAGAAGTTAGGCAATTCGCCACGGATCCTAGAGCCAGAAAGTGAATGAATGAATGAACATTTCTCTCCTTCTTCTCCACCAAGAGTCCACAGTCTCTGCTGGCAGCTTTCACCTGATTCTTCTCTTTTCCATCAGGGTGCTCTCCTGAATGTGGGAATGAAGTCCTCAGACTATTCCTCAGTTTCTTTCTACAAAGAAACCTAGATTTGTCTCCTAGCCTGGGCACTTGCCAAATCATCTTGTCCTCTGCAGCTTTCAGACTCCTTTAGTTTAAAAAAACAAAAAAAAGGCTCTGACTGAACTTTACCCTCTACCACCATTATTCTGTTATCTTATCACAACTTTCACTATTTTATCTCGAGTGGGTTTTTTTTTCCACTGCATTTCATCATTTTCAAATGTCAGATTAATTTGTCACCATGTGTACCCTTCTGAAGACCTTAAAATCATGGTTCATCAAGACCACACTGGAAACCAACAACCAATGCAGACAAAAACTGAGAATTTAAATGTCATCACAGAACAGGAAAGAAAAAATAGGACTGTTCTCCAGCTGCATATACATCTGTGTATTTTTTTGGATGTTGACTTTGAAATGCTAAAACACTCCCACATGGAAATGATCCATCATTTTGTTGTTTATGCATCTGAGTACACAAACATATGCTTGTGAATGTCTGTAGAACCTGGTTTATAGTGCCAAGCTAATTCAACCAACATGCTCAGAGGCCTTTAATTTTATAGAAATTTACAAAAACAGGTATATTGCCCTTGTACAGAACTATATTGTGATAATTTTTATTGGATCACTCATCTAAGAAGGTTTGGTCCAAATAACCCATATTCTCCTATATATGTAAAGAATAATTTTTTAAGTTTGCTCTGCATTTTTTTTTGCACTTCATTTTTATAGAAAAAGGGAACTAACGAACATTAAGCTCTATTTATACTTCTCTAAATTATCTTCTAACTTTTGTCACTGTACATACATAAGTACATTTTTATGTCATTGTATCATGCATGCATTGTTTTGTATTCTGTGTTTTCTTCACTTTATTAATATTCCTTTGTGCCTAAATAGACTCTGCACACAAAATATGCCTTTTATGTGTCATAGAATAATTATGTGGTGGGTGCTCCTTTGTGATGCTATTGCTGTTAGTCTTTTTTTTTTTTTTTTTTGGCCTTTGGCTTTTGGCTTGGTGTCCTATTTTCTCCTATTTTAAACTAAGTTATTTTTAATACTGTCGTGTAATTTACATTTTTCTCTTTAGGGATACCTCCATAGAGCACTAGCTTCAACTAAATTTTAGCTTCATCTAAACCTTTTGTTTAGCCAATTTAATTTAAAACACACACACAGGAGCAGTAACAAAGGAAAATCTCTAAACCCTAACCTCCCCCACCCTCTTTTCTTCTAGAACTCCCTAGAGCCTGGTCTGAATATCACCACATCACCTCCATGGGTAGAGGCCCAGAAGTAGAACCGCAACATCAAAACAAAGGAAAGGTGTTAAAACTTTTCTTTTTTTTTTTAAATTATGCCATACTACTCTCCAAAAGGACTTAAGCAATTTACAGTGCTGGCGGTTCTTTACAATCGTGCCTTCCCCAAAGCCCTCCAACCACCATTGGTTTTTTTGCTATAATTATTGATTTATGATATTTAAATAGGTATATAATGGTACCCCAATACTGTTTTAAAATCCATATCCTCCATTTTGAGCAAAGCATTTTGTCACGCACGTGCTGATTTTCTCCCTTTTCTTGGGAGTACATATACTGTCTTCTCATCTCCATATTGAATTGGCCTTTAGTATTGGTATGACACATATAAATTCATGTAGCACCTCTACAACTTTTGTATCATATTTTTCTTATACATAGCATATTTTTTTCTACCAGATTTTACCTATTATTTTGTTATTCTGTTGTTTTCTTTGAAATTTTGTCCCGTTATTGTTATATAGAACATTTTTAGCGTTATGTATTTAAATCCCCTTGTCTGAGGTCTAGGCTTGGGAATGTAGGCAGAGGCTGAGAGTGCTCATCACAGCCAACAGGGTTGCCCTTGGGGCAGTTCTCAGCAGGCAGATAGCCACACACACAACCCATGATGACAGAGAGTCTGAGAGAACCACTGAATCTGGCCGATCAGAGTGCACACTGGAAGGGCTGGGTTCACTGAGGTCAGATTGCTATGGAAGAGTCAGAGGTGGATCAAATTGAGAGTGATCTGGGCCAGTCCTAGATGAATTGCACTGCCACTAGTTCTTACCTCTATGTGGTTGTTGTGTGGTTTGTGAGGGGAAAAAAAAAAAAAAAAAGCTTGGAATAGGTCAGAAAAAAGGCAGAACCATATCAGAACCTTCCATCTCATCTATCATGATATTCTGTTTCTTCAATAGCTGGGAATTTATTTTGCAATTATAAATTTCCTCTCTTGTTCCTAAAGTAGTAGAAAAAGTTTACATAGGAATACACACAATATAATAATGTCAAAATAGAAATAGAATTTGGAAATTAGGCCAAGGGGAAATAGATCAGCTAAATCAAGATCAGGTTAAAAAAAATAAATTAAATAAAGGGAGTTAGGATAAGTATCTTGTGTCCTTTCTGCTTTTTAGTGCCTTGCTTTTTTTAATTGAAGTATAGTTGATTTACAATATTGTGTTAGTTTCTGGTGTATAGCAAAGTGGTTCAGTTATATATACATTCTTTTTCATATTCTTTTCCATTACGGTTTATCACAGGATATTGAATATAGTTCCCTGTGCTATACAGGAGGACCTTGTTGTTTATCCATTTAGTGCCTTACTCTTCGATAAATCTGGAGTTTCTTATTGTAATCTGTGGTGCTTTTGTCAATAATTCAGCTCTTCTCTATACCAGTTGTCAGTTTTCCCTGATATATTTAGTAATTAGTGATGCCATTCTCTATTGTGCTAGTATTTCTGATCTGTCATCTTTCTTCTTTTAAAATAGTCTGTGAATTCCTCTGAAATGTCAATGTAATTATGTTTTATCTTTTTAATCCAATGACATAAAGGTTTTTTTTTAAATAATAACCTTTATTTTATTTTATTTTTATTTATTTATTTTTTTTGCGGTATGCGGGCCTCTCACTGCTGTGGCCATTCCCGTTGCGGAGCACAGGCTCCAGACGCGCAAGCTCAGTGGCCATGGCTCACGGGCCCAGCTGCTCCGCAGCATGTGGGATCTTCCCGGACCAGGGCACAAACCCATGTCCCCTGCATCGGCAAGCGGACTCTCAACCACTGCATCACCAGGGAAGCCCTAATAACCTATATTTTTTAGAACAGTTTTAGACGTACAGAAAATTACAGAGGTAGTACAGAGTTCCTGCATACCTATTTCCCTATTATAATACATTACATCAGTAGGGTACATTTGTTACAATTAATGAACCAATATCAATTCATTATTATCAACCAAAGTCCATACTTTATTTTTTTTCATACTTTATTTAAATCTAAGTTTTAACTAATGTCCTTTTTCTGTTCCAGGATCTCATCCAGGATACCAGATTACATTTGTTATCATGTCTCCTTAGGCTCTTCTTTGACTTTAACTGTTTCTCAGACTTACCTTGTTTTTGATAACTAACCTTAATACTTTTGAGAAGTATTGTTCAATTATTTTGTAGAATAGTCCCTTACTATGGACTGGATTATGTCTTCCTGAAATTCATGTGTTGAAGCTCTAACCCTCAATTGTGACTATATTTGGAGATAGGACCTGTGAGGAGGTGATAAAAGCTAAATGAGGTCATAAGGGTCCTAATCTAAAAGGGCTGGCACCCTTATATAAAGAAGAAGAGACATCAGATCTCTCTCTTCACTGTGTAAGGATACAGCATGAAGGCACCATCTGCAAACCAAGAAGAGAGCCGTCCCAGAACTTGACCATGCTGGCACCCCAATCTCAGACTTCCAACCTCCAGAACTGTAAGAAAATAAATTTCTGTTGTTTCAGCCACCCAGTCTATGGGATTTTGTTATGGCAGCCCAAGCTGACTAATACATCCCGCAAGTGTGATCTGTCTAATGTTTTTTTCTCATATTACATTCAGGTTTTGCGTTTGGGGGAACCAGACCACAGAAGCAAAGTGCCATTTTCACTACATCATATCAAGAGTACATACTATCAACATAACATCACTGGTGATACTGACCTTGATCACCTGGATAAAGCAGTGTTTGTCATGTTTCTCTACAGTGAAGTTATCATTTTCTTCCTTTCCATACTGTACCTTTGGGGAGGAGGTCACTATGCATAGCCCACACTTAAGGAGTAAGGAGTGAGATCCTGCCTCTTTGAGGGTAAAATATCTACATAAATTATTTGGAATTATTCTATATGAAATATTTGTCTCTTTATCCCATGTACATATTTATTCAAGTATTTATTTATATCAACATGAGGAGGGGAGAAAGGAAGGCTGCAGGGGCTAGAGTAGGAGAAATGCACTTCCCCCAGGTGGGATAAGGCTCTAGTAAATCTTTTCCTCATTATGGAGTATATATACTTTTATATATAAAAATAAGTACTAGCTAAATAGTAATTAATGTTCAATACTTTTGGAGCTTTCTTATATTCTGAAAACTTACTAAATTCATTTGTGACTTCTAATAGTGTCAGTTATTTCCATAATTTCTTTGACTTTTCTAATTTATATATATGTATTTTCATAAGAAAATTATTCCTAAAATGTTTTTCTCTTTATTTTTATGTCTGATTTTGTTTTCATCTCAAAGAGCTATTGCCAGCATTTCAAGTGTTATGCTAAATAGCAATGGTGACAAGGGCGTATCCTCATCTTACTCCTGGTTCAAGGAAACAGCTTTAGTATTTCTGAAGTGAATGTAATATTTATTCATTCTAAGTGTATACTATTTAAAAACTATTTTAATTACTTTAAATAAATTGTAAATAAATAAATTTTAAATTTTAACAGTTTAGTTACCTATTATGTGACTTAAGAAAAGATGGTAAATTTTACTGAATACCTTCCTGGAATCATTTGAGCTTACATTGTGGGCTTTTGTTTTCTTTCCTGTTAATCTAATAAGTGGTATCTTTGTGACACAGACTCCTCACTTTGTTGCAGTACCCCTATTTGATTAGAGCATATTATTCATCTGCTGTATGACTATACTTTGCTTGCTAAGTTTCCTATAGTTTATCTTTAATATTTGCCTATGTTTGCTTTTTTCTTTTACATTTTAATAGTGTTCTTATATTCAAAGTCAAAACTATATTTGCCCTGTTAAATAAATCAGGTAACATATTTTAGAAAAGTGTATCTTCCTAAGAATGTATTTTTGGAAATTTGGAATTTCACAGTTTCATAACACTTGGGAACAAATATCAATTTTAAATCACATAGTAACATTTCTATTTCTTCCTCTCTTAATAGTTTATGTTCCTTACTTCTTGTGCTTATTTAAGTTATATCATTTTTATAATTAATCAGTTAAATTGGTCATCAAAGTTCTTAGCATAAAATGGGAATAATAATACAGAAATTATTTAAAACATGCTCTCAATGATCCTTTGCATTCTGGATTTTGAGTAATATTTACTCTCTTTTCTTATCAAGTAGAACAAGTTGTTAAAATAAATCATGTCAGTTTACTCAATTTATTCGTTATTTTAAAGAACTTTGATCTTAATGTTGTTTTATTAATCTTTCATTTTATCTATTTCAGTCCTTAGTTTTATTTCAGCATCTTTTGCAATTACATGGAGTTTTATAAAAGATCATATTTTAAGGGTAGCTTATCCCATTTCTGTAGGAAGAAAGCCAAATAGCTCCAATATGCTTCGTATAGCTTTGTCTTTTTATCCTGTAAGGGTCAACAAGTTCATCGTATTATGTGAAAATGAATTTATCCAGGGTGGAGAAAAAGATACTACAAATCAATAAACAGTTGTCAGACTAGATATTCTATCACTGACCTATTTATCGTACAAGTTCTGGAACAGAAAAAAAGCTTTCAAATATACAGGAAAATGCCAAGAACATTTAAAAGGCACAGTCAGGCTTCCCTGGTGGTGCAGTGGTTAAGAATACACCTGCCAATGCAGGGGACATGGGTTCAAACCCTGGTCTGGGAAGATCCCACATGCAGCGGAGCAACTAAGCCCATGCACCACAATTACTGAGCCTGCACTCTGGAGCCTGCATGCCACAACTACTGAAGTCCGTGCGCCTAGAGCCCGTGCTCCACTACAAGAGAAGCCACCGCAATGAGAAGCCTGCGCACCGCAGCAAGGAGTAGCCCCTGCTCGCCGCAACTAGAGAAAGCCCGCGTGCGGCAACGAAGACCCAACACAGCCAAAAATAAAATAAATAAATATTTTTTTTTAAATAAAAAAATAAAAGGCATGGTTGCATTGGGTCTCTGCCTTTTATACAGTCATGCTTTCAAAAGGCTCATAATAAGAACCAATAACTAGATTGACATACAGGACTGACTCCTATCAGTCTACACACCACCACCAGGGCAAGAACTTCCCTCAGATCCTTGTTTCCAGGTGTGACTCACCTCACTCAAGCTCAGCCAACCTTTCATACTTTAAAGAACTTCTTTTCCTCAAGGTGCTTTCAAATTCTAATGAGATCTCCAGATAGACTTTGCAAAATACCTGTGGCCCTTTACACACTTTCATCACTGGCTCATAAACAACTCTTCTTTTATCTTCAAACAGCCTCCACAAGTTTCAAAGTTTATTTCTAAAAAAAAGTTTTGTTTGACTCTACAATTCTAGAGGATTTCGTATTTCTGTCTAAAAGCCAATGAGCTTCAGCTTTGAGGAATTTCTTTTTGTACCTGAAGTTATCTTCAGTGTATATTTTTGCTGATCATAGAGCTGACAGGTCCTGTCAAAAATAACAACTTGTCAATCTGACTAATCTTTGTCCTTAAGACATGAGGCTAATGGCAGCAGGGTCTGTGAAGCTTCTTGACTCTACCAAGTGCAGTTAAAGATAAGAGGTAGAATAAACAACCAAAAACTCACACAATGTAACATTTTACACATCACAGCATACTGACAGAGCGGCTTCCATTTTTTCATCCTTTTTTGCTTTATTGCTGTTAGGTAGGGTAAATTTTACTTTGCTGTTTTTGTTTTAAAGTAAAACCCTGGACTGCACTGCAATACAGCAATGGAAGAAAACAATAACAGGGAGGGATGTTTTAAAATAAATGTTAGGACTGCAAAACATATAGCTTCACCCTAGGCCAGAAGCACCCTAAGGCCAAGAGTCATGTTTTGTTCATCTTTGTAATCTGTCTCCCTTAGGACTGTACTGGATGGGGCTCTCCATCCCTACCAAGGACTGGCTTCCATTGGTCCACACAGGGCACCCATACAAATTTTAAAAAGACATCTCAAGCGGCTAGGCCCGTGAGCCATGGCCGCTGAGCCTGTGCGTCCGGAGCCTGTGCTCCACAACGGGAGAGGCCACAACATTGAGAGGCCCGCGTACCGCAAAAAAAAAAAAAAAAAAAAAAAGACATCTCTTACTCATGTAAAAGTTTTTAAGTCAGTATAGTGTTTATCTCCCAGTTATAACAACTGCAACAGGTGTAAATTCGTTCTTTATAAAATTCACAAATCAAACTACTGAACATAAAATACAAAATTCAAAATTGTAATCCCAGTAATAAAAAAGTTAACTGATTATAAGATAGTAATTTGTTTAAAATAATTACACATCATTCTTCCATGGCAAATACATTTATTACAGCAATTCCAATATTTATCTGTAACTGTGTCTCATTCTATGGAAATGGCCGCTGGACTAGACTACATTTTTTGTAGTACTGTAGATGTTAAATCATGTTTAATAAATTTTCAATTTGAGAATAAATTCTCCACTGGCACTGATATTGACAGAGTTAAATGTAAACTGACAGCCAGATAAGTATTTGGAGCTGTGTGCAGTAAATTAATGCTGCATGATGATGTCCCATCAATATGTTTTTGTTAGCATGTTCGTCAGTAAATTTCAGTTGTAAATTTTTATGTACTTGTACTAATTCATTTCTACAGATTTCAAAGTGTATATGTCATCTAGAACAGAGGTCAGCTAACAGTGGCTCCAGGGCCAAATCTGACCCACCATCTGTTTTTGTACAGTCCCAAAGAACGGCTTTTGCATTTTTAAATGACTGGAAAAAATGTTAATAGTATCGCATCATACCTGAAAATTTTATGAAATTAAAATGTCAGCATCCACCAATAAAATTTTATTGGAACACAGTCCTGCTCATTTGCTTACGTATTGTCTATGGCAACTTTTACTCTACAGCATCAGAGTTGAGTAACTGAACAGAGACCAAAAGGCCCACAATGCCTAAAATATTTACTGTCTAACCCTTCTGCAAACCCCTGATCTGAAACTAGAAGATGGCTGAGATAGTCTTTTGATACTGAAAACTTTTAAAAATGAGACGTATATGTCATTATTATGTATCACTAGTAATGGTTATATTATGACATCATTATTACAAATTATTATTGTGTATTATTATGATCTAGATTTACTGTGTTCATATTGCATGTTATTCTTTATTGATCATACTATTAGTATATCTATGTATTTATGTACCTTTAATTACATCATCAGCAATTTCTAAAAGTGCACAACACACTGCCTGTAATTTAGTTTTTAGTGACATAATGCTATCAGTTTTCTTCCCCATCACATATTTGACAAAGGCTTTTAAGTTTTTTAATCTTTAGTAAATGTGTTTAAATAAAATTCAATGTTTGTTTGAAGTCAGAAAGTAGTCAGTTAGTTCTCGAAAGATAGAAAATTTAACGGTGTCAAAAAATGTTTTGCAACTGCATTGTTAACTATCAAGTATAAAGAATGTACAGGGCTTCCCTGGTGGCGCAGTGGTTGAGAGTCCGCCTGCCGATGCAGGGGACACGGGTTCGTGCCCCAATCCCGGAAGATCCCACATGCCGCGGAGCGGCTGGGCCCGCGAGCCATGGCCGCGGAGCCTGTGCGTCCGGAGCCTGTGCTCCGCAACGGGAGAGGCCACAGCAGTGAGAGGCCCGCGTACAGCAAAAAAAAAAAAAAAAGAATGTACAAATCAAGAAATAAAGGCACTTTTGTGCAATCTGTTATGTTTTCTATATACATGTACATCCCTGGACCCTCAAACTGTTTTTACCTTTATTATTGTTTTTTCAAGTGGTTTAGTCCACAAGAAATGTACATAATTCTTCTTTAGTTATTTAATTTACATGGGAAATTCCAATCCAAGAGTTCACATATGGAAATATATGCATTTCTATAATCCACACACCTAACAATAACTTCTCTTTACTCTACTTGGCTTACATTAGGGATTTTATCTATAATAATTATATTATGTTTTACATTTCTTTTTTTTTTCTTTTTATCCAAGCTATTGTTATAATTTTACAATTTTGTTTTTTTCATTCCATCCCCTAAGAAGTATGTTATGTTGCCAAAGTTTGTATTCTGTGCAAATGTCTTCCATAATATAAAACTCTGCTATAGTTTCTGCAAAATTCAGCAAATTACCATTATCTCACTCACAAAGTTTCTTGAATAATCTTCTTAATGCTAAAGCATAGCTTTGCCAAAAACTGAATCATGTATATTAAGAGGCCTTCACAATATGCCAATATTTTTCTCTTTTGCAAATCATCTCTGGTAGCATTGATAGTTATAAAATTTCTCTATATATGATTTCAATTTTGAATACTTACATTACTATTGATGTGCATTTCATTTATTTTCATGCTTAGTAAAAATATGTAATAAAAGCTGTCAGTCACTGAATACTTTCTCATTCATTAGTGGCTTTTTTTCTATCCCTAAGTACGTATAATATAGACAAAAAATAGAATCTTTTGAGATAAAATAACCATAATCTAATCAGTTTAAACATTTGGGAGAATTTGTAAATAATTATATTTGAAATATTCTTGCCTAGCAGTTTCTATTGGAATGTTATACTTTCTTACAAAAATTAGATAATTTTCTACAAGATGGCATGTCCTTTTGTTGCATATTCAAATTAGATGGCCATGAACCTGGATGGCATATAGAATGTTCAGTTTAAAGGATTCTTTAGTGTTTTTCCCCATTCAAGTTGTTCTTAAAATTCTTCATTTAGAGTTGACATTGAGGTGGAAGGTAAATTTACATACTGCTCCATTAATGACATATCTATGCTGCATTCTGCTGAATATTCTAGTTCTGAAACTCTTTTCTTTTTTGTTGTCATTCCACCTATTTCTCCAAAAAATTTATTTAACCAGCCAAAGTTTCTCTTTACTTTTTTTTCTAACAACTTTCCAAATATATCTTTTCTGATACCAATAATTTATTTAAAAATTTTTTCAATATCTGAAGGAAAATAGCACCTTTTTCAAAATTTTGTAACATTTAAAAATAATATGTCTCCAAATCTGAAGTAGTTAATTTTTGTAACAACAGTTCAATAGTAACAACAACAACAAAAAAAAAGCCAATACTATAACATAATTAGCAAATTGTTACATGGTAAACTCTAACTTGTGCCTATTTTTGTCTTTGTAAAACAACTTTGTAGATTATTAATGGAAATTGAATCATTATTTTAAAATTTGTGTCATAACATAAGAGTTTGTAGATTAATTGGCAATTTGGAAGTACAATTCTGGTCCGGGAAACAAATAGCAGATAGTATAAATTGTAGCATATGATACCCAATTAAGCCAGTGTACTAAAACCAATAGGGGACTTTTTTAAAGATATTCACCAAGATATTTAACAAGAAGGTTCTTGTTTATAGGCCCAGGTTACTGGATCAAAGAGGTTTTTTATTATTAAACTCATTCGTCTTTTGTAAGGAAAAGCAGAATGATACATATTTTCTCTGTTGTATATAGTAAGCCACTATACCTCCATTAGGTGGAAATTTGTCATACTATGCTGGTTTTGATAGGGAAAAACTCCTATCAAAGCCAGGAATTTGTCGTAATTAATATGCAGGCCATTCCTCTTTAGAGTCAACAATTAGGATAAAACCATTTTATATTTTCAATATAATAAGGATGCCTATATGTGTATACAATCCCATTTGCTATGGCACCCTTGTATTCATTGAATGAATGGCACCTGGTGCCTAATCTATGTCTACTTTTTTTTTTTTCTCTTTCCCATCCCCACTATCTTTCTCATTTTTTTCCCCATTGTGAAAGTCCCTTTTAAATGTTATGACATAGAACTTGGATCCCCAAACCTTCTTCATTTAACTTAAATCATTATTGAAAGGTGAGATTGTTCTGAGCAATGTCAAGCATTTTGTGCCTCTCAACGAGATGGTCATCCAAGCCCAAAGAAAGAGTAACTTTTTAAAATATGGAAGGGTTAGAAATGTAGTAATTCTGTATTTGGATGGGCTGTCCACATAAATAGCTAGAATGCGACTACTTGGTGTTTAAGAAATGACTGATTTTGAATGTGAAACAATAGTTGTTCAGCAAGAGAAAGAAAAACGATAATGCAATGTCTTTAAAAGCATAAATATAATTCATTTTTTAAAAAGTATTAAAACTTATGGTTACCAGGGAAAAGGAGAGAGGGATAAATTGGGAGATTGGGATTGACACATACACAGTACTATATGTAAAATAGATAACTAATAAGGGCCTACTGTATAGCACAGGGAACTCTATTCAGCACTCTGTAATGGCCTATATGGGAAAAGAATCTAAAAAAGAGTAGATATATGCATATGTATAACTGATTCATTTTACTGTACACCTGAAACTAACACAACATTGTAAATCAACTAGACTCCAATAAAAATTTTTAAAAATAAAATAAAAAGCATCACCAAGGTAAGGTGAATTGTTTCTGTATGGGCAAATGACACCTATCAGGATTTTTTTTTTTTTTTTGCGGTACACAGGCCTCTCACTGTTGTGGCCTCTCCCGTTGCAGAGCACAGGCTCCAGACGCACAGGCTCAGCCGCCATGGCTCACGGGCCTAGCCACTCCGCAGCATGTGAGATCATCCGGACTGCGGCACGAACCCGCGTCCCCTGCATCAGCAGGTGGACTCTCAACCACGGCGCCTCCAGGGAAGCTCCAGGATTCTCTTAGAGAGAAATTATGGTTCCTGGTGAATATGTCACTAGTGGCCTTTCAAGAGGACTGTGAAAAAGTTTTACATTTGCATTATTGTTTTGCTTTCAATAAATTGGGGGGGAAAATGTATTAAGCACATGCAGAATTCAGCATTGGATACCCATCCTGGTGGGAGAGACAAGCAGCACACAGATTAATTCTATACTGCTAGGATATGACATATACTATGAAATGGGTACAGAGAAAGTGCTTTGAGGAAATAAAAGAAGAAGAATGGTGAAATTTTCATTAATTGATATTGACTGAACATGGACTGAGGATCTGATGGGCAAGAACTATTTTTAGTACTAGGGCAAACAAAACAGCAAAAATGATCACCTTCACAGAGCTTCTCTCTACAGAGAGAAGCAGAACATAGACAGCTAAAAATTAAAACATCTCTTACACAATGCAAAGTGCTCTGGAGAACAGTAATGGCAGAGAACTGGAGTTGTATTGGAGAAGTACAATTTTAGATCAGGTAGTTGGGAAGGCCTCCATAGGAAGGCCACATTTCAGGGAAGCCCTGAAGGAGGCCAGGAGGTAAATAAAGATTCATGTGACTCTTGTGAATCTCATGCAGGTTGAGCCAACTGCCTGTGTGAGAGTATGAATGGTAGAATGGAGGAATTACACATTCAGAGAACAGCCACTCCAGTGGCTGGAGTGAAGAGGAAGCCGAGTTGTAGGAGACATGGAGAGAGAGAGAAACTGAGCGGCCAGATCACGTAGGACCTGCAGACTATTGTGAGGGTGCTATCTCCCAGGGAAAAGGAAAACAATTAGAGGCAACTATCTCCAAACTCTGGATTGACGATGATAGTGGCTCAGACCAGAGTGGCAGTGGTGGAGATGGTCTGCAGTGCCCATTCATGAATACATAAAGCTCTTAACAAACATTTCCCAAGTGCCTGCCAGATGCCAAGTACTGTACTCTTGAGCCAGGCCTGAATCCCTTGCATGGATACTCTGAACTTCCTTGACCAATGACTCAAACTCTATTGAAACTGAGAGCGGCCCCTTCCAAAGTATCCCTCATTGATGCTCTCAGGTCAAACTGACCTCCAGGATCCTGATTCTGGCCCAGCCCAGACTACCCCTTGCTGTAACCCTTGGATGTGGTGACTTGAAATCTCTCATCCCTACCAGTAGCAACCTGCTTCATAGTCAGGGTTATTGTCCATAAAACGCACAGGTGGAAACTTACATAGCACATTTGGAGGATAGCACCCAACTGGCCTAGACACCCAAGATCACAGTGTATATGAAGAGCAGCACTGGGAGATGAGACTGGAAAGGTAGACTTGGTCCCAGAGTGCCACCATATGACATTTGGACTTCATCCTCTAGGGCAAAGCCAATGGACACACACAAAGTCTTTTACTGCATGCTTTTTATAAGTGCAGTAAATTGGATTATTGTTCAGCAAATGTTTACTCTCTCCTCTCCTTCCAGGGGAGAATATATGATCCTGCCCTCCCTGACATGGGGCTTAGGCATGTACCTTGCTTTGATCAATAGACTGTGGGCTGAAGAAACAGAGCGTTAGTCCTGGTTGAGGATTGAGAAGGCAGGGCGAGATTCTGCCAGGCTTTTTGCAATCATGTACTTTGCCACAAGAAGAGTTTCCCTGACTAGCTGATAGTCCTAGAATAAGAGAGACAACAAGCAGCCCTAAATCCAACGCAGAAATCCAAACCAGAGCCTCAGATAACTCACAACCAACCAGAGGGGCCCCACAGCTAATCCCAGCCAACCTAATAAGAAGTACAGTAAGTCCCCTACATACGAACGAATACCATTCCGAGAGCGCATTCATAAGTCCAATGTGTACATAAGTCCAACAAAGTTAGCCTAGGTACCCAACTAACACAATTGGCTATATAGTACTGTACTGTAATAGGTTTATAATACTTTTCACACACATAATACATGAAAACAAACAAAAACTAAACATTTTTAGTCTTACAGTGCAGTACCCTGAAAAGTACATTACAGTACCAGCCACATCACCACTGTTTTTACACTTGCTTCCGGACATCCTGGGCTTGAAATAAAGATACCGTACTACTGTACTCTACACGGTACTGTACAGTAAAGTACACAAAAGCACAACCATTTGTAGAGAATTGAATTCAGGTTCACATCTTTGAAAGTTCGCAGCTTGAAGGTTCGTATGTAGGGGACTTACTGCAAATGTTTATTATTGGAAGCCACGGAGATTGTGGGATTATTTGTGTCACAGCCTTATCGCAGCAAAAAACAATTCAATATAATCAGAAAAACTTTTGAGCATACATTCCCAACACATGTATACTTATTTATTTGGATGTATATACATGTACAACTACAAAATACACACAAAATATAAATTAAAATTTTGAAAGGTATGATCTGAAAATTAGGAATAAAGTCCTAATAGTTTCTTTCCATTTCCCAGTGTATGGTCTTAAGCACTTCCTGGGATGATGAGTCCAAATTTGGAGACTACTGTGCTCCAGGCCACAAGATTTTGTTGTTTAAACAAATTAAAACTTTATTTAACACTTACTGTACTCCAGGAACTAGGGATGGATGCAGAAAAAAAAAAAAGGATAAGACAAGGTCAGGTCACTAATCTTGAAGAAAGTTTAAAAGCAGGAAAGAACATAAAAGGTTTAAGAGAGATTACTTTGAGCACTGACATATATACACTACCAAATGTAAAATGGATGGCTAGTGGGAAGCAGCCGCATAGCACAGGGAGATCAGCTCAGTGCTTTGTGACCACCTAGAGGGGTGGGATAGGGAGGGTGAGAGGGAGGGAGATGCAAGAGGGAGGGGATATGGGGGTATGTGTATACATAGAGCTGATTCACTTTGTTGTACAGCAGAAACTAACACAACATTGTAAAGCAATTATACTCCAAAAAATATATTTTTTTAAAAAGAGAGAGAGAGATTACTTTGGAAATAAAAAGTAGAATAGATCAGAGAGAAAAGGAGAGAGATTTTAGTGGGTAGAGTTATAAAGTTAGGGAAATTGGCCAAGAAGGAGGCATTGGGTGATGACAAGAATGGAGAGAAGAAAGAGAGAATAGAAAAAAGTTTGGAAATAGTCTGAAATGATCCTCAACTTTATAATGATTTACCTAACAAACAAACTTTAGCTAATTTCTGTACATACCCCTGAAATAATAATTTATAGTTATAAACTATGATTTGTAAAGTAATCTCACACATTTTAGTCATATTCATTTTAATCCTCACAATAACCCTATAAGATGGCTATTAATATCCTCATTTGGTAACTGGAGACCACTAAGGCTCAAATACTTCTTCCCTCACACCTAAAAGGATGCAAAAGAATCTGGAAAAAATTTTCTCTTTGGGCCTGGTGTTAATTTTTGCAGTAAAATGTGGGAAATCTGCCTTCACTTTGAAAGATGACAGCAGTTATATACGTTAAACTTGTCTGATGAGCTGAAACTGTGGTCTTAGGGAAAATGAGTTAGGAGGTCATGTGGTTTGGTGAGTTATACAGACAACACTGTAGATGTTCTGTCATGTGTGTTGTGAAACTTTCATCAGTGTAAGGAAACACTCTGGTGAGTGTATCCGATGGGAACAGACTCTTAATAAGAATGAATGATGTATACCTACAACTGCTTTATGAGATGTGGAATGCTTATCTACATTTTACAATGTGTAACAAAAAGACTTGTACTTAGATAATAGTAAAATATCAGAATGAATTGAAAATCAGGAAAACAGAATTTGATGCCTTTGATGGGAACAAGGTAATAAATAAGAAATGGGTTTAAAGAAGTATTGTGTTCAAGGTCAAGTACCACATAATTATGAGAAGTGCGAACTTGAGTTGTTCACTTATACCTTAATCTCAAGGGGTGGCTGGGAGGCTCAAATAAGATAACAAATGGGAAAATGCTTAGAAAACTTACTTATTCATCCAAGAAACAGTTATTGCATTGGATAAACACATGTGAACAATATGAGCATCACCTCTGCCATCATGGAGCTTATAGTCTTAAAACAAGTATTTATTGAGTGACTTTTATGTGCCCAGCACTGAGATGGGCACTGGGGATAAATGGTGAGCAAATTCTTGTTGTCTAGGTTCTTAGAGTGTACAGGAGAAGTTAACAAATACAAAATACACAAGCCACACAAGTAAGTGTAAAGCTGAAATGGGAAAAAGTGCCAGGAAGGAGGCAGGTGCCCTCTGCTATTACAGGAATTTCACCTCAACAGAGAGATCACTTGAACTTAATTCTGAATGATGATTAGAAGAAAAGGAAATTAAGGGCAAAGATCAGACAGGCACTTTCCAGAGGGAACTGCACAGGAAAAGAGAGGGAGCTGGGTCTATTTTATGAATGTGAAGAAGCCACTGTGGGTGGATTGAAAAATGAGAGGGCTTGCTGAGCAAGATGAAACAGGGAAGGCTCTGTAGTCCATGGCTGTATAGGCTATTTTAAAGAGCTTCTCACTTTATCCCAGAAGCCTAGGAGCTCAATCACAGTGTTTTAAGTGGTCATAATAGGGTGTTGAATAATATGCTCATATTTGCCTTTTGTAAAATCACAGGGCTACAATGTGGATATCCAACTGGAATATTCTGAATCAAGAGTGACAGAAAAGATAGAAAAGTACAGAGGCTAATGACGAGTTTGAACAAGATACAATGGAGTATTACTCAGCCATAAGAAGAGGATGAAATAATGCCATTTGCAGCAAATGGATGGACCTAGAAATTATCATATTAAGTGGAGTAAGTCAGACAAAGATAAACATCATATGATATCACTTATATGTGGAGTCTTTAAAAAATGATACAAATGAACTTATTTACAAAACAGAAATAGACTCACAGACATAGAAAACAATTTTATGTTACCAAAGAGGATAGCCAGGGTGGGGGAGGGGGAGGGGAATAAATTAGGAGTTTGGGATTAACATATGCACACTGCTATACATAAAACAGGTAAACAACAAGGACCTACTGTACAGCACAGGGAACTATACTCAATATCTTGTAATAGCCTAGAATGGAAAAGAATCTACAAATATACATATAACTGAATCTCTTTGCTGTACACTTGAACCTAACACAACATTGTAAATTAACTATATTTCAATTTTTTAAAAAAGAGGTAATGGTACTCTGGACTAGTGGTAGTGGTGGAGAAGAGAAAAGATATACAGGCATTAAAATGACAGGATTTTCAGAAACTCCCTGGCAGTCCAGTGGTTAGGACTCTGAGCTTCCAGTGCCAAGGGCCTGGGCCCATTCCCTGGTTGTGGGAACTAAAATCCTGCAAGCTGTGGGGTGTGGCCAAAAAAAAAAAAAAAGACAGGATTTTCATGATACTGTGGATATGAAAGCTGTGAGAGATGGAAGTAAGAATGATAGGATTTTGGGCTTATGAGACTGGATGCATGATGGTGCTATTTAATGAAATAGGATTCTTCACTATTATTCCTACATACAAGTCCTTTTGTTATCCACTGTAAAATTTAGATAAGGATCCCACAGCTCATAAAACAATTAGGTACACATCATTATCTTAGTCCATTAAAGTTGCTATGACAAAAATACCATAGACTGGGTAGCTTAAACAACAAATATTTATTTCTCACAGTTCTGAAAGCTGGAAGTCCAAGATCAAGGCATTGACAGATTCAATATCTAGGGAGGGCCTGCTTCTTGGTCATAGACAGTTGTCTTCTTCCTGTGTTGTCACAAAGCAGAAGGGGTAAAAGAGCTCTCTGGGGTCTCTTTTATAAGGGCACTAATCTCACTCACAAGGGCTCCACCCTCACAACCTAATTATCTCCCAAATGCCCCCGCCTCCTAATAGCATCACATTAGGAGTTAGGATCACAATGTAGGAATTTTGGGGGCATACAAACATTCAGTTCATAACAATTATTTATCCTTACTAAATGAAAACGTGTCTGTCCCCCCTCTCCAGACACACTCATCAGTGTTCTTTGCACAAGTGAAGACTTTGTGAGACAGATGGCAAAATATCTACGATATTGTCCGTATAAGTCACCAGACCACACGGCCCCTCTCACTTCAACTCTTTCTTCCTCGGGTCACAGATTTAGCTAGTTGCTTATCAGACAAGGTTAACATACAAACCTGCTAGAATCTTTCAAAAAAAAACAAGGAAGATCTTCATACATCTCACTGTGAAATTTACCCCCAAGCACAGAGAGAAAAATGTTTCCAGATCCTCCACCTCACTTCTACCTGTGAGATAGTATATTTTTAAATAAATCGTTTACATGAGAGACTTCCCTGGTGGTCCAGTGGTTAAGACTCCATGCTTCTACTGCAGGGGGCACACGTTCAATCCCCGGTTGGGAAACTAAGATCCCACATGCCTCACGGTGCAGCCAAAAACAACAACAAAAAAGAATTTATGTGATTCTTCTGAAAACTGTGTGTAATTATTATTTCTACCTTTAAGATAGCGAATTTAGAAGCAATAAATTTGATAACTAGTCAATTACATGATCAATTTTTAAGAAACATCTTGACTGATTTGTACTAGATTGAAAAATCCACTCTAGTGAGAAGTTACATATGCCTGAGACTTGTCATTTAAATGTGAAATTATTTTTTAAACAAGGCAGAAGCAGAGAAATGTTACGTTACAAAGAGAAAAAGAGATCAGAGCGAGAGAAGCTATCTTTCCCCACCAAAGACCTCAAGATTTTGGTCACTAATACTGGCAATCAAGTTTACCCAGAATAAAATAACAGCTGTCTTTTTTCTAATGGTTTCTATTTACCAGGCACTATATGCACATAACCTGGTTTAAATTCACAAAACCCCTCAGATTGGTATTATTGCCATTTACTAATGTCAAAGCAGGTGTAAGGAGCTCAGCAAGTATAAGGAGCTGTCTGAGAACTAGCCCTGTGTAGTTTCCACCACCTCACACTGACTTTCTGTATGGAATCCACCAAAACGTCTCACACCGAACACAACCATCAAACAGTGTGCTGTGTTGGACTGTAATTCGGAGAGCCCTTTGCCCCACATGTTATAAAGCAATGCTTCATGAAGGAAGTGATCTTGGAAGTGGATTTTGCCATGGAGCTGGTCACTAAAAATAAATATTTGTTGATCAAGCTATTGGAATATTAAATGGAACAAGTCTTAGGGAAAGACTCCTTTCGACTGTTTCAAAGTTGAAAGTATATCCTTTTACTAAACCCCACAGACTTCCTATATTTTTCATGCATAGTCAACAAAAAAGAAAAGAGATGAGTGTAGAGCCACTCAGAGGAAAACGAAGGTCAAACTTCACATCACACTTAAACAAGTCATGGGTTCCTCTCCAAGCTCTGAGGTCAAAACGATTCTATATAAAAAGGAGGTACTTTCACTATCCCCAGAAGGTGACCCCTGAGCAGCCCAGGGCTTATGCTGTTAACTGAACACCTGGCGGAGGGGTGGACCTCAGCTGCTCCTCTGAACTTCTCTCCCTACGTGACAGGCGAAAACCTGTGTGGGACATGCCCACACTTGAACTTTCTCGGGCTTTTGTCCATGTTTCACGAGCCTCAAAATTTAATGGCAATTCCATCATGAGAAC
Organism: Mesoplodon densirostris; assembly: GCF_025265405.1. Lineage (NCBI taxonomy): Eukaryota > Metazoa > Chordata > Mammalia > Artiodactyla > Ziphiidae > Mesoplodon > Mesoplodon densirostris. Next base: position 230,232,496 of record NC_082661.1, read on the forward strand.
ATGAATGACACATGATGAAGTTATACATTCTCCAACATTCTTGAGCAAGACGTGCTAAGCCTTATGTTACAGTTGGCCCACGTGGACTTGACCAAAGGCACACCTCAAGTTCAGGGGAGCTAAAGAAGAACCACCTTGTAGCCTCCTAGTTTCCTCGTGTGATGCATGAAGTTTTAAAATACTTGTACTCTTTACTTTGTTTTTAGGTTCTTCAGGCTTTGTCCACCTGAAGCATAAATAATTAGGTATTTTTTTAATCAATGAGAGAAAAATAACCTGATTATTTTTCCTTGAATGAAAGAAACCATGAAGGGAGCAGATTTTTCACTCTACAAGTGTGTATGCTGATGCTATATTGGCAAAATACAAAGGATACAGTCTGTGTCTTAAATCAAATAAAGCACAGCCTGCAGATACCATGTGATAAGGCCAAGCCTCCTTTGGACTTCCCTCCTAACACTCCTTTACATGAGGGCTCTTCTCCACCCACACCAACCTTCTTTCTGTTCCTCAGATAAACCGAGCTTGTTCCTGTTGGGGTCACTGTACTTTGCTGCTCCCTCTGCCCAGAACACCCTGCTCCCAGGTTAGATACACAGTTTGCTTTGATTTGTCATTCATGACTCAGTTGAAAAGTCACCTCCTCAGAGATGCTTTCCCAGGTCACTCTCCTAAATGGCACTTTCCCTCACAACTATCAATCCCTCTCTCCTGCAGCTGTGTTTTCTTCATGGCACTTTTCTCTCTCTGAAATATCTTGCTCATTTGTTTGTTTAGTTGTTTTCTGTCTGTGTTCCCTGTCTAATATAAGCACCCCAAGAGCAGGGACCTCATCTGTCTTGTTCAGTAACATATCTCCAGAGAACTGAACATTTGCCTAATGCAAAGTTCTCAATAAATACTTGCTGTTTGAATTAGTTAATAAATAAATAACTATAAGAATGAATGAATGAATGAGTGAATGAATGCTTTCTAGGAAAGTTATAGCAAAGCCCCGCCTTCTAAACCTATCCAGGAGTTATGGTAAATCAGCAGTCTTCTACAGCACAGATGAATGACACTGGGAACAAGGTTCTAGCCCTGATGTTCAACCTTATGTTTAGCCAAACTCCAGCTAATGAAAAAGTGAGAAAATTCTTTATATTGCCACTTCTAGGTTTCCCTCTTTGTACCAAGAGATGATATTCCTGAATAGAAGCCAACAAATAGAAATCCATAATATAGTAACAACATACTTTCTCCCTTCATAATTAAAGGGATTTCTACATAAGAAAGCACTTGTTAGTTTTCTCAATTTAATGTATTCCAAAGACTATTTTTGCAGTTCACCAGGTATAAAAATTGAATGTATACAGTTTACATTCTTTGGTTCTACTTAATCTTGATTAATTTCTGAAAATTTCTATTGCGTGTTCGCATGTTCTTTCTCTCTGTCATCTCTCTCTCTCCCTCTCTTTCTCCTTTGCCTCTCTCCCTCTCTCTTTCTCTCTCTCTCTCTCTGGAAATATATGCCTAACATAAAAATACAGATAAGGATTTGTAGGCTGCAGAATGGGCATATCTTGAGTCATGGCCCCAGCCAGAAGGACAAAGAAAACAAGCATGTTATATAACAAAGTGTTTGAACTAGAAAGATGTCTCTTTCTTTAAAGAAAAGCCACTCACAATGGCTACCTGACTTTTTATTTTATGGAGGCAAAAATATTTTTATTTTATTGAATACCACATATAGAAATTCAATAATCCAAAACATATGCCATCCAATTTAAACCTAAATGCCATTTTTGATGAAACTCAGTACCATTCAAATCATTGTATTCATATATATAATACATTTTGCTACTTTATGAAGAGGAAAATTTAAATATTTATGATTTATCTGAAATGTCTATTCACATACACTAAAAATAATCATCTAAAAATTGAAATTCCCCTTTATTTAGAATTTAAAACATTCAGGAATTAATGACCAGTGTTTAACAAACAGTAATAATGGTGATAAAATAAATAAAAGAGAAATAGTTTCTACTGACGTAAATGTTCACATTTAGGGAAATTTGACAAATTGCCTCATGGAAAAAAGTTTAGCCAGTAAATGGATTAAAAAATACATTATATTATGGGCAAGGAAGTCAACATTTTCATTAACTAGCATTTTCCTCTACCAAATGGATTTCTCCAGCTTCAACATGCCTTATGCCCCCATTTACAGGCTAAATCCTTAACCTGACTCTAAGCTAATATTCAGATAAATGTGGTAATTTGGTGACTCCAATTGATCTTCCAATACCCTTAATCTTTGGCAGGCAAACTGACCCTCTCAACCTCATCTCAAATGTACATGGCTAGTTTCTGTTGCTTTAAAAATTGTACTGCATGGGCAGAAGACCTAAATAGACATTTCTCCAAAGAAGACATACAGATGGCCAAAGGCCTGTGAAAAGATGCTCTACATCGCTAATGATTAGAGAAATGCAAATCAAAACTGTAATGAGGTATCACCTCACACCTGTCAGAATAGCTATCATCAGAAAGTCTACAAAAAGTAAATGCTGGAGAGGGTGTGGAGAAAAGGGAACCCTCCTACACTGTTGGTGGGAATGTAAATTGGTGCAGCCACTATGGAAAACAGTATGGAGATTCCTTCAAAAAGTATAAATAGAGTTACCATATGATCCAGCAATCCCATTCCTGGGCATATATCCAGAAAAGATGAAAACTTTAATAATGTGAAAAGATACGTGCACCCCAATATTCATAGCAGCACTATTTACAGTAGCCAAGATATGGAAGCAACCATCAACAGATGAACAGATAAAGAAGATGTGGATATATATATATATACACACACACAATGAAATATTACTCAGTCATAAAAAAGAATGAAATAATGCCATTTGCAGCAACAGGGACAGACCTAGAGATTACTGTATCATACTAAGTGAAGTATGTCAGAGAACGACAAATATTATATATCACTTATATGTGGAATCTAAAAAACAATAATACAAATCAACTTATTTACAAAACTGAAACAGACTCACAGACATAGAAAACAAACTTACGGTTATCAAAGGAGAAAGTGGGGGAGGGATAAATTAGGAGTATGGGATTAACAGATACACACCACTATATATAAAATAGATCAACAAAGACTTACTGTATAGCACAGGGGACTATATTCAGTAACTTGTAATAACCTATAATGGAAAAGAATCTGAAAAAGAATATATATGTGTACATATATATATGGATATATATGTGTGTGTGTGTGTATATATATATATATATATGTATACACACGTATGCTGAAACACTTTGTTGTACACCTGAAACTAACACAATATTGTAAATCAACTATACTTTGATCTTTAAAAATTGTATTGCAAAAATGACATGATGACCCTTACTCTCACCAGTGAGACCCTACATGCCTATTTTTCCTCAAAGGTGCAACCAACACATACACATTTAAGACTGAGTCAATCATTGTCCTATTAGTCTAACAACACAGAAAATGGGGCCAGCTTTGTCAATAATGAGATTTTCACCCCCATGTAAGTCCATAATGTCTTTTCTTTCACATAGAACAGAAGAGGATTCATTTGATAAGTGCTTGTCTGGGATATTATGTAGAGTAAGACACTAAAAAGGAAAACCAGAGAGTCAAAAATCTTGGAACTGTTTTTGGCTCTATTCTAGGGAGACTTTCTAAGATAGTAACTTCTACGGTTGCCTAGCCTCTAAACAGAGCAAACAAAATATTTCTCTGAAAATAGAATCAACTTTCTTGGGTAATTTCAATTTCATTGAGGTTAATATTAATCTAGACATTCGTGGCTATCACTTTAACAGAAATACATTAACATATTTCAAGTGACTGATTTTTTTTGCCAATAAAACTCTGTTAGCTCTTTGTTAGTGTCATGACTCAGCGTTTACTACAGGTTTACCTTTCTGAAGAAGGACAGGACATGCTGTAGAAAGAGCTGTAGAACTAAACTGCCATAAATAATTGTCTGAGTAAAAAGTTTTTACATTATTATATATGTCTAAAATTATTTTTAAAGGGAGAGCTCAGGCTCTAAAGTTAAAACATAGATAGCTCACAGGGCTGATATCCAAAATCTTTTCAATACTTTATGAAAGTGTGTTCTTTGGCATTTAATCCAAGTTCACTTAATTTAGTGTTAAGAAATGAAAAGACTAACTGACAGCTGTTTTTCCTCACTAACAGGTCAGCTTTATTAGCAGTCAGCACAGCAATGCCCATTATTTAGATCACCACTCGTGTTATGGTTTTACATGGCGCACTGACTTGGAAGGGATGGATATGAATGTGTGTGTGTGTGCATGTGTGTGTGTGTGTGTGTGTTGTTGGGCATTTGCTCTGTCTTGAGTTGAGTTAACTGAGCAACAGGACAGGAGCCTCTGTATCCCTGGCTGAATATTCCTGTGGGGAAGATTTCCACTAGACATAGAGGAATGAGTTTGGCTTCTTGCCACATTTTTACCTGTATGTGCATCTGCGTTTAAATACAAAATCTACCCTGCCTTTCAGGTAAGCACTCTGCTAAGTTTTATCAATTTTACTAAAATATTAGGACAGTTAGGAGGGTGGGAAGGCACACATAAATGTGACAGTCTATATTTTTACTGAATTCAAGAATTTGGTCACTCATTTCCAATGAGTATTTTATATTCTGAGTTGCTCACACAATGATGAACATGCTATGCAGGGTCCTCTTGCTCACAAGATTTATGAAAAAATGATGCTAAAAGAGAACATGCCTTTTGCCAAATATATTTTCATAGTAAGGGTGCTCCTTCCGCATACCTTCAAAACCTCTTTTGGTTGGAAATCCAGGGATAGAATGCAGTTATATGCCAAAAAGAACATGAAAATATCTAAAGCTATCCAAAGAAGGAGCGGACCACCTCAAAGGCAGTGCTCATAAGGTTCACAGCCATCTGATTTGTGCTGTGTGTCAGTAATTGGTTGGACTGGATGACTTTAAGATCCCATTCAACCCTTTCTAAAAATTTTTAACTACCTTCTAAACACAGAGTAGGCAACATTGAAGTAGACAGCACAGAATTTCAATTATCGCAATCGAAAGAAACAAAGCATTAGTGACTCATCACATATTCTACTCTCTACTTTCTCTTCATTCTATATTCTTACATTGGTCACTTTCCCATTCATTAATTCATTTACTCAGCAAAATTTTTAGTGCTGTGCTAAGCCCTAAAGAAATCTTCAAATGAGCATGATGTCTGAGAAAAGGCCCATTTCCTAGGTTTCAAAATATATCTCTTTAAGAGAAACTAGGAAGAAATCTATACTTATATTTACTAGTTAATAAGTTTATGAAGTAAGGGTGTTTACTCAATAGAAGGGGGAAAGTTTCAGTCCTCTTTCAGAGAACAGTCTAACCAAGTTTGCTTTTTACTTTATTATTGTAAAATATAATACAAATAAAGAAAAGTGCATAAAACAAAAATTTGCAGCTTAAAAAGTTATTATACAGAAAATACCTATGTATCTACCATACAGGTCAAAAAATAGTATTCCCAATCAATTCCATCACTCACCTAAATAAAACATTTTCCTGATTTTTATGGTAACCGTAAAGAAAGAAATTATAACAATAATTTCTTAATAGTGTGAACCAGACTATTGTTTCCTATAATCCGAAAGAGCTTATCTCATTTTTTTGAGGTGGAATTCATATAACATAAAATTAATCATTTTAAAGTGGCATTTAGTAAATTCACAATGTTGTGCAACAACCAACTCCATCTACTTCTAAAAAATTATCACCCCAAAATAAAACCCAGTACCCATTAAGCAGATGTTCCCCAATCCTTCTTCTCCCATTCCTTGGCATCCACCAATCTGCTTTCTGTCTCTATGGATTTACCTATTCTAGATATTTCATATATCAATAAATGGAGTCATACAATATGTGATCTTTTGCATCTGGCTTCTTTCACTTAACATAATGTCTTCAAAGTTCATCTGTATTGTAGCACACATTGGTACTTAATTCCTTTTGATGGCTGAATACTATTCCATTGTGTGTATATATCATAATTCGTCCACCTATTCACCCATTGATGAATATTCGGAGAGTTTTCATCTTTTGGCTATTGTGAATAGAGCTTCTGTGAACATTCACATATAAATATTTGTTTGAGTAACTGTTTTTACTTCTTTTGGATATACAGCTAGGAGTGGAATTGTTGGGTCATAGCGTTATTCTACGATGAAATTTTTTAGAAACTGCCAGACTATTTCCCACAGCAGTTGAAGCATTTTACATTCTCACCAGCAATGTTAAGAGGGTTTCAACTTCTCCACATCCTTGCCAACACTTGTTATTTCTCATTTTGCTTTTGGTTTTTGTTTTTAATTATAGCTATCCAAGTGGATGTGAGGTGATATCTCATTGTGGACTTTCCATTGTTTTTACATAAAGCTTGAACACAGAGAAATCCATCAACTAATTTCCTTAACAATTATTGCTGTTGTCTTGCAGGGAGTCTCCCCACCTCCAAGCATAGGCCATTTTGTACCATAACAACAACAATAATAAAAATGAGACTGGCTGACATTTACATAGTTCTGGTTGCTTTACATGTTTTATTTTATTAAGACTCAACCTTCACAACAACTCCATGAGGTAGATATTATTGTTCGCTCCAGTTTACAGATGAGGAAACTGGGGCACTAAGATCACAAGTGACTTGTCCAAGCTCTACAACCAGTAAATCCTGAAGCTGTGATTCAAACCCAGCTGGTCTGACACTGGAGTTCATTTTATTCTTTCATTGCCAGCTGTACCCCAAAGTAGTTGAAGCCCAGAGGCCTTCTAGATAGATATAAACCTGGTTAATGTAACTTAATGACAATAAAGAGTTCAAACTCAGGCACCCATGCTGTATTTAAAATATAAATGTGTGATCAGGCTTTTAGTGCTTTGTTTTAAAAAAAACTTCTGTTATATGTGCCCCTGAATGCACTTCCACTCTCAGTAAGGGTCCAGCACCCTTCATCCCTGTTGGGTGGGTAATGGGAGGGTCCAATGGTCAGGCCCTAGGAAGCCAAGGTGGCTTCCTGCTAGCTGTAATACTGCTCCCTCCAAGACCTGTAGGAGGCGCCATTCCATGCCCACCATCCAGCAAGGATTCAGCTCTGACACTCTGAATGTCTCCACCACCCTCCCCCATGAACAGAGGCAAAATCTGAGCAGGGTTGAAAGAAACCATAACCTTCAGCTTTCCTCTTTGGATCCTCTCCATTTTCCCTCAGGCCTTTCTCCTCTACCCCTGGACCTTGAAACTCAGTTCCTGATTCAGCTCCAAACTGATAGGAAAAAATTCCTCTCCTTGACCTCACAGCATATGTTGGAATTTTAGATAAAAAGAACATTCCTTTCAAACACCTCCTCAGTCTCCTCAAACCACAGCAATCAGTTTTCAACTGGTAAAGAAAAACTAGTTGTTATTGCTGTTTTTTAATTTTAAGAGACACTTTTTTTTTTTTTTTTTTTTTTTGCGGTACGCAGGCCTCTCTCTGTTGTGGCCTCTTCTGCTGCGGAGCACAGGCTCCGGACGCACAGGCTCAGCGGCCATGGCTCATGGGCCCAGCCGCTCCGTGGCATGTGGGATCCTCCCAGACCGGGGCACAAACCCGTGTCCCCTGCATCAGCAGGCGGACTCTCAACCACTGCAGCACCAGGGAAGCCCAGAGATACTTAATAATAAATATCATGAACCACTGCTAAGGATGTGATCAAGAAATACCACAATAAGACAAAGAGTGACTCAGAAGGTTATATAATGTTCTCGAATCCCCTAGGGGGTCCAGAGAGTCCTGCAACTTTTTCCCTCCTCATGTTTGTCATTCCAGCCTGAAGGACCAGTGTCTGGGCGGTGTTCGTGATGTGTCGCCATCCGTCTGACAAAAAAGAGTAGGCCTTCCCTTCCAGCCCACTACCACCCAGAAAAGAAGGAAAGGACCATCCAGTGAACACCTACTAAGTGCCAGGCACTGTGTCGGGCACTTTACAGACATAGAAGTAGCAATGGATGCAAGGAGGGCCAGGGAGTCAGGGAGACCAAGGTGTGACATGCAACTTCACCCCTCATCACCTGAGCAACTCTAGGCATGGTACTTAACCACTCTGTACCTCACTTAGCTCATCTGTAAAATCGAATGGCTCATATCTCATAAAGACCATGGTGAGGACTGCATTACATAACACTGTCAAGGGCTTTGCACATAGACTGGAACAGAGGGGTGGCTCAGTGAATATTTGCTATTAATAGCAGCACTGCCATTATCATTGTTGCATTATTTCACATTCTCTTCCTAAGCAAAGTCAGAGAAAGCTCAGAATGGGAAGAACTCTAAGATCTAAGTCAGCTCTTCCAAGTTAGTCCCAAGAGACACTTCGGAGTGTAAGGTGTTCCTTTCACCTGGATGTCCTTGCCACCAGGAAGCATCAAAGCAGCCACCAGGATTTAGTGCATTGCTCCTAACCTTAGTACCGCCTGCTCCATCGCTGCAAAAGCACAAGTCCTCATAGTTCTTTCTAAACGTGCTTGTGAAGAAAGGATTCAACCCCAAATGCAAATTTGCACCACTCACAGCCACAAAAAATGCCATTTCAATTGTTGTCACAGGTCAGGGGTGGTACTAAAATGAAAGACCATGAACTCACTGCTGGAATAACCAACTCCCTTCTGTCAAGGGTTTACATTGCTACTGAATGGATGAAAAGTCTTCTTTAAAATGTCTCGTGCCAGATGGGTCCATTGAAAACTTTTGCCCATTTTTAGAACAAAATTGGAATTGGCCTTTTATGGCAATTCAAAAGCAGGCAGATAGTATCTGCAATTATTTGCTTCTTTGCATTTATGGAATTGCTACTCCCCAAAGCAGGTGGCCTGAAGCAAATCATGCCAGCTGCTTCCAGAATAATCCATGTTTGTACAATCACTCCCCACACACACACTCCAAAAAGTCGAACAGGAACTAAACAGAAACAGGCCCATGCGAAAAACAGGTCACTGATGCGTGCACCTCGGCCTACGGTTGGCCAGATGTCTGTCCTCCCTTTGCGCCCTTGGACACTTTTTTTAGCTCTTGTCTTACTTGGCTTTTTGAATACTTTCTGAAGCACTTACACTGCTGTGTAATGGAAACTTTACAGCTTTCTGGGAACTGCCTCATCCCAGTCCTAGTGACATCCTGCCCCCCAGGTTCTCTTGTCCCCTTTCTGCTTCTCTGTCTCTGTCTCCTTCCTGGGTGCATCTTCCCTGTCACCCCCCGCACCCCAACTGATACTATGGTGTTTCCTGGGATGCCCATCTCAGTGGCCCTGTCTTCTCACTATATGGTACATATAACTGCATGGACATATATATAGCCTACTACTGGGAGGAATGGAATCTGAATAACGCATTTCAGAGAGAGAGCACTCCAAAAACTTAAATCTTCCTTTTTTTTTTTTTTCAAATAAAGTACAAGCACATATATTTTTGAAGGCATTTATATATTCCTCAAATAAAGCAGCTTAAGGTAAAACCTCTAGATCATGTCCTGCCTTCTTGTTTCAGCTCTTAGACTGTGAACAAGTGTCCTTTCCATGATCTATTTAAGGCCACATTTTTCACATTTTCATGCTCTTTGTTGTTAGTGATTTCACTGTTTAAAATGGCCACCTAGAATGTAAATTGGTGCAGCCACTATGGAAAACAGTAGGGAGGTTCCTTCAAGAACTAAAAATAGGATCCAGCAATCCCACTCCTAGGCATGCATCCCAAAAAGATGAAAACACTAATTCAAAAATACACATGCACCCCAATGTTCATAGCAACACTATTCACAATAGCCAAGAATAGTGGAAGCAACCTAAGTGTCCATCAGTAGATGAATGGATAAAGATGTGATATATGTATACACACACACACACACACACACACACACACACACACACACAATGGAGTATTACTCAGCCATAAAGAAAACAAAATATTGCCATCTGCAGCAACATGGCAGGCCCTAGAGATTATCATACTAAGTGAAGCAAGTCAGACAGAGAAAGACAAATATCATATGATATCACTTACCTGTGGAATCTACAAAAATAATACAAATCAACTTATTTACAAAACAGAAACAGATTCACAGACTTAGAAAACGATCTTATGGTTACAAAAGGGGAAAAGAGGGAGGGATAAGTTAGGAGTATGAGATTTACAGATACACACCACTATATATAAAATAGATAGGCAACAAGGACCTACTGTGTAGCACAGGGAACTATATTCAGTATCTTATAATAACCTGGAAAAGAATCTGAAGCGGTGCACCTGAAACTAACACAATATTGTAAATCAACTGTAGTGAAATTAAAATAATAAATTAGTTAATTTAATTTAATTTAATGGCCACCTAGTGTAGTGCTGAATTGTCATCTAGTGTTCTTAAGTGCAAGAAGGCTGTGATGTGTCTTAAGGGAAAAATACACGTGTTAGATATGTTTCATCAAGGCATGAGTTACAGTGCGGTTGGCTGTGAGTTCAATGGTAAGGAATCAATGATATACATTAAATAAGGTGTTTTTAAACAGAAGCACATATAAAACAAGATTACATGTTGATCAATTGACAAAAATGCTGCCACCAGAGGCTCAGAGGAAGCTAACCTTGTATTTCCCGTAGGAGTGATGCTGTGGTATTTGCTAATTTACTGTTTGCAGCAACATTACAGACCATAACCACCATGAATAATGAGAACTGACTGAATATACAATTCACTCATGCTTTCCACAAATATTACATTAAATGCATCATGAGCTAGTGTAACACAGTGTCTAGGATGAAGAAAAATGGGTAATAAATATCTGTTGAATAAACTTAATGCTGCCTTAAATAGAAATAACAGATGTCATAATACACCTGTTTTTAATCCAACATTTAGGTACATTTTCTGAAAAACCTCAAGCGTGATGGCTTTATAAACTTCCTTTGCCTGGGTTACATTTGCTTGCAATAGCAATTAACCTCCGTTTCTCACAGGCCAACCCACGCTTTGATACCAGAGATTCTTACAAAGGAGAACATCCAAAACAACTTCACAGTTATGTCTTGGCCTAAAGGTAATTGTTGATTCTCCTTTAGGAGAGCTTTCCATTCATTTAAAAAAAAAATTTTAAGAGCATTAAGCTTTTTTCCAACCCAATCCATTCTCCTCCTGCAAGGGGATACAATTACAACATACCTTTCATTCACTGATAGAGATATACTGATTCTACAACATTCCACATCAGTATTTCTGAAAGAGTAGCCAGGAAAGAAGTTGTTTAAAGAGAGAAGGAAATATCCATAAACTCAATCTAACCATGAAGAAACATGAAAAAATTCAAACGGAGGCACATCCTACAAAATACCAGTACTCTTGAAAAGTTTCAAGGTCACAAAAGACAAAAGACACAGGAACTGCCACAGATTTGAGGACACTAAGACGGAATGACAACTAAATGCAATGTATGATCCTGGGTTGGGTCCTAAAACAGGACGTTGATGGAAAACTGAAGAAATCTGAATAAAGTCTTTAGATTAGTTAAGAATATTGTATCAATGTCATGTCTTAGTTTTGCCAATTATATCTCAGTTATGGTTGGTTTTAACATTACGGGAAGCTGGGTGAAAACTATGGGAATTCTCAGTAATCACTCTGCAATTCTTCCCTAGGTCTAAAATTAAATTTGAAAAAAACGTTTTGAAGAGAGGGAGAGAGTAAGAGAGGAAGGAGATGGCTCATCCTATATTCCAAGTATAAATGTTGAATTGAAGCCAGGCTGGGGTGGAGGGAAGAGCAGACAAATAGCTACTTTGGGTAACGGGGCAAATTCCTTGCAGCCCATAGGGGCCCATCATTTTTTCTGAAAGAATTGACCAGAAGTAGTTCCTTACTAGTACTACATGGGAAGCAACTTTCCCCAGAGCCTTTAATTTCCTGTCTTCTAGAAGATTTCTCCAGGCACCCTGAGTACTGAGACACCTTCCAGCTGGAATGGTCTAGACAGAAGAGGGACCTGGAGCTCTGCAAACACAAAGCACATTTGGGAAACTGTATTTCACCTGAAAATTTAGCAGACGGGGCTCTTCATGGCCTGGCAGTGTTTCCTCTGGGCATGAACTCTATGTAGAAGGGACAAGTGTCTTCAAATGTCCTTCTGGAAAAACAAAGGCCCTAAAGACCCAGTATCATGCCATTACATGACCTTGACAATTCTAGTTCATAATCATTACAAGCTATAATTTCCCCCACGTTCTTTTGAAAGTCTGTTGCTGTTTAAACTCTTGTCTTGGTGTAAGTACTAGAAATCACAATGGGCATGATCCAAACAGAGGGCAGGGAGCTACATATTTCCTCCCTGAAAATACATCAAAGCTAGGATGTGTTAATCTGAAATACTGGGAAATTTATTTTAATTTTCGTGAGCTCCATGAGCCAGTCCTTCCTGACAGCCACCTGGTGAGTGGGAGGCATTGAGCCGTGACTCTTAATGATCTGAACGTCCACTGGGCATCCTTACAACTTTGGAACAGTCTTCATGATCATAACCTCCATCTAGCCAGGAAATATGAGAGCTCAGAGCTATACACCAAGGTCAGTGTATCAGATGCAAGAAATCCAAACTACTGGACTCAGAGGGTCACACTTCCTAATCTCAGAAAAATTCAAAGGCCCTAAATCTTCAGTCCGCTTGGAAGAAATGCTTAAATTCTGGACTGAGGAGCTTCAAGATGGCGGAAGAGTAAGACGTGGAGATCACCTTCCTCCCCACAGATACATCAAAAACACATCTACCTGTGGAACAACTCCTACAGAACACCTGCTGGACGCCGGCAGAAGACCTCAGACCTCCCAAAAGGCAAGAAACTCCCCACGTACCTGGGTAGGGCAAAAGAAAAAACAGAGACAAAAGAATAGGGACAGTACCTGCACCGGTGGGAGGGAGCCGTGAAGGAGGAAAGGTTTCCACACACTAGGAGCCCCTTCCCGCGCGGAGACTGCAGGTGGCAGAGGCGGGAAGCTTCGGAGCCGCCGAGGAGAGCACAGCCACAGGGGTGCGGAGGGCAAAGCAGAGAGATTCCCGCCCAGAGGGTCGGTGCCGACCGGCACCCACCAGCCAGAGAGGCTTGTCTGCTTGGCCGCCGGAGTGGGCGGGGCTGGGAGCTGAGGCTCGGGCTTCGGTCCGAGCGGAGCGCAGGGAGAGGACTGGGGCTGGCTGCGTGAACACAGCCTGAAGGCGTTAGTGCGCTGCGGCTGGCCGGGAGGGAGTCCGGGGGAAAGTCTGGAGCTGCCGAAGAGGCAAGAGGCTTTTTCTTCCCTCTTTGTTTCCTGGTGCGCGAGGAGAGGGGATTCAGAGCGCTGCTTAAAGGAGCTACAGAGACGCGCGTGAGCCGCGGCTAACAGCGCGGACCCCAGAGACGGGCGTGGGACGCTAAGGCTGCTGCTGCCGCCACCAAGAAGCCTGTGTGCGAGCACAGGTCACTCTCCACACCTCGCCTCCCGGGAGCCTGTGCAGCCCGCCACTGCCGGGGTCCCGGGATCCAGGGACAACTTCCCCGAGAGAACGCACGGCGCACCTCAGGCTCTTTCAACATCCCGCCGGCCTCTGCCACCGCAGAAACGCCCCGCATGCGTATCCCTCCCTCCCCCCAGCCTGAGTGAGCTGGAGCCCCCGAATCCGCGGCTCCTTTAACCCTGTCCTGTCTGAGGAAAGAACAGACACCCTCAGCCGACCTACACGCAGAGGCGGAGCCAAATCCAAAGCTGAGCCCTGGGAGCTGTGCGAACAAAGAAGAGAAAGGGGAATCTCTCCCAGCAGCCTCAGGAGCAGCGGATTAAATCCCCACAATCAACTTGATGTACCTGCATCTGTGGAATACCTGAATAGACAACGAATCATCACAAACTGAGGAGGTGGACTTTGGGAGCAACGATATATATTTTTTTCCCTTTTTCTCTTTTTGTGAGTGTGTATGTGTATGCTTCTGTGTGTGATTTTCTCTGTATAGCTTTGCTTTCACCATTTGTGCTACAGTTCTGTCTGTCCGTTTTTGGGTTTGGGGTTTTTTTTTTTTTAGTATAGTTTTTAGCACTTGTTATCATTGCTGGATTTGTTTTTTGGTTTGCTTGCCCTCTTCTTTCTTTCCTTTTTTTATGACCTTAAAAATTATTTTTAATCATTATTTTTTATTTTAATAAATTTATTTTACTTTATTTTATTTTATCCTCTTTCTTTCTCTCTTTCTTTTTTTTCTCCCTTTTATTCTAAACCTTGTGGATGACAGTCTCTTGGTGTTCCAGCCAGGCATCAGGGCTGTGCCTCTGAGTTGGGAGAGCCAAGTTGAGGACACTGGTCCACAAGAGACCTCCCAGCTCCATGTAGTATCAAACAGCGAAAATCTCCCAGAGATCTCCATCTCAACACCAACACCCAGCTTCACTCAATGACCAGCAAGCTAGTGCTGGACACCCTATGCCAAACAACTAGCAAGACAGGAACACAACACCATCCATTAGCAGAGAGGCTGCATAAGATCATAATAAAGCTACAGACACCCCAAAACACATGACCAGACGTGGACCTGCCCACCAGAAAGACAAGATCCAGCCTCATCAAGCACAACACAGGTACTAGTCCCCGCCACCAGGAAGCCTACACAATCCACTGAACCAACATTGGCCACTGAGTACAGACACCAAAAACAATGGGCACTACTAGCCTGCAGCCTGCAAATAGGAGACCCCAAACACAGTAACATAAGCAAAATGAGAAGACAGAGAAACACACAGCAGATGAAGGAGCAAGGCAAAAACCCACCAGACCTAACAACTGAAGAGGAAATAGGCAGTGTACCTGAAAAAGAATACAGACTAATGATAGTAAAGATGATCCAAAATCTTGGAAATAGAATGGAGAAAATACAAGAAACGTTTAACAAGGATGTAGAAGAACTAAAGAGCAAAGAAACATGATGAACAGCCCAATAAATGAAATTAGAAATTCTCTAGAAGGAATCAGTAGCAGAATAACTGAAGCAGAACAACGGATAACTGATGTGGAAGATAAAATAGTGGAAATAACTACTGCAGAGCAGAATAAAGAAAAAAGAATGAAAAGAACTGACAACAGTCTCAGAGACCTCTGGGACAATATTAAAAGCACCAACATTCAAATGATAGGGGTCCAGGAAGAAGAAGAGAAAAGGAAAGGGACTGAGAAAATATTTGAAGAGATTATGGTTGAAAACTTCCCTAATATGGGAAAGGAAATAGTTAATCAAGTCCATGAAGCACAGAGAGTCCCATACAGGATAAATCCAAGGAGAAACACGACAATACACATATTAATCAAGCTATCAAAAATTAAATACAAAATATATATATTAAAATCAGCAAGGAAAAAAAACAAATAACATACAAGGGAATCCCCATAAGGTTAACAGCTGATCTTTCAGCAGAAACTCTGCAAGCCAGAAGGGAGTGGCAGAACATGTTTAAAGTGATGAAACGGAAAAACCTACAACCAAGATTACACTACCCAGCAAGGATCTCATTCAGATTCGACAGAGAAATTAAAACCTTTTCAGACAAGCAAAAGCTGAGAGAGTTCAGCACCACCAAACCAGCTTTACAACAAATGCTAAAGGAACTTCACTAGGCAGGAAACACTAGAGAAGGAAAAGACCTACAATAACAAACCCAAAACAATTAAGAAAATGGGAATAGGAACATACATATTGATAATTACCTTAAAGGTAAATGGATTAAATGCTCCAACCTAAAGACACAGACTGGCTGAATGGATACAAAAGCAAGACCCATATATATGCTGTCTACATGAGACCCACTTCAGACCTAGGGACACATACAGACTGAAAGTGAGGGGATGGAAAAAGATATTTTATGCAAATGGAAATCAAAAGAAAGCTGGAGTAGCAATTCTCATATCAGACAAAATAGACTTTAAAATAAAGACTATTACAAGAGACAAAGAAGGACACTACATAATGATCAAGGGACCAATCAAAGAAGGAGATATAACAGTTACAAATATTTATGCACCCAATATAAGAGTACCTCAGTACATAAGGCAAATACTAACAGCTATAAAAGGGAAAATCCACAGTAACACAATCATAGTAGGGGACTTTAACACCCCATTTTCACTATTGGACAGATCATCCCAAATGAAAATAAATAAGGACACACAAGCTTTAAATGATACATTAAACAAGATGGACTTAATTGATATTTATAGCACATTCCATCCAAAAACAACAGAATACACTTTCTTCTCAAGTGCTCATGGAACACTGTCCAGGATAGATCATATCTTGGGTCACAAATCAAGCCTTGGTAAATTTAAGAAAGTTGAAATCATATCAAGTATCCTTTCCAACCATGCTATGAGACTCGATATCAATTGCAGTAAAATCTGTAAAAAATACAAATACATGGAGGCCAAACAATATACTACTTAATAACTGAGAGATCACTGAGGAAATCAAAAAATACTTAGAAACAAATGACAGTGAAAGCACGATGACCAAAAACCTATGGAATGCAGCAAAAGCAGTTCTAACAGGGAAGTTTATAGCAATACAATCCTACCTTAAGAAACAAGAAACATCTCAAAAAAACAACCTAACCTTACACCTAAAGCAATTAGAGAAAGAAGAACAAAAAAACCCCAAAGTTAGCAGAAGGAAAGAAATCATAAAGATCAGATCAGAAATAAATGAAAAAGAAATGAAGGAAACAATAGCAAAGATTAATAAAACTAAAAGCTGGTTCTTTGAGAAGATGAAAAAAATTGATAAATCATTAGCCAGAATCATCAAGAAAAAAAGAGAAAAGACTCAACTCAATGGAATTAGAAATGAAAAAGTAGAGGTAACAAAGGATACAGCAGAAATACAAAGGATCATGAGAGATTGCTACAAGCAACTATATGCCTATTAAATAGACAACCTGGAAAAAATGAACAAATTCTCAGAAAAGCACAACATTCCGAGACTGAACCCTGAAGAAATAGAAAATATAAACAGACCAATCACAAGCACTGAAATTAAAACTGATTTAAAATCTTCCAACAGGGCTTCCCTGGTTGTGCAGTGGTTGAGAGTCCGCCTGTTGATGCAAGGGACACGGGTACATGCCCCGGTCTGGGAAGATCCCACGTGCCGTGGAGCGGCTGGGCCCGTGAGCCATGGCCACTGAACCTGCGCATCCGGAGCCTGTGCTCCGCAACGGGAGAGGCCACAACAGTGAGAGGCCCGCGTACTGCCAAAAAAAAAAAAAAAAAAAAAAAAAAAAAAAAAACTTCCAACAAACAAAAACCCAGGACCAGATGGCATCACAGGCAAATTCTATCAAACGTTTAGAGAAGAGCTAGCACCTACCCTTCTTAAACTCTTCCAAAATACAGCAGAGGGAGGAACACTCCCAAACTCATTCTATGAGGCCACCATCACACCAATACCAAAACCAGACAAAGGTGTCACAAAGAAAGAAAACTACAGGCCAATATCACTGATAAACATAGATGCAAAAATCCTCAACAAAATACTAGCAAACAGAATCCAACAGCATATTAAAAGGATCACAAACCATGATCAAGTGGGGTTCATCCCAGGAATACAAGGATTCTTCAGTATACACAAATCAATCAATGTGATACACCAGATTAACAAACTGAAGAACAAAAACCATATGATCATTTCAATAGATGCAGAAAAAGCTTTCTACAAATTTCAACACTGAGTTATGATAAAAACCCTCCAGAAAGTAGGCATAGAGGGAACTTACCTCAACATATTAAAGGCCATATATGACAAACCCGCAGCCAACATCGTCTGCAATGGTAAAACACTGAAACCATTTCCAGTAAGATCAGGAACAAGACAAGGTTGCCTACTCTCACCACTATTATTCAACATTGTTTTGGAAGTTTTAGCCACAGCAATCAGAGAAGAAAAAGAAATAAAAGGAATTCTAATGGAAAAGAAGAAGTAAAGCTGTCACTGTTTGCAGATGACATGATACGATCCATAGAGAATCCTAAAGATGCTACCAGAAAACTACTAGAGCTAATCAATGAATTTGGTAAAGTAGCAGGATACAAAATTAATGCACAGAAATCTCTTGCATTCTTATACACTGATGATGAAATAGCTGAAAGAGAAATTAAGGAAACACTCCCATTTACTATTTCAACAAAAGGAATAAAATACCTAGGAATAAACCTACCTAAGGAGACAAAAGACCTGTATGCAGAAAACAATAAGACACTGATGAAAGAAAGTAAAGATGATACAAACAGATGGAGAGATATACCCTGTTCTTGGATTGGAAGAATCAACATTGTGAAAATGACTATACTACCCAAAGCAATCTACAGATTCAATACAATCCCTATCAAACTACCAAGGGTATTTTTCACAGAACTAGAAAAAAATTTTTCACAATTTGTATGGAAACACAAAAGACCCCAAATAGTCAAAGCAAGCTTGAGAAAGAAAAATGGAGCTGGAGGAACCAGGCTCCCTGACTTCAGATTATACTACAAAGCTACAGTAATCAAGAGAGTATGGTACTGGCACAAAAACAGAAATATACATCAATGGAACAGATAAACCCACGCACATATGGTCACCTTATCTTTGATAAAGGAGGCAAGAATATACAATAGAGAAAAGACAGCCTCTTCAATAAGTGGTACTGGGAAAACTGGACAGCTATATGTAAAAGAATGAAATTAGAACACTCCCTAACACCATACACAAAAATAAACTCAAAATGGATTAAAGACCTAAATATAAGGCCAGACACTATCAAACTCTTAGAGGAAAACATAGACAAAACACTCTATGACATAAATCACAGCAAGATCCTTTTCGACCCACCTCCTAGAGAAATGGAAATAAAAACAAAAATAAACAAGTGGGACTTTATGAAACTTAAAAGCTTTTGCACAGCAAAAGAAACCATAAACAAGAACAAAAGACAACCCTCAGAATGGGAGAAAATATTTTCAAATGAAGCAACTGACAAAGGATTAATTTCCAAAATTTACAAGCAGCTCATGCAGCTCAATATCAAAAAAACAAACAACCCAATCCAAAAATGGGCAGAAGACCTAAATAGACATTTCTCCAAAGAAGATATACAGATTGCCAACAAACACATGAAAGAATGCTCAACATCATTAATCATTAGAGAAATGCAAATCAAAACTACAATGAGATATCATCTCACACCAGCCAAATGGCCATCATCAAAAATTTAGAAACAATAAATGCTGGAAAGGGTGTGGAGAAAAGGGGACCCTCGTGCACTGTTGGTGGGAATGTAAATTGATACAGCCATTATGGAGAACAGTATGGAGGTTCCTTAAAAAACTACAAATAGAACTACCGTACGACCCAGCAATCCCACTACTGGGCATATACCCTGAGAAAACCATAATTCAAAAAGAGTCACGTACCACAATGTTCATTGCAGCTCTATTTACAATAGCCAGTACATGGAAGCAACCTAACTGTCCATCGACAGATGAATGGATAAAGAAGATGTGGCACATATATACAATGGAATAGTACTCAGCCATCAAAAGAAATGAAATTGAGTTATTTGTAGTGAGGTGGATGGACCTAGAATCTGTCATACAGAGTGAAGTAAGCCAGAAAGGGAAAAACAAATACTGTATGCTAACACACATATATATATATATATGGAATATAAAAAAAAAATGGTCATGAAGAGCCTAGGGGCAAGATGGGAATAAAGACACAGACCTACTAGAGAATGGACTTGAGGACAAGGGGAGGGGGAAGCGTAAGCTGGGACAAAGTGAGAGAGTGGCATGGACATATTTACACTACCAAATGTAAAATAGATAGCTAGTGGGAAGCAGCCGCATAGCATAGGGAGATTAGCTCGGTGATTTGTGACCACCTAGAGGGGTGGGTTAGGGAGAGTGGGAGGGAGGGAGACGTAAGAGGGAAGAGATATGGGGATATATGTATATGTATAGCTGATTCACTTTGTTATAGAGCAGAAACTGACACACCATTGTAAAGCAATTATACTCCAATAAAGATGTTTAAAAATAATAATAATTAAATTAAAATTAAAAAATAAAGTTTGAAGACTTCCAAAAAAAAAAAGAAGAAAGAAATGCTTATATACTGGGCTAGAACGAGGCCTAGGTGACTCAAGTGTGGTGGCAATAATGATGATATAGAGCAGTAACATAGTTGCAGTAATAAGAATAATGATAACAAGAAACGCCAACTTTTATTGAGTATTGACTATTGTTCCAGGCAGTGTATTACACACTTGGTGCGTATTATCTCTTATAATACTCTCCACAACCTTCTGAGGTCAATTTGCTTATTTTCTGACGTTTGAATGATAAAGGAACTAAGGCTTTATGAGGTTAAGTAATTTGACAATGATCTAAGGGCTAGGAAATGGAGGAAATGGACAAAACTGCCCTGACCCGGAGACTACCAGCTTAACCACTACATTGCACTGAACAGTGTGTAATTTGATAAATTTCAGGGTATGCTGTCACCGTAATTTCTGTACCAATATGATCTCTATGAGATGTTTTTGGGCAGAGTGAAGTGCTCAGAAACCAGCTCTGGTCCCTTCCCACTCCCTCCTGCCTCCCTACATAAACAGCTTGCTTAGGTACAGAGTCATCATTCCTGAATCAGTCCTGACAGTCCCAGAGGCTTTGACTCAGCAAGAAGTTTCATATCCAATGTTCAAATGTGACTGCCCGCTCCCTGCTCCTCAGGGTAAGCTCTCCTCTAGCTTTTAGATGATAGAGCCAGGAATAAGGCCTGTTTTCTTGTCCTACCTCTGCTACTAACTACCTCCTTGGTCTTCATTAAGTCTCTGTTTCTGTGGTTTTACGTGTGTGTGTGTGTGTGTGTGTGTGTGTGCTCATTTTCACATGGAGATATTTCAAGACAAAAAAAATTTTATCCAGGCATGAAAATATTTCAGTATTACTAAACCAAATTGATGGAATAATGAAAAATCCTGGGAGTTTAGAGTCACTCCGGGGATCTAAAAGTCATCTCACTGCTGAACTTCACCATCTATATTACAAATACTACACAGCCCCTTCTCTGGTGGAATCACTTTCAGAGCTGCGGGCAGGCTAGCAGTACAGCATGGTTTCCTTTTGGTAAGTGTCTCCTGGATCTCCATGTGATTCTGTTGAATCCATCCATCAAAAAGCTCTATATCCCCTGCCATAGATGTTGGACATGTCACTCAGGCTGACCAATCTGAAAAATTTATCTTCCTCACATGGCAGCCCAACAAGCATTCATCTAAGTCCTTTCTGAGGGATTAACACGAATGGCTCTTCTGCACTTTGATCCCAAGCTGTAAGAGTACTTGTGGCCACCAGGGATATGTTGCCATAGAGTCTAGGGATAAAACAGAGTAGTGATAAGCAATACTGAGAAACAAGAAGAGACAGACAACAGAGACAGTGACAGAAACAGTAACAGACAGACAGAGAGCTGATGACATGGTTTGAACTTCTGGATCCCACTGTGTCTGAAACCAGACCTACCATTTGAAGTTCCCACTTAAGTAAACCAAAATATCCCCTGGTATATTTGGTTTGTATGGGATTTTCTGTCACTTGCAATGTATAGCCCTAACCAATGCAGTGGACATTAAGATGTCATTGACACCAAAGTCTCCTTCTTAGTTCTTTACATCTGTTTTTAACTGTTGAGAAAAAGGAAAAGTATGATACAGTATCCTTTCTCTTAAAAAATAGATACAACCATTATTTTTCAAGGACTAGCAGTGCTAAATGAAATTGGAGATACAGAAAACTTATAATAGTATGTTATATAAGTTAAAATAAAAAGCTACTTATCTTTGATAAAGGAGGCAAGAATATACAGTGGAGAAAAGACAGCCTCTTCAATAAGTGGTGCTGGGAAAACTGGACAGCTACATGTAAAAGAATGAAATTAGAACACTCCCTAACACCATACACAAACTCAAAATGGATTAAAGACCTAAATGTAAGGCCAGACACTATCAAACTCTTAGAGGAAAACATAGGCAGAACGCTCTATGACATAAATCACAGCAAGATCCTTTTTGATCCACCTCCTAGAGAAATGGAAATAAAAACAAAAATAAACAAATGGGACCTAATGAAACTTAAAAGCTTTTGCACAGCAAAGGAAACCATAAATAAGACCAAAAGACAACCCTCAGAATGGGAGAAAATATTTGCCAGTGAAGCAACTGACAAAGGATTAATCTCCAAAATTTACAAGCAGCTCATGCAGCTCAATATCAAAAAAACAAACAACCCAATCCAAAAATGGGCAGAAGACCTAAATAGACATTTCTCCAAAGAAGATATACAGATTGCCAACAAACACATGAAAGAATGCTCAACATCATTAATCATTAGAGAAATGCAAATCAAAACTACAATGAGATATCATCTCACACCAGCCAAATGGCCATCATCAAAAATTTAGAAACAATAAATGCTGGAAAGGGTGTGGAGAAAAGGGGACCCTCGTGCACTGTTGGTGGGAATGTAAATTGATACAGCCATTATGGAGAACAGTATGGAGGTTCCTTAAAAAACTACAAATAGAACTACCATACGACCCAGCAATCCCACTACTGGGCATATACCCTGAGGAAACCATAATTCAAAAAGAGACATGTACCAAAATGTTCATAGCAGCCCTATTTACAATAGCCCAGAGATGGAAACAACCTAAGTGTCCATCATCGGATGAATGGATAAAGAAGATGTGGCACATATATACAATGGAATAGTATTCAGCCATAAAAAGAAATGAAATTGAGCTATTTGTAATGAGGTGGATAGACCTAGAGTCTGTCATACAGAATGAAGTAAGTCAGAAAGAGAAAGACAAATACTGTATGCTAACACATATATATGGAATTTAAGAAAAAAAATGTCATGAAGAACATAGGGGTAAGACAGGAATAAAGACACAGACCTACTTGAGAATGGACTTGAGGATATGGGGAGGGGGAAGGGTAAGCTGTGACAAAGTGAAAGAGCGGCATAGACATATATACACTACCAAACGTAAGGTAGATAGCTAGTGGGAAGCAGCCGCATAGCACAGGGAGATCAGCTCGGTGCTTTGTGACCGCCTGGGGGGGTGGGATAGGGAGGGTGGGAGGGAGACGCAACAGGGAGGGGATATGGAAACATAGGTATATGTAGAACTGATTAAATTTGTTATAAAGCAAAAAAAATAAAAAAATTAAAAAAAAATTAAAGCTGGCCAAAAAAGTTTACAAAGTGAAAAAAAAATAAATAAATAATAAAATAAAATAAAATAAAATAAAATTCAGATTCCGATTCAGAAGGTCTAGGGTGGGGCTTAAGATTCTACACTTAACAGAAACTGATAGATGGTGCTGACACTGGTGTTCCGAGGACCTCAATTACAGGAGTCAGGCTATTTATTATATTTTGTCAATAATTTGATATGTAGAAGGAGACTTGATTTGAGTTGGTATGGTGGTTAATTTTATGTGTCAACTTGACTGGACAAAGGGATGTCCAGAAAGCAAGAAAGACATTACTATGGGGTGTGTCTGTGGGAATTTTTCCAGAAGTGATTATCATTTGAAGCAGTAAGACCGAGTGAAGATCACCCCTCACCCCTGGCAGGTGGGCATCATCCAATCCATTGAGGGCTTGGATAGAACAAAAAAGTGGAGGAAGGACAAATTCGCTCTCTCTGCTTATGCTGGGACATCCATATTCTCCTGCCCTTGGACATCAGCCTCTCAATTCCCAGGTCTTTGGACTCAGACTGGATTACAGCACTGGCTTTCCTGGTTCGCCAGCTTGCAGACAGCAGATTATGAGACTTCTCAGCCTCCATAACCACATGAGCCAATTCTTATGATAATCTCCTCTTACCTGTATCTATCTCTATCTCTATCTCTCCTATTGGTTCTGTTTCTCTGGAGAACCCTAACTAATTCACTTGAGTAAAAACAAACTGAGTCTTGTATATATAATTGACTCACCTTGCTGTACAGCAGAAACTAACACAACATTGTAAATCAACTATACTCCACTTTTTAAAAATTAATTTAAAAAAAAAAACTGGATCTCACAACTTTCCAAGATACTCTTCCACTGTTATAATCCTCAAATTTGGCTCAAATAAAATTTTCCAATTCTTTCTTTAAAAAAAATACTGGAAATTGATGTAAGAAGACTCCATTGGATTTGTGCTGTGCAATATGGTAACTTCTAGCCTTGTGTGGCTATTTCATTTTAAATTTAAATGACTTTAAATGAAATAAAATTTAAATTTTATTTCCTCAGCCACATTTTAAGTACTCAACAGCCACATATGGCTAGTGGCTACCATATCAGAGAGCATGGAATTATATTTCCATTACCATAGAAAGTTCTATCGAACAGTGAGATGGTTCAGTTACCAAGCAAAAATTTAAAGAATAAACTATAAAGTTTACTCCACTTTAAAACAAATCAAAAAGTGAAATCTTGAACTATCTGTAAAACTCTAGCCACCTTTGCTCAGACAAAAAAAAAAAAAGGAAGGATAGGTCAGGACAACATGATACCCATTAATAAAAGCAGCTTACATTCTTTCTTCCCAGCAAAGAGCAGTACAGCTCAACCTCAAATGGAACGTGACATTCATGGGCTAAAAGGGAAAGATGGGTAACAGAGAGCAGCTGAAGCTTAACAGAATAGGCCCCATACTCTGCATGCTTCATTCCAAAGCCGTTCTCATTACCCTTAACTTTTATCAGTCTATCTCATGACCTGATGAGGAAACTAATACCAGTGAGAAAAAAAGTCTAGGTATGTGGAGCACCACATTATGTTCAGCTCTCTCTGAAATACTCAACTCTTGACTATTTAATACAAGTAACAACCACACACACAAAAAAAGACTGTATTAGTCAGGGTTCTCCAGAGAAACAGAACAAATAGGAGATAGATAGATATATAGGGAGCTAGAATTATATATATGAAATTTAAATTTTATATTCTAATACGTATTAATTAATAATTGATTTATTATTAGAGAGAGGGGATTTCTTTTGAGGAGTTGGTGCATGTGATGGTGTGGACTAGCATGTCTGAATCCACAAGGTAGGCCAGCAGGCTAGAACCCCAGGGAGAGTTGACATTGTAGTTTTGAGTCTGCAGGCAGTCTGAAGGCAAAATTCCTTCCTCTGTGGCAAGCCTCAGGCTCTACTCTTAAGACCTTCAACTGATTTGATGAGGCCCACACACATTACGGAGAAATCTACTTGACTCAAAGGCTATTGATTTAAATGTCCTATGTAAAAAATACCTTCACAGAAATATCTAGACTCATGTTTGACCAAACAACTGGGCACCATAGCCTAGCCAAGTTGACACAGAAAATTAACAGGTACAGGGGCACAGAGGTTATATAAAATCTTTAGCTTTGGGTGCCTAGCATTTGAGGCTTCCCTACCAGCTCCATTTCTTGCTTCATTTTTCCAACTCAACAACAACACCAGTGGAAACTGTAATGATAGTGATGCTGTAATCAAGGCATACTCAGCTCTGGGGGCCACCTGTCACCTGTCCAGTTCAGTTTGTGGACAATCGCAAAGTCGCCATGAGCTTTCAGGTGGGGACACCTGATGTCAGCACTGAGACTGCTCTAGGACAAGGGGAGAATGGAAAGTGTTGGCCTTTCTCTTTTCCCCAAACTCTCCCTTGCCAAAGCCCACCCAAGACACTGAAAATTGAAATTACATTTGGCTGATTATATGATCACTTGGGAAATCTGGAAAATAAATGTTTGTCAACTACTCTGAGCATCTCAAAAAACAAGCACTGATGAAAGGAAAAAAGGGTTTTCATTAAAAGAGCCTTTCCAGCCTGCTAAACTTGAATTTGCCCCTGGCTTTGGTATATGGAAGAGAAGGGAATTTGCTCATCTTCTAGAAAAAAAAAATAATTCTTTCAGACCATGGAATTCATGGTCTATGAAAGATATAAGTTTATCCTCCCACTACAAAGTCGCTTCTGCCTTTATTCCTAATTTTTTATTCAGAACTGATGAATACATAGACTGCAGTGGTATTATCTGAGAAGAGGAAATTAAGTTATAAATCTATAGAAATCCTCCTCACGATGATATTAAATATTGAGGGAGCAGGTTTCTGGACTGATTTCCTTTACCACTTATTTCAAAGTCTAACCATAAACTTTGTGAATCACAGGTTCTAATATCCAACTTGCAATCTAAGTGCAGTCTTTTTGCCATGCCTTGGCATAATCCTTGGGGCGTTTTTTTTCTAAGCATTTTGGTCAGAGACAGAGCCTCACTTGGAATATTACAAGCCACATTCCTTGTATCTGCTTATTTCACAAGACACCACTAAAATCCATGATTACCAGTTACCCTCAGTTGCTAATGAGAAAAGATTAGCAAAAGCACATTTATTTTAAATCATAAAAGCATCGGTTTGTTTCCACTCCATGCAGACTTTGAAAGATTCCGTGGACCAAATGCCACCATAATTGAGATTCATAGGAAGTATAAGAATTACGTATGATTAAAGGGACTTAGTTTCCAATGGTCAATGTAAATTAACTGAAATGAAACTAGTAGTAAATTCATTCATATGGGGTAAAAAAAAAATAGAACATGCCCATGCTACAACTTGGCCCTCTATCCACCTTTCTATATTCTAGACTTATCTCCTGCTACCTTCACCTACCCTCTCAAATTCATCCTTCCCTTTGAATTAATCCAATCCATTCCCATTTTTAGACCCATCAAAAGTCCTGTCTGCTCTGTACTTACCACTCAATTCCCATATCTTCCATAAGCCTTCTAGATCATTTCCCTATCATGTCTCTAATCACTGAGAATTTAATCTCTCCTCCTCTGTACTCTCAGAATGCACTGTCTTTACACAAATTAGAGCCTTTATCACATTTCAGATTGGGGTTCCTTGTATCTTTCTCATTATTTGTGAGCTCTGACTCAAAAAATTTACTGTGTCATTTTTTTTCAACACCTAACGCCCCACGCCCAAATAAATGTTTAAGATGTCATGGGATGGAAAAGTCAATAGCTCCAAAGAAGGACAGTTTCACAAGCCCAGGTTAAGCTGCTAAAACAACTTTTCTGAAAGCTCAGGGATTCCGTAGCATAACACAATGTCATTAGCCCATGGGACCCTAAAGACCAGGGAGAAAATGTCCTTAGAAAAATGACATAGAGAAGTAGAAAAGGACAGGGGGTCCAGTGAAGGGGAGAATTTAGCAAGAACCAAGGTGTACTCACTCTCCTGGAATTGCCTCAACTTCCTCATTCTTGCAAGAAGAATCTCCTAACTCTGCCACTGAATCTTCCCCAGCCAAGTGCAGTGGTCAACTATGACTCTCCACCTCCCCCATCACAGACTATAATAAAAGAATAAATTGAGTTTAAAGCTCTTCTGCACACACTTCCACATTCCATT
This sequence comes from Mesoplodon densirostris, assembly GCF_025265405.1. Taxonomy (NCBI): domain Eukaryota; kingdom Metazoa; phylum Chordata; class Mammalia; order Artiodactyla; family Ziphiidae; genus Mesoplodon; species Mesoplodon densirostris. The sequence continues at coordinate 230,260,139 of NC_082661.1, forward strand.
CTTATGTACCTTGTGAGGGTAGTTTTTACTCATTTTATAGATGAAGAAAGAGAATCTCAGAGATTCAGTAATTTTCCTGAGGTTCCATAAGTAGTTTATGGCAGAGCAGGGACTGTAAGTCAGGTCTCCTTTATCTCTGTTTTAGAATTGGAGGTGCTGTCTACACTCCCACTTTTGTAGAAGTAAGATTTCCAAGCCTTGACTACCACTGAACGTTTGGGGGTTGCAGAGAGGAGAGGAGCAAGCAGCTCCAGCTGTGGAAGCAGGAAAGGCTCAGGCAAGGCAAGAAGCGGGGAGGAGGGAAGAGAGTGAGCCCCGAGATTTGGGTTTATTCTATCAGGGAAGTTCAGATAGTCTGTTGGATCTTTTCCTCTAGAAGCAGAAACTTTGTTCTTTTAAGTTAAGATAAACCCTTTAAAGAGAATCAGTCATCAAAATTATCCAAGTCAAGTTAAAGTAAAGGACTCTATTCCAGCTGGTGGGCTGGAATGAGAGAGCTCCTGAGTCATTGCTCCAGAGAGGGAGGGAAAGGGACTGTCCACTTCTCAAGAAGAAAGAAAAGGTCAGGGTCCCTTGATCTCTCAAAATATGCAATCTTGAGACATTCGATCTTGAGAGAGAGTGCAAGTGTCTCCTTGACTAAAGTCCACGACAGTCAGCCACAGGCAGCAGACACTTCTCGTGGACAAGAGCTGCTGACAAGGATGTCAAATTCAATGTTGTGTCATTTGATGGGAATTAGCCCAATGCCATGGTTATCTGCTAGTGATAGGCTGGATAGGAAAGGTGTTCCACAATGCAAGGCAAGGTTATTTATGAAAACTTTTTGACTTTGGCATTTGGTATGAAACCAACATTAATATATACATTAAGCCAACATGGAACAAATGTAAATGATACAGCTGATAACAAGAGAGAAAAAAAGCTACCCAAGATGATGGAAAGAAGTGAAAACTGAGACAGAAAAAAAGCAAAGCTCTATAAATATGAACATCTGCTCATCAAAAAAAGATTTTACTCTTTAACATAGATTGTAAGAGTACTATTTCATAAATTTATTTAAATACAATTCCATTTTGCTTCAGTAGGTTTACAGTATGTAAAAAGTTTGGCTTTTTAAATAGAAATATTGAAATATAGTATAATCTACTGAGATGGTAGACTGGGAACACTTTTTAAGTTTAGATAATTCTAATATTGTTTGGAATATGTATTATGAATATGTATAAGTGTGTGTGTAATATATATAATTACACCTATATTATATGCATTTTGTATATTATGTGTAATAAAATATAAAAGTATATATATATATATATATATATACTTTTCTTTAAGAATACTGGCAAAGACTCAGAGATTGGAAGCCAGTTGTGAACTTTGGGTTCACTAGGCTAAACAGAATAATAATTTAGCTAAAGAAACAAATTTGGGGAAGATTAAATGACTACGCTGATAGGGGAATTTTCTCCTGGCTGGTCCAAAAAGATAGCTAAAGGGAAAGACTGAAAGAGGGGACTTGCCCTCACCCATTCGCATACCCACCACCCCCAGATGTCAGCCACTCGGAAGTGAAGCAGAAAAGAGCATCACCCTTCAACTCAGAAGAGGGGTCTTTGAAAAGCTGGAGGCCATGGCTAATTCTAAGAGCTAAACAGAAAAACCTCTTCCTCCTTTCCTGATCAAGAAGAAGAAACTTAAGACTTGGTTACAGGGTGGCTGTATCGTGTGTGCACATGTGTGTTATACTGCAAAGTTAAATCAAGTTCTAAATGACTGTCAGACAAGTAGAACCTAGAAGCACAGTTTTGACTCTGAAAGAAAAATCCAAATGGACTGTATTTTATCTGAAGAAGCAAATCCATTATTATTTATGTATTATTACTTCTTGCTTAGTCAAAAGAGGGTGTGGGGATTTGATATAGCTTTTTGTGAAAGTCGGGCATAAACACTGATGGAATAGAAATTAAAACCAGAAAAGGAGAAAGAAACAAATATCCTAACCACAAAGGATAATACAGTTACTGTGATTGAACTCCACGCCTGGCCCCAAGCTTCTTGGCAGTCAAGACCAAAAGGAAAACACAGTGATTTATACAATGCCAATGAAAGAAAGCATACAAATGCTTCAAGGGAGAAAACCTTTGTTTCTGGTAATAAATTTTCCAAAAGGCATTCATCATTAGATTAAACAATAATTGATAACAGTTGAGGTCTCATGGAAGGAGCCTGCATTTGTATTTCTGAAAGAGTGCTATTTTTTTAATCTTGGCATAAATGTATAATTCATCTCTTACTTATGAGAGGTTAATATGTCTGTGACTGATGCTACAATTGTATTATTGTAGAAAAATGTATAAGAATGTGGACAATATGTTAAAGTCTTTCCTTCTCTTAGTTTTTTATAAGCAAACTTTACCATTTTAATCAAAGCCAGATGCCAGTCCATGGTGACACCTGGTAGAACTGGTTTTCATCTTCAAATCTACTAAGGGATACAAGGATACAAGGAGCCATCTCTAGCTTCATAAATAAGTGAGCATTCTCCAGAGAATAATAGTTCCAATGGAACTTTAAAATAGCTTAGATATTTTACTATAGTCCAAAGCTCTTTGGAGTACAGTGGGTGTGTTTCCATTTTAATGTCAGAAGTAGAGGAATGGTTTTATTCTTCTTCCTTGGAATGATGGAGAAAAGTGTCTCCATCAAAGCCTAACTCTGGCACATGGAAAAACATTATAGAAAAGATTAAGAAGTGAAAAATAGGGCCTCCCTGGTGGCGCAGTGGTTAAGAGTCCGCCTGCCGATGCAGGGGATACGGGTTCGTGCCCCGGTCTGGGAGGATCCCATATGCCGCGGAGCGGCTGGGCCCGTGAGCCATGGCCGCTGGGCCTGCGCATCCGGAGCCTGTGCTCCGCAACGGGAGAGGCCACAACAGTGAGAGGCCTGCATACCGCAAAAAGAAAAAAAAAAAAAAAGTGAAAAATAAAGGCTGATAGCAAGAGACAAAACAAGGGAGTGCAGATATCAAGGGAAAGGATGCCAGCTATGAGGGACACAAGAAACATATGCAGGTAGATTTTCAAGGAAAAGGTAAATTTTGGAAATGAAAGTTGCTGAAAATCCTGCTTTAAAAGCAGAACTCAAGAACCAATAGGAAGAAAAACTTAACAACGACTACAGATATTCTGGAGATCCAAGGGGTTACTTAGAGTTTAGGGGCATAATTCTAGAATATATAATAGATCAAGTGTATGTTGTGTAAGAACAGGAATAATTACATCCACATGAGGATCTAAAGCCTGTGACTATTGCTAACAGTTAAAGTGGAAACAAAAGGGATAGACAGGATAGGTGATTCGGTACAGAAATAAGGAAAGAAGAGAGAAAGACAACGTGCAGAGAGCAGCCGCATAGAAAAGCAGATAGAAAGAGCCTAGATTTGGAGTTGGACGCACTTGGATGTGAATCCCCTTTTACCACTCACTGTTCTGTGATATGGGACAAGTTACAAAACTTCTCCAAGCTTCACGTTCCTCATTCATAAAATAAGGATAACAACAGAGTTATGATGAGAGGTAAGTGGCATAATACGAAAAAATACCTAGTACAGTGCCTTCCACAAAGACTACTGAGGCAGGGACTTCACTGGTGGTCCAGTGGTTAAGACTCCATGCTCCCGGGCTTCCCTGGTGGCGCAGTGGTTGAGAGTCCGCCTGCCGATGCAGGGGACACGGGTTTGTGCCCCAGTCCGGGAAGGTCCCACATGCCGCGGAGCGTCTGGGTGCGTGAGCCATGGCCGCTGAGCATGTGCGTCCAGAGCCTGTGCTCCGCAATGGGAGAGGCCACAACAGTGAGAGGCCCATGTACCGCAAAAAAAGAAAAAAGACTCCGTGCTCCCAATGCAGGGGACCTGGGTTCGATCCCTCGTCAGGCAACTAGATCCCGCATGCCGTGACTAAGACCTGGTGCAGCCAAATAAGTAAATTTTTTTTTAAAAAAAAGGACTACTGAGGCATTTACAGGGACTGGGGGTCAGAGAGGACAGAGAAAGAGTTAGAGAAGAAAAAAGGAAGGAAGGGCGTGGGGGAGAGGAGGGATGGAGAAGAAAGAGAGGGAGGAAGGAAGAAGAAGGGAAAGGAAGGAAGAGAGGAAGGAAAGGAGTGAGGGAAGGAAAGGAAAAGAAAGAAACAAAGAAAGGGAGAGAAAGAAACAAAGACAAAGGGACAGGAGGAAGGAAGCAAAGAAAGAAAGGAATCTCTACTTAGGGAGCTCGAAAAGAAATATAGATAGCCAAATAAAATAACAAAGAAAGCCCCTGCTGTTATACACTATTGGACGTAGTATAATGGACTAGCCACGCCCCTCAGAAATTATTGAATTCAACTCCAATTTTATAGATAGTTAAACTGAAGCCCAAAGTGGTTCTAACTCAAGATCACACTGTGTGTTTGCAATAGACTTCTTCTCTAGAAAACAAAAAAAATCTATTATAGTCATTTTAGAAAAGAAAATTCATGTCAGGCAAGGCTGGGTGATTACTTATAACCATAAACAGGGGATAAGCACAGCCCTGGCTGACCTAAATTTCCAAAATGTATTACCTGAATTTTTTACTTGCTTTTGGCCTAGTCACTTGAAGACTTTCTCCTAAATTTAATGAATAGTGTTTCAGATTCTATTTAAATATAAACTTAAAGAATCTCTTGAACATTTTATTCATTATAAGACTGCCAAGACTGAGCATGTTACTCTTTGGAGTACATAAGTATTACCTCTTTGTTACTGTAACCACTGCCTCTGAAGACAATTTAGCCCAGACATGACAATTAATACCAGAATCATTAGTTCCTGGCAACCAGTGCTTCTTGATACATTTTCCCTTATTCTAGCCAAATCCTAGCAGCTATAATAACATAGATCCTTTTCAATGCCTTATACCCCTGGCTGTTATTTTTAAATTGCAGCCAGAAAGTGTATTTCTCAAATTTAAAAAAAAAAAAACCTTTTTTTGTGAAAAAAAAATTATATGTTCCAGCCAATGAGGCCTATTGTTGAATACTTGCAGGGAATATAAGAGTATGTTTCAGTTCTTTCTTTCATTGTTTCAAAGTTCAAACTAAAAAATCACTAAAAAATACCTGGAAAGGGATTTTGGTTTATGTTTATTTTTGACATCAGCATATGCCCCAAGATCAACTTAGGAAAATGGCAGAGGTACTTGGTTCTACTTTTTAACCAGATTTCTTGACTTTTCACTTGGTGACCACTATCAATTTCCTTTCAGTCCTCAAACACTAGCTATAAGATGTTTTTAGACCCTTTTGAATCTTTACAGAGTAGTGTCAGGAAGATTCTCCCATTTTCTTGAAGGAGTTTAGCATCTAAAAGAGGAGATAATACTTAAACAGTTCAAAAGATAATTACCAACACAAGAAAAGACATCATTCTGCCAATTACTAAATGAGTAATTTAGTCAATAAATGCTGAGTTAAGAGGGGTGATGTAAGATGCTCAAAGAAGACTTGTTTGTCATCGTGTCACCATCATCATCATCAAACTCGCCATCACCACCATATATATATCTAACATGTGAAAAATGTTTATCATGTACACTGGCTAGTTTAAGTACTTTATATGTATTAACTCATATAATATTTACAACAACTTGTGAGACAGGTGATATTATCCTCATTTACAGCTGAGGAAACTGAAGCTCAGAAAAGTTAAGTGACTTGTCCAAGATCACACAATTAGTAAGTACTATACCAAAGCTGAGATTTGAATCCACACATTCTGGCTTCAAAGTACAAACCCAAAGAAAGTTAGGTTTCATCTGGGTCTTGAAGGACTGATAAGATTTCACTAAATGAAGAGGAGATTGGTGGGGAAAGGGATGAGCAAAAGCAAAAAGGTGAGAAAAGTCACAGTTTGCCAGAAGTGGAGAAATATAAGAATGGAAAGATTAGCTATTGGTAACAACAACAAAACCTCTGAGACTTTTAAGCAAGAAACAGAAAAATCAAAATGATATTTTAGAAAGATGACTGACAATTATGTGCAAGATGTATTCAAACAGCTAAAGGACTAGTTGGCAGACCTTCATTATAAGTCAGGTTTGCAGGTATAAAGACTTGGACAAGCAGTAATGAGAAGGAAGAAATGAATGAGAAACATTACAAAAAGAAGTGTCAGATCTCACTGAATGAACCTGAGCGGTCAGAAAAAAAATGAAGAACAAAAGATGACTCTGAACTCAACCTGGACAAATAGGAATATGGTATCATATTGGAGAGTTGATTTTACAAAGACAATGATGAATTAAATTGACCATTTCCCTGAAGTCACTGGTTCTCCTACACAAATGGTTTCTTCGTTGTATTACTTCTGTGTCCGACACTCCATGTTTCTATTTCCCAAGGCTTAGCCTTTGACCCTCTTTTCTTCTTTCCCATCCTTTACCCTACAGACAGCTCATCCATTCTCATAGATTCAATGTTAATTTGAATGTTCATAATTCCTTAATTCCACATCTATATCCAGCCTCAATCTGTCTCCTGACTTCAACATCTCTTCTAATGGGCTAAGGCTTCCACTTGGAGACACTTGAGACATCACATATTAATATGTTCTCCGATAAGTAAAGTAATGGCACAGCAGGCAACAAAGCCAAAAATGCAAGCCTTTACTGCCAAACCATATGGTCAGTGAATCTTGATCCTTGCTACACATTAGAATGAACTATGAAGCATTTAATATTTACACATGTCCAGTCCATACCCCAGAATCTCTAGGAGAGAATCTGAACATATATCTTTGGAAAGGTCTTTCTATTGTGAAATGAGGGTTGGAAATTACTAACCCATGATGAGATTGATCAGCAGAGCTACAGCTCAAGGTCTGGAAAAAGGGAAAGGAACAATCAGAAGTTGGAGTCAGGTTGTAAAGCGGAGCTCAGTTTCTTGGGTGAAACAGTCCCAGCAAACATGTGGAGTTATTAGTATAGCAAAGATCAAAAATGAGTTGTCAGCTGAACATCAGGGGTAGTGAACAACAAAGTAATGAGAAATAGAGGAGGCATTATGGTCTGTACCAACAGTTCTGTGAGTGTGGTCCCAAGACCAGCAGCTTCAGCCTCACCTGGAAACTTAAAAATGCAAAGTTCTCAACCACACATGACCTACTGAACCCAAAACTCTGCATTGGGGCCCAGCAATATGTGTTTTAACAAGTCATCCAAGTGGTGCAGATGTACACTAAAGTTTGAGAACCACTGGTCAAGAATCTCATAGAATAGACAAAAAGAAAGGACCTAAGTAAAGAAGATGTCTGGAGGCCTTAAATGTTTCCAGGATCTCATGGAAATCTTAATTAACCATGCCCTATACTACAAAGGAAGTTTCATCTAGTACAAAAGAATTGATATTACAGAGATAGTATTCTTTGACAGCAATGCAACAAAGTTAAAAGTTAATAACAAAAAGCCTGTAAAAAATACAATGAGAAATTAAAAACCATACTTCTAAATAATAAATTGAGAAATACAAAGTATACTGGAATTACAGAATACTTAAAACTGAATGCTGACAAAAATACTACATATAAAACTTGCACAATGTCAATAAAGTGATACTTAAAGTGGCAATTATAATCTTAAATATGTATGTTAGAAAATGTTGTCTTCCATGAAGAGGACAGTCTTGGACTTTCCGTAAGGCATCTGTTATTCAGTTCCATTTCTGTGGCATGCCATTCCCCTTCAACCACCACAAACAAACTTTCAACAGTATTTGTTCTTTGGAGCATTTTGTTTCCATAACTTCAGGTCACAGGAAGGTTGGGTAGGAGAGAGGGACTTTTTGTTAAAGAACCCCTCTCTTTTTCCAAAGGCTTGATCCTGATCCATTAGAATGCTTAATTTTCTTCTACAATAAATATACCCCAAGGTTATTTTCCCTGGTGAATTAGCTGGGTACAAATGAATCCTGAGTTTTCATGGTCTGACTTCAATTTTTTTTTCTTTAGTAATTCTCTGCCTGGCAGAATTCTCAAACTGAAGACTGACTCACACGGGCTGCCAGACTGGGCATTCTGATTAAAAGAATGAGTCTCTTCAGTTGACACTAGTTATTGGGAGAAACTAACCAAGGAAAGGTGAGTCCTAAATATCTATTCTAGAGAAAAGGCTTAGCCAGCCAAAATAAATTAAGTACACTTAGACAAGGCACATTCTAAACATTTCTAAACCACTATCCAGATGTTTCTATGAAAATATCTCCAAATTGGTTCCTTTTGGGAAACATAATTTTGAAACACTGATGAAAGCTCTATTAGAAATGAAAGCTCTATTTTTCATCAGATCTAATGAATTGTTCTACTTTATTAAACAAAGAACTTATTATTCTGCGTTTGTCATTTTCCCAGACATAAGGTCTCATTTTCATAATAAAAAATAATAAATGTTTGAATTCAAGTTGTCCCCACCTCGAAAGAAGTCAAGAATTCTATTGATTTTAAAAACATCTTTGAAGATAGTCATTGGTAAGGTATAAGAACACTTAATAACTGACTCACATTTACTTAACTTTGGTTTCTTAAAGGAGATTCACCTTCATTTTCTCAAAACTTTCAAGATAAGGATGAACAGATACAATCGTTACCATTTTGCAGATGGGGAAACTGAGGTTCAGAAATTTAAGGGACTTGCTCGAGGTCCCAAAATTCAGAATGCTAGAGGCAAAACCCAATTATATGATTTCAAACACCAACTCCACAGCCTTTCATGACATCGCTTATGTCCCCTTTGTGTATCTGAGCAAAAGACATTGTATCCACCTCTACAGTCCCTGTTTCCAATGGGTTATATATCAATCCTTTCTCAGCTGATTTAGTAATTGAATTCCATACTGGCCTTACTGAATGGACTACTGCAAAGACCATAGAATTTATAATTTTTTTAAAGAATGTTTAAACCACAAAACTTGTAATGCTCAAATAAGTTCATGGTTCAAACATAATAAGGAGTCTAAAAATTTAGAAGTGATTAAAAGAAATATTTCTAGTCAATACTTCATTCATACCATAATGTTAAACCATAAAAAAAAAACCTCTATCTAATATTAACTTCCCAACTGTTAGAGAAAAAAAGTGTATGTTTGTTAGAAAGGAGACTGAATAAGAGTCTAATAAAGTAATAAGCAATTATACAGAGCTCACAAAGCTTTCAGTTCAAGGTGACAGAAGAAACACATATGTTTACTTTTCATTCCTTCCCAAAACCCATTTGAAAATATAAAAAGTTTTTTCTAAAGAATAAACCCCTAACAGCGCTGGAAACAAGAAAAACTATAATCAGTAGACCAGAAACTTTGAGGAAATAAAAAGCAGATGAGATCAGACTGATGGATATCCAAACCAGAGAAAACTGAAACACAAAATAGGTGTGGGAAAGACAACCATGAAAGAGACATTCATCTCTAAGGCCTCGTCACAGAGAAATTGTAAGTTCTGAATCCACAAATGTGAGGGGCAGAGTGGATGATGAGGAGATTATCAAGGTAAGCAATTAAAGAAATACCTATAGAATACCTGAGCCAGCTCTGTCCCTGAATCTCTCTGTCTATGGAAATCTTCTGGCTGGATATTTGCTTCCAGAAGGTCTAACTGAGCAGGACTATTAGCATAGGGCAAGAAACAGAAGCACAGCCAAGACTGAGGTAACTCCAGACACCCACAATCAACACACGCGTGCACACACACACACACACACACACACTCAGGAAAGGGGGCAACTTCCGCACCCAAACAGTTCTTGCACTGGCAAGCCTGGGGTCTCAGCTTGCACAGCTGCTCCCAGCTAACTCAGTCTAAAAGAATGCATGTCTGTTTACACAAAAATTTAAAAATCCTATATGAAACACTATGTTCCTAGAAAACATAAATATACAGAGTTCCAGAAGGAGTTGTAAACCCAAATTAGATAATAACTTTAGGACAAATTAAATAAATATGTTTGCCCCCGAAAGGGTGGTCCTGGGTCCAGACCATTTTATGGGTGAATTTGTCTCAATAAAACCAATAAACTCTATTTAATTTAAATTGTTTCTATACATTTTTTAAAAAGCCTCCTAACTCATTCTGTAAGGCTAGCACAAACACATACACAAATACTAAATGCTACAAGCTGAGTTCTATGGGCCATACCTGTCTTGCCAATGATTATGTTTAGATAGCATTTTTTAATGCTGAATACACATTATGAGACCCAACATCCATTCTCCTATTACCGCAGTCTCCACTTCTCTTTGTGAGCCTCATCTACTCAATTTTTTTAGACAAATTTGGCTCCTCTAGGCATCTGAGATTACAGCTCTTACCATAAACCATAAACCAATTTCACTTGCGAATGTAAATTTTTAAATTCTTACTAAAATATTAGTGAATCAAATCTAGCATAGAGTAAAAGAACAAAGCATCATAATTAAATATGGCTTATACAAGGACTGGTTTATTTTAGAAAATTAATTCACAGAATTCAACACGTTAACATATTAAAGAACCATTTGATAGATGGACACACCCACACACATACTTTATATCCATTCCTGATTCTTTTGTAACTCTTAGTAAGCTAAGAATAGAAGGAAACTATTTGGAAACTATTAATTTGATAAAGAGAATGTATCTGAAACATAAAGCAAATGATGTTCTTAAGGGTAAAAGATAAGAATTAAGAAAAAGAAAAATCTTCACTATTATTCAAACTTATTTTGAAGTTCCTAGATAATGCAATAAGACAAGAAAGGAAATGAAGCAGAAATATTAGAAAGAAAATAGACAATGCTTTGAATAGTTATAGTTCAAGATAATCAATTAAACATTATTGGAACTAATGAGAGAGTTTCCTGAAGGATCAAAATATAAGATAGATATACCAAAATAATTGCATCACCATAAATCAATAATACCATTAAATGAAATAAAAAATCATATTCTTACATTTATTCTTATTTTTAAGAATAACCAAACAAAAAGGTGTAAGAAAATTATTAAATATTTCTGAAAAACTTTTTGAAAAATCTGAAGCAATATCAAAATACATTATTCTTTTACACATAGGAATATTCTATTGGTAAATATATCCATTTTGGCCAAATCGATATCTACAAATTCAGTATGATTCTGACAAAAATCCAAACTATTTTCAATGACACTTGAAAAATCGATTTTAAAGTTTATTTGTAAAGTAAATGTGACCAGAAAAAGAGCTTAACATTGAAAAAGAATAATTATGAGAGACTTTTCTCTAGCAACTATTAAAACAAACTATAAAACCGTATTAATTAAAACAGAGAATTCTTAACCATTAGACCGCCAGGGAAGTCCTCAAGACACTATCTTATTCCAGTTGTAGTACTGCTGTGATAATGCTCTATTTTTTATTTCTGATCTTATAGCCTGGTAACAGTATTTACAGATATCAATAAAGTGTGAGGAGTCTCGATAACTGATAGCCATCAATGAAGTGTTAGGAGGTCCAGTGTCTCTCAAGGATGGATGCGTCCACCATCTGGTATCAAGCAACCACACTTATAACTCTGAATAAATTGAGGATGTTGAAGAGAGTAAAGGTGAAAGTCACTGGGTGTTATTTTTAAGAACAATTGAGTGAGAAAAAAATATGAAAGCATTTTGTCAGGTTTTTTATTGAGAACCTACTATACGGTTTTTAGAATAACTCTAAGATATGTGGGAGTCTTTAGTAAGGTAAGCAATCTCAAAAGTTAACATTTTCTTTTGGGGGGAAATAGGATGTCCTTACAATGATTCATCTTATGATGCAGTTTCCAGATAAACTCTGATAAGAAAATAAGATTTGCCTATACCTGCCCTACTTTTCTTATAGGAATACTATGAGGCTTTAAAAATGTCGGCTATAAATGCAATTTGAAAAAGTTAAGTGAATTCAATGCAAACTATTACCCCCCTCAAAAAAAAAATCTCCAATCCCTACCCTGGAAATATTCCATCCTAAGGTAGGCAGCATGATTGCTACGCATGGTCATACTTTTAGCTTTTAAAATGTGTGTGGGGGAGGACCTTCAAGATGACGGAGGAGTAAGATGTGGAGATCACCTTCTTCTCCACAAATATATCAAAAATACATCTACATGTGGAACAACTCCTACAAAACACCTACGGAACGCTGGCAGAAAACCTCAGACTTCCCAAAAGGCAAGAAACTCCCCACGTACCTGGGTAGGGCAAAAGAAAAAAGAAAAAAACAGAAACAAAAGAATAAGGATGGGACCTGCACCTCTGGGAGGGAGCTGTGAAGGAGGAAATGTTTCCACACACTAGGAAGCCCCTTCACTGCTGGAGAAGGGGGCATGGGATGGGGGGGAAGCTTTGGAGCCATGGAGGAGAGCGCAGCAACAGGGGTGCAGAGGGCAAAGTGGAGACTCCCGCACAGAGGATCGGTACCGACCAGCACTCACCAGCCTGAGACGCTTGTCTGCTCACCCGCCAGGGCGGGTGGGGCTGGGAGTTGAGGCTCGGACTTCGGAGGTCGGATCCCAGGGAGAGGACTGGGGTTGGCGGCGTGAACACAGCCTGAAGGGGGCTAGTGAGCCACAGCTAGATGGAAGGGAATCTGGGAAAAAGTCTGGAACTGCCTAAGAGTCAAGACCATTGTTTTGGGGTGAGCGAGGAGAGGGGATTCAGAGCACCGCCTGAATGAGCTCCAGAGATGGACATGAGCCGTGGCTATCAATGCGGACATCAGAGATGGGCATGAGATGCTAAGGCTGCTGTTGAAGCCACCAAGAATCCTGTGTGCGAGCACAGGTCACTATCCACACCTCCCCTCCCGGTAGCCTGTGCAGACCTCCACTGCCAGGGTCCTGTGATCCACAGACAACTTCCCCAGGAGAACACACAGCACACCTCAGGCTGTTGCAACATCACGCTGGCCTCTGCCACCGCAGGCTTACCCTACAATCTGTACCCCTCCCTCCCCCCAGCCTGAGTAAGCCACAGCCCCCTAATCAGCTGCTACTTTAACCCCCTCCTGTCAGGGCAAAGAAGAGATGCCAGAGGGCAACCTACATGCAGAGACGGGGCCAAATCCAAAGCTGAACCCCAGGAGCTGTGCGAACAAAGAAGAGAAAGGGAATTTTCTCCCAGCAGCCTCAGGAGCAGTGGATTAAATCTCCACAATCAACTTGATGTACCCTGCATCTGTGGAATACTTAAAAAGACAATGTATCATCCCAAAATTGAGGCTGTGGACTTTGGGAGCAACTGTAGACTTAGGGTTTGCTGTATGCAACTGACTACTTTCTGATTTATATGTTTATCTTAGTTTAGTTTTTAGCACTTGTTATCATTGGTGGATTTATTTATTGCTTTCGTTGCTCTCTTTTTTTTAATTACTTTTTTATTTTAATAATATATTTTTTTATTTTTTATTTTAATAAATTTACTTATTTTATTTTTCTTTCTTTCTTTCTTTCTTTTTCTCCTTTTCTTCTGAGCTGTGTGGCTGACAGGGTCTTGGTGCTCTGACCAGGTATCAGGCCTGAGCCTCTGAGGTGGGAGAGCCGAGTTCAGGACATTGGACAGCCAGAGAGCTCCCAGCTCCATGTAATATCAATTGGCGAGAGCTCTCCCAGAGACCTCCATCTCAAAGCTAAGACCCAGCTCCAAACAACAACCAGCAATTTCCAGTGCTAGACACCACATGCCAAAAAATAAGCAAGACAGGAACACAGGGCTTCCCTGGTGACGCAGTGGTTAAGAATCCACCTGCCAATGCAGGGGACACGGGTTTGAGCCATGGTCTGGGAAGATCCCAAATGCCGCGGAGCAACTAAGCCCGTGTGCCACAACTGCTGAGCCTGTGCTCTAGAGCCCACGAGCCACAACTACTGAGCCCATGTACCACAACTACTGAAGCCTGTGCCTAGAGCCCGTGCTCCACAACAAGAGAAGCCACTGCAGTGAGGAGCCGGCGCTCCACAATAAAGAGTAGCCCTCGCTGGCTGCAACTAGACAAAGCCCATGTGCAGCAACAAAGACCCAATGCAGCCAAAACTTAATTAATTAATTATATTTTAAAAAAGAACAGAAACACGACCCCACCCATTAGCAGAGAGGCTGCTTAAAATCATAATAAGTTCACAGACACCCCAAAACACACCACCGGACGCAGTCCTCCCCACCAGAAAGACAAGATGCAGCCTCATCCATACTGGAGAACAGTATGGAGGTTCCTTAAAAAACTAAAAATAGAACTACCATATGACCCAGCAATCCCACTACTGGGCATATACCCTGAGAAAACCATAATTCAAAAAGAGACATGTACCACAATGTTCATTGCAGCCCTATTTACAATAGCCAGGACATGGAAGCAACCTAAGTGCCCATCAACAGATGAATGGATAAAGAAGATGTGGCGGGCTTCCCTGGTGGCGCAGTTGTTGAGGGTCCGCCTGCCGATGCAGGGGACACAGGTTCGTGCCCTGGTCTGGGAGGATCCCACATGCCGCGGAGCGGCTGGGCCCGTGAGCCATGGCCGCTGAGCCTGCGCGTCCGGAGCCTGTGCTCCACAACGGGGGAGGCCACAACAGTGAGAAGCCCGCATACCACAAAAAAAAAAAAAAGAAGATGTGGCACATATATACAATTGAATATTATTCAGCCATAAAAAGAAACGAAATTGAGTTATCTGTAGTGAGGTGGATGGACCTAGAATCTGTCATATAGAGTGAAGTAAGTCAGAAAGAGAAAAACAAATACCCTATGCTAACACATATATATGGAATCTTAAAAAAAAAAAAAAGGTTCTGAAGAACCTAGGGGCAGGACAGGAAAAAAGACGGAGATGTAGAGAATGGACATGAGGACACGTGGAGGGGGAAGGGTAAGCTGGGACAAAGTGAGAGTGGCATTGACATATATACACTACCAAATGTAAAATAGAAAGCTAGTGGGAAGCAGCTGCATAGCACAGGGAGATTAGCTTGGTGCTTTGTGACCACCTAGAGAGGTGGGATAGGGAGGGTGGGAGGGAGATGCAAGAGGCAGGGGATATGGAGATATATGTATACATATAGCTGATTCACTTTGTTATACAGCAGTAAGTAACACAACAATGTAAAGCAGTTATACTCCAATAAAGATGTTAAAATAAATAAATAAATAAAATAAAATGAAATAAAATAAAATTTGTGGGACCAGGGACTGTATCTGTTATAATCCTTTCCATTATAAAGCCTAAATAAGAAAAACCAAAAAAAGGGGGGGGGCAATAAATAAGCATTTAAGCAATGTAGAAGACAGGGAAAATGGATACATTCTAACCCCTGCGGTAGTAAGTATAAGTGGACTCAGCTGGCCACATGTGGAAAGAGCTCACAGGTGAGGTAAGTCAGAGGTTGCAATGGAAGAATGAGTGTTTCTGAAACGAACCTGGGAGGGCACTCTGATCGGAGTGGGTGGTAAGTGCCAAGGCTAGACGGCAGGAGAGGGCGGAAATGGAGAGCCTTGCTTGAGAGTTGTCAAATATATTTGTCTGACGAAATTCAGAGAACACGTAGGCTCAAAAGTAGGGCCCAGGGTTTATCATATTAAGTGAAGTAAGTCAGACAGAGAAAGACAAATATCATATTATATCACTTATATGTGGGATATTAAAAAATGAACTTATTTACAAAACAGACTCACAGACATAGAAAACAAACTTATGGTGACCAAAGGGGAAAGAGGAAGTGAGGGAGGGAAGAGATACATTAGGAGTTTGGGATTAACATATACACACGACTATATGTAAAACAGATAACCAACAAGGACCTACTGCATAGCACAAGGAACTCTACTCAATGTTCTGTAATAACCTTAAGGGGAAAGAATCTGAAAAAGAATATAGATATAGATATATAACGTATAACTGAATCAATTTGCTGTACACCTGAAAATAACACAACATTGTAAATCAACTATACTTCAATTTTTAAGAAATGGTTTAAAATAAATAATAAATGTTAAAAAAAGAAAAAAGAAAAAAATTAGGGTCTGACCTGTAACAGATGATAAATACAGACTAGTAGGATTTCAATTTGCAATGCTATGGAGAGATAAGACAAGAGATAAGGTGTTTTAGTTTCGCGTAGTTCAAGGTAGAAGACAGTGAAAATACTCACAGGGTCCTGGGATAGGAGTGTAGATGGAAGTTAACTATATGTGGGTCTAAGGATATACAGCTGGCTCTGAATAAAGACAGGAAGAGTGGATGGGGTGGAGTCATTTATATGACTCTTCAGTTAGTTCCTACCATGTATCAAAAAAAATTTTTTTAATGTTCTGAGGAAATATTACCACAGCCCAGAAATGAAAAACAAGAGTATCTCCAAGGAATAAAGTAGGTAAGGGCTCAATATAAAAAAGCTTAAAATGCTGTTTAAAAAAGCAATGTCTAAAATGCAATATCCTCAAGGCATAATTTTTTTTAAATCTCACACGGACAGAAATCACAAAACTATAGCATGAATAAACTTTCCCTGTAGTGACTACTAGCAACATAGTATGACTAAAATGGTGACTAATGACATCATCACATCCTTGAGACTCACCTAACACCAGCATTTCCGAATGCTACTTAACCACAGAACACTTTGCCAGGATAAAATGTTGATGAAACACCAACCTAGAAGGTACTCTGCACACTTGACCAAAAGGGGACAGCAAAAAATAAGTGCATCAGGAAAATATCAAAACTGAATTCATATGTTTGAGAAGAAATAAACATTTAATAAAATTGCAAATAAATTCTTCCAATAGGAAAAGTTTCTTATAGTTGAGATAATCAAATATTTAAAAGTGAAGGTTATGATGTATATAATTTACTTTAAAATGCTTCCACAGAAATATATACATTTGTGAAGCACATAAAGCAAACTGTGAATATTTTTCTTTAAATCACTCAAACCCAAAGGGCAGTACATGAAGCAGCAAGTGGGAGCAAGGCCTGGAATGCAGGGGTTCCATGGCTGCAAAATCATGCTGCCATTCCAAGACACAGAGTGCAAGCATTAGATGTATTTATGGGCTGAATTTTGTCCCCTCTAAAATTCATATGTTGAACTCCTAACCCTCAACAACTCTATTTGGAGATAGGACCTTTAAAGCGGTAATTAAAGCAAAATGAGATCATATGGTGGGCCCTAATCCAATAGGACCAGTGTCCTTGTAGGAAGATAAGACTAACCAGTGTCCTTGTAGGAAGATAAGACTAAGACATACACATACTCACAGAATGAAAGACCATGTGAAAACACAGCAAGAAGACTGCCATCTGCAAGCCAAAGAGAGAGGCCTCAGAGGAAACCAAACCTACCAAGACCTTGATCTCAGACTTGCAGCTTCCTGAACTGTGAGAAATAAATTTCTGTTGCTGAAGTCACCCAGTCTGCGGTATTTTGTTATTGCAGCCCTAGCAAACAAATACAGATGCCCGCCCAAAAATATTCAAATCAGAAAGCTGTCGACAAATGTCCTTGAGATGCTGTCTAATCCATCCACCCTCCTTTAGGCAAAGCCACCTCTAAGTCTTCCAGTTGAGGGATAACAAGAGTGCCTGAGAAGGAGACCTCATCCATGAGAGATGACTGAGCTGTTGGTAATGGCACATTAAGAGAATTCTGAAATCTGAATTCTAAATTCTTTATAGCACCAAACCCATCACCCAGTTTTGGACATCTAAGTAGTAGTCCTAAAGCCTTGATTGACAAATTAAGATGAAAAAAATTGGAAAGCTTTGTGACAGAATACACTCTGCATTAAAGATTACTTAAATGTCATCAATAAATATACACGAAAAGCCAGAAGTCTCAATTATTGGTTTTTTTCTTGTAGTATGTTTTATGGTTTCATTCTTTACATTTAAACTATTGATTCATCCAGTATATATTTAACAAATGAAATAGATGTAAAGCCTGTCCCCAGTGTTTAGTCATTCCTCAGATAATCTTTTTCCCACTGACCAATGATTTGTAACAGATAATTTATTGATACCACTGAGACTTCTGGAGTCAGACTGCCTGGCTTCAACACTTACCGGTAATGGCTCTGGGTAATGCTGTAAAATCAAGAGAGTCATTGTGCCTAACTTACAGTGACTTAAATAAGATAACCTGAGAAATGGCTCCAGTAGCTGACACATAAGCACTCAGCAAATGTGGGCTACTATGATTATATCAAACACTTACACATACATAGCAATTTCTGGATTCTATATTCTGTTCACTGGTAAATCTCCCACATCTATTTGATCCAGCCATTAACACTCCATAACCCAACTCACTGTCCCATCTAATGGCTCCTTTTTCCTCATTTTGAAACCAAGCAGGACCCCGTGGGGCTCCTGGGCACAAAAGTCTTTCTGTGTCCCCCATTTCTTTCTTTCTTTCTTTCTTTCTTTTTCCTACTCTGTGCAGCTTGCGGGATCTTAGTTCCCTGACCAGGGATTGAACCCAGGCCCCCCAGTGAAAGCACTGAGTCCTAATCACTGGACCACCAGGGAATCCCACCCCCCCATTTCCTGATTACAGGAAATAGGCTTCATTCAGCCTCCATGACCTTCCCTGCATTCCAATGTGCAGGTTCAAACAGTTGCTAATCAGGGAAGGGAGGAGTTGTGGAGTCAAGGGAGGAACAGTTAAAAGAAACAATACAAAAAATAAAATAAATAAATAAATATAAATAAAAATAAATAAAAGAAACAATAGTGCAACCTTGGGGCAGGGTCCTGGTTCCCCTCAAGGGATACACATAATATCTTTGAGCTGTTTTGCAGATACTGAAACCCCTACCAGGTAAGAGAAGTAACAGGTATGCTGCCCACAGGCACGTAGCCCCCAGACCAGTTGGAACCAGAAGGTTGATGATGCCGACTCCCACTTACTTCCCCACCAACCAATCAGAAGAATGTCCATGAGCTGATCATACCTTCCTTTTTGAACCATTACTATAAAACTCCTCACTACCCCCTCCAGGTAGGGACACACAGTTTTGAGGGCACTAGCCTGGTGTGGCCCCCTTTGCCTGGCAAAGCAATAAAGCTATTCTTTTCTACTTCACCCAAACCTCTGTCTCGGAGATTTATTTTCATGTCAGGGTATAGAGTCCAGATTCAGCATCAATTTCAACAAAAAAGGTCCTATCTCAGGTACCTTTCTAATCGTAACTAGAGACTGAAACTGTTAACCTTGGTGGGGCGTGGCGGCTGGGAACAAGCCCCAGCTGCAGGTTACACTGAGAATCAAAATCCAACCAAGGCACCAAACACACGTCGGGGAAGGCAAGGTGTCCAGTTCTCCCACCTCCTTTTCTGAGGGTTGAAACCTTCTTTCAGCCCTTGGCATATAAGTGAGGTTCTCAAAGACAAGGACCTGTCTTACAGCTCTGGTTTACAGCCTACAGACAGATGGTTCACCCTGTTACCCACCCGGGCCCTGAACTTGAGGTCACACTTTGGAGATTTGGAGTGGGCAGCACGGGGAAGGATTCACGCCTGAGCTCGGGTCCTGACCTGGCGTGTTCCTCTGGGCTGACGGTGGGTGGCAGACTTGAGAAACCATGAAATCTGCAGTCTGGCACGAGGGCAGGCAGGGGTGGTGGCAGAACCTCCATTGGAGCCCTCACAGAAGAAGGCGGGAGGAGCCTGCAATGGGAAGGAGATGCGAGAAATGGAGGGAAACCCGAGGAGACGGTGCATGGGGAGGGGGCGAGGGAGTGCCGCTTCCCTGCTCAACCGCGCACGCGCATCCCTCTGGCTCCCTGAAGCCCATGCAGGTCCGGACCTCGCGTCCTCTTTCGATCAGGGCATCCCTGTGGCTCTCCCAGGGCCCTTTCTCATCACCGCTGGGGCCCCAGCCTTCCCACCTTTGTTGGCTGCTTCTCCCGCCTCTGCCTCCTGGCCTTCTCCCTCTCTCAGTTATTGTTTCTTTCTTTTTTTTTTTAAATTTTTAATTTTATATTGGAGTATAATTGATTTACCATGTTGCATTAGTGTCAGGTGTATAGCAGAGTGATTCAGTTGTACATATACATATATCTCTTCTTTTTCAAATTCTTTTCCCATTTAGGTTGTCACAGGATATTGAGTAGAGTTCCCTGTGCTATTCAGGAGGTCCTTGTTGATTATCTATTTCATATATAGTAGTGTGTACATGTTCAGCCCAAACTCCTAATTTATGCCTACCCCCACCTTTCCCTTTTGGTAACCATAAATTTGTTTTCTTAGTCCATGGCTCTGTTTCTGTTTTGTAAATAAGCTCATTTGTATCATTATTTTAGATTCCACATCTAAGTGATATCATATGCTATGTCTTTGTCTGATTTACTTCACTGAGTATGATAATCTCTAGGTCCATCCATGTTACTGCAAATGGCATTATTTCATTCTTTTTTTATGGCTGATTAATATTCCATTGTATATATGTACCACATCTTCTTTATCCATTCTTTTGATGGACGTGTGTAGGTTGTTTTAACTTAGCATTCAGATAAAACCATGGAAAACATATTCACCTTTTAAAAATGTAAATTAGAAATTAGCTTCAATAAAAGGTTTTACCTGACATGCAAGCTTCCTTGTCATTGTTCACCTCCGTATACAAATAGAAATAGAATTATTTCCCAAGAAAATAATTTTCCTTTTCCAAAAGTTACCAAGCAGTCTTGAAAAAAAGGCTAATGTAGCACATGCTAATTATAGATGGTGTTGATTTTTCTTCCACCTATTATGAAAGTAAACCTAGCGAAAAGATTTATACTCACTACTTAGCAATGTTTCTGCATGTCTTTTTGCACTGTTTCTAATTACTAAGGTATTTTGTATGTGTGTAAAGCAGAAAAGTTTGCCTAAAGGCTCAGCTTGACAGCCTTAGAACAATATCCCCCTTATTGCCGGTCTCCGTGACCCATTCCCACTCTTCATTCCCTTTGACCTCTCTTGACCATTCATTCATTCCTGAAACTCTCCTCTTTCTTTGTGTCACAGACTCTGCCCTTCTTCTCTGGTTCTTTCTCGGGTGATTCTCTCTGTTTGACAAGCTTCTAACTGAATGCTTTGTACAAAGCTCATCCTCATTTCTTTGCCCTTTTCTTTTTCACATTCTGTCTCCAAATGAAATGCATCCAACTCTTGGCTTCAGTTACTGATCTCTGCATGCTTTAATTTCAAGCCTGAAGCCCTCATATGCCCTTAGACTCAAGCTATTTAAAAACTGAATTCTTCTTCTTCCCACATAAACCCCTCTTACCCCCCAAACCTGGCTTCCCTTTCTAGACACCCTAATGGATTCACTGTCCATCTTTCTCACCTGGTCACTTTGCTTACATATTGTCTAGGGCTCCTTTTGTGTGATCACAGCAGAGTTCACTGGTTGTGATAGAGGCTGTAGGGTCCACAGAACCAAAAATACTTACTAGATATCCTTTTACAGAAAATGTTTCCCAGCCCCTTATCTAGCAAATAGGTCTATCCTAACACTTACTGTGTTGTTTTTAAGCTGTTGATTATCTTTTTCCCATTAGACCTCAGGCTTCTTTAGGATAGGGTCATGCCTTATTTGTTGTTGCTTTTTCAAATCTCTATTCCTAGCACAGAACCTGATACACGGTTTTTACTAAATAAATATTGATGAACGGTTCTGAGCTCACTCCAGGAAATTTTAGAGTCATTTTTTAGTCTCTTCTAACTTCATCCCATAGATCCAATCTGTTCCTCACATCACCCCCAGCCCCCTCAAGAAAAAAAAATTCTGGGTTGCATTAGATTGTTTGCACAAATGATTGCGATAATTGTCTCTCTCTCTTTTCATGCCCTTGGCCAGTCTCCACCAATACTGACTCTGGGTTTTACCATGTTACTTGCTTTGGCCAACAGGATAATAGCAAACATGATGCCAGTACTTGAAAAGTACACGAGCATTGGGGCTTGCCCTTTCTTGCTGCACTTGAAACACTGATACCTCCAGGCGAATGAGCCAGGATAACATGCTGGATGATGAAAGACACATGACACTGATAACTAACCCCTTACTCCAGCCAAGAGCCAAATATGTAAGCAAGGCCATAGAATCTGGATGACTGCAGATATGTGAGGGCACTCTACTGCATTAATGAGCCTGGCTAAGACCAGCAAAAAACCCAACCAGATGAGCCTAGCCCAAATTGCTGACCTACAAAATCATGAGCTAGTAAAAAATTGTTGTTTTAAGCCAACGTGTTGTGGGGTGATTTGTTATACAGCATAAGCTAGCTGCTACATCAGTCTTCTTCATTTTAAATGTCTCTAGGATTTGTGCCTTAAACATTATCCCCAAACCACCAAAGCAGTGTTCATCACCACTTTATTCTCTACCACATGCTTCATACTAAAATAATACACCAACCTAACCTGTCTTCTTGCCACTAGTTACTATTCAGATATGTGAAACACTTCTGCCAAATTCATCTTCCAAAAGCTTTTCTTTCACATAACCTGATCAATGATAAATAAAGACATCTTATTTCCTAAATATAAAGTCCATTTTATATCCTAAATATCCATTTTGATCCTAAAATCATTGTAAGATAATCATAGAATCATAAAGCATTAAAAAAGCCTATAGTTAATATGATCTTACAACTTCCCCTTACATATGAATAAACTGTCTATCTTATGCCTATCTCCCCATTGTATTTTGGAAATACATAACTTGTCTGGTTTCGCACATTCACAGCAGGAGAGAAATTTTGTCTCAGGGCAAATCATACCTTAAGTCTCACCCATATCTGATTTAGATAACGTTTAAGTGAAACTTTGGACCTTAGACTTTAGAATTGATGCTGGAATGAGTTAAGACTTTGGGGGCTGTTGGAATGGAAGGCATGTATTTTGCATGTGAGAAGAACATGAATTTTGGGGTGGGATGATATGGGCTGAATGTCTGTGTCCCCCCCATATTCATATGTTATAGCCTTAACCTCCTATGTAATGGTATTTGCAGATGGAGCTTTGGGAGGTAATTCAGATTAGATGAGGTCATGAGGGTGGGGCCCTGAGGATGGAATTAGTGCCCTCATAAAAGAGACACCAGGGCTTCCCTGGTGGTGCAGTGGTAGGGAATCCACCTGCCAAAGCAGAGGACACGGGTTCAAGCCCTGGTCCAGGAAGATCCCACATGGTGCGGAGCGGTTGAGCCCACGAACCACAACTGCTGAGCCCGTGTGCCACAACTACTGAAACCCACGTGCCTAAAGCCCATGCTCTGCAACAAGAGAAGCTACCGCAATGAGACGCCCGTGCATCACAACAAAGAGTAGCCCTCACTCTCTGCAACTAGAGAAAGCTCTCACACAGCAACAAAGACCCAACACTGTCAAAAATAAATAAATTAATTTATTTTAAAAAAATTAAAAAGAAGAGATACCAGAGTACTCTATCTACCTATCTCACTTTTCTTCCCTCTGTCATGTGAGGACACAGCAAGAAGGCAGAAATCTGTAAGCCAGGAAGAGGGCTCTCACCACATCTTGAGCATAATGGTCCCCTGATTTCAGACTTCCGGGTCTCCAGAACTGTGACAAAATAAATTTCTGTTGTTTTAGCCACCCATTTTGTGGGTATTTTATGGTGGCAGCCCAGCTGACAACATCAACATCCACAAGACAAGAAACACTTACATCTCTACCAGTCAAAATTAATTTTCATTTCTACAGACAAGAATCACTTGCATTTCTGTCAGTTTTCTACAATTAACAGAGTCATAAAATAGCTCAAAGATGAGGAAAGGCATAGATAACACAGAAGAGTGCACTAGACAGGACACCTACCAATCTTTTCTACCATTGTCAAGGTCTATCATGTTTCCCTGACATATCTAAACAAAAATTATAAGCTAATGGCCTTTCCCTCTCCTGATCTGAAGTTACTACACATGAGACCTGCTGTCACCTTGTATGGCCAGGCCATTCAAGATGGCTGTTCTCTTGCTCTCTGTACATCCCCTGCTCGACCCATCCCTGTTTTATTTACACTCTACTCACATAACTGAACTTCCCTCTTAATCACAGAGACTAATCAGTAAACACCTACATACTTGCCCCCAGCCTGAGCTAGTGACTGTTCTAGTCTTTAGATCAGAATGGCTCCCCTACAATAGTTTACCAAGGTACTTCCCTAGTGGTCCAGTGGTTAAGACTCTGCCTTCCAATGCAGGAGACGCAGGTTCAATCCCTAGTTGGGGAACTAAGATCCCACATGCCGCAGGGCAACTAAGCCTGTGTGCCACAACTATTGAGCCTGAATTCTAGATCCCTCACCACAACTAGAGAGCAGCCCTTGCCATGCAATAAGGAGCTCTCGCGCTGCAAGGAAGGATCCCCAGTCCTGCAATGAAGATTCCATGTGCCTCAACTAAGACCTGACACAGCCAAATAAATAAATAAATAAATATTTAAAAAATGTTAACAAGTTTATCGAAAGGAAGACCTCTGACCATGAAGGTACTTAGCCTGAGGGTCTAAGAGGGCCATGCCCCTCTGCTGATTTACCTGGTAACCGATGAGTCAGTTCCCCCTATAAGGAGTAGTCTCCCTATTCCTCCCAGGAGTGAAGATTGCTGCCGTGTCCTGCCTGCTGTCTGCTGTCCACGGTGGGGTATCACTCCAGGACCCTTTTGCTCAGACATTTAAGATTCCCATCCATTAAACTATTGATGTCTCTGTCACTGACTCCAGGCTCTGTCTTCGGTCTCAAGGCTGGGCAAGTACAGGGCTTGCAGGCCTGGGGGGAGCAGCCCAATGCACCTCTTTTCACTGTCTCCTTCACTCAAGATCAGGCTTTCTGTTTGTTTGTCTTCTTTGATTGCAAGTGCAATCCACAGTTCCCAAGCCCACATCAGCCTAAGGAACATTCAAGAGTCAGAGTCATAATGACCTCATGATAGTACCCATTTTGGCCTGTCCTCACTAACAAACACTGGAACTCTCAGGCACCTTCTTTTTTTTTTTTTTTTTTTTTTTTTTTTTGGCCTCACCGCACAGTGTGCAGGATCTCAGTTCCCCAGCCAGGGATCGAACCCACACCCCCTACAGTGGCAGCACAAAGTCTTAACCACTGGACCGCCAGGGAAGTCCCAGGCTCCTTCTATCTTGTTAAGGATCCCTGCTGCAACATCGACATTAAACTCTGCTGTGGATGGTTGGTCTCCTCTGGGCCGATGCAAGGCATCAGATCTCTTTACAGCTTTTACCTTGTAGCTCTTTGGATGCCACTGGTCTCCTTGGCCTTAGCCCTACTGCTATGACATCTTCCTGAAGTCAGCCAGATTCTCACGTGATGCTGCTTATTCTGCTCTACCAGTCACCTCACAGACAAACAAGGAAGGAAGAAATGAAAGTGAAAAGATCTATCATTTACTGAGCTCCTGTTATGTGCCAAGACTTCAGGTACTTTTTTACACTTCTTCTTTTTTTTTTTTTTAACTCCTGTCATTTTTGTTTCTGCTATGGTAGTTAAAAGTAAATTATATCTCCCATTGAGGAGCACAGGCTCCGGATGCGCAGGCTCAGCGGCCATGGCTCACGGGCCCAGCCGCTCCACGGCATGTGGGATCTTCCCGGACCGGGGCATGAACCCGCCTCCCCTGCATCGGCAGGCAGTCTCTCAACCACTGCGCCACCAGGGAAGCCCAGTAATTTCTTAATAACATCTAATACCTAGTCCAAATCTAAATTTTCCCAGTTCTCAAAAAAATGTCCTTTATAATTGGTTTCTCAAAGCCAGGATCCAATCCAGGATGGTGTAACTGGTTGTTGTGCTCCTTTAAGTCTCTTATAATCTAGAAAAATATCCCTTTTTTATTGATTAATTCACTGAAGAGTAAAATGTCATACTTTCTGGATTTATCTATTTGCTTCTTCATGGTATTTGTTTAACTTGTGGTTTATCTCCTATCTTTCCTGGAAACAAGAATAGCTAAAGTCTTGATTCAGGTTAAACATTTTGGGCCAGATGTACTATGTCATCAGAGGACACCTAATATCTGCTCATCCAGTCATTAGTGATGCTAAGATTGACTGATTTTTCAGCCCTCCTATGAGGCTGCCAGCAGTTTACAAAACACTGGGCTACATAATTAGGCCTTTGGTATATTTTGATGAGATACCCTGAAGTCTGGACCACCAGGTGCAACATTGTTGCAGTGAGAAAACTTCTAGAATCTTCAGCAACCCCTCTACAACCTAGCATTTTGGAATACTTCCTTTTGGAAACAAACTGTCTTTGGTGAATTTTAATTAAAAATGGACCTTCAAATCACAAGGCTTGCTTTTTCTCCTCCAGGTCAGTGATGTTCTCTGCCAATAGTGAGTCTCAGCCATGATACTGCCCAGTGCTGCAGTGACAGGTTCAGGATTTGGTGTACACTTCCCCAGTCTCTCCATCTTTCTTCTCATAACCGGCTGTCCAGTCTTTCTTCATTTCCGTGGTTCTTCCCTGAACCCATTGTGTTTTATTGCCCCCAGGGAGCCTTAAAGTGAACACAACATTCCTAGCAAATACTGTGCGATTCAGATCCTTTATTGCAGTTCAGATATGAGGAGCTAAGGAATTAGCAATTGTGAAATGGATCTGCACATTTGAATCAAGAAACTTAAATTCATAAGAACATTTACCCACAAGGACGCATGAAAAGTTGCCTTTTAAGTGATATCTTGAGTACTTCTTAATCTTCTGTAATTATTGTTCAGGAAATCAATAATGATAATGTGATGCTGAGAAAAACCATTGTAAATACCATTACAGTAATGCTCCACTTAATGAGCTGCACGAACTAGAAGTCAAGTGTGATTGAGAAAGTCTCCCTGAAACCCAGAAGACCTGCAGATTGCTTCCAACCCACCTTTCAGGGAAAAGAAATAACCTTTGGAAGTTGAGTTGAGAAACTTAGTCAAATATGTGAATTATATGTTCATTAAAAGTACAAAGCAGGGAATACAATAGTGAGGCAAGTATTTAAAGTCTTGGCTATAGGGAGAGGGGTTACTGGAGGTAGTTAATTTGAATGACCACTGTTTTAAATCCACTGGAGTCATTTTCCTGAAAGTAAAGCGGAGAAGATGAGAAAATAAATCTTCCACAACTAAAGTTCATGTTGTTCTCATCCAGAATGAGGCAACCCCAATGTCTTACAAAGGCAGATCTGTGCTGGTGATGCACATAAACCTATTTGTTTATATCTGAAGATCTTTCTCAGAAGAGAGAGAAAACTGTTTTTATGAACTTATAGG
The DNA here is from genome assembly GCF_025265405.1 of Mesoplodon densirostris. Classification (NCBI taxonomy): domain Eukaryota; kingdom Metazoa; phylum Chordata; class Mammalia; order Artiodactyla; family Ziphiidae; genus Mesoplodon; species Mesoplodon densirostris. The sequence continues at coordinate 230,287,481 of NC_082661.1, forward strand.
GCCGATCAAAAGGTAATATTATGGGGAGACAGATTTCAGCTTAATGTCAGGAAGAATATCTTTTATTGTGGTAAAATATACTTAAAATAAACTTATTATTTTAACCATTTGTCAGTGTATGGTTGTCACAGTAAGTGCATTCACATTGCTGTGCAGCCATCCTTACCATCTACCTCCAGAACTTTTTCATCACCCCCAACTGAAATTCTGAAACCCGTTAAACAATAAACACTCATTCCTCCCTCTCTCAAGTCCCTGGTAACCAGCATTCTAGTTTCTGTCTCTAAGATATTGACTATTATTCTATCTACCTCATATAAGTGGACTCATACAATAGCTCGCCTTTTGGATCTGGCTTACTTTCCTTAGCATAATGTCTTCAAGTTTCATCTATGTTGTAGCATGTATCAGAATTTTTTTCCTTTATAAGGCTGAATAATATTTCAGGTTACATATATATACCACATTTTATTTGTCCATTCATCCATAGATGGACATTTGGGTTGTTTCCATCTTTGGGCTATTGTAAATAACGCTGCTATGAATATAAGTATATGAATATCTGTTCAAATCCCTGCATTCAGTTATTTTGGGTATATACTCAAAAAATGGAATTGCTGGATCACACAGTAATTTTCTGTTTAATTTTTTGAGGAACTGCCAAATGGTTTTCCACAGCTGCCGCACTATTTTACTTCCCCACCGCGACACACATGGGTTCCAATTTCTCCACATCCTTACCAACACTTGTTTTCTGCTTTTGGATAATAGCCATCCTAATGAGTATGAAGAAAAGACTTTGAACAATTAGACCTGCACCACAGTGGGATGAGCTGTCCCAGGAGGTAGAGGCTGATAGATGTGCTCTACCAAAGACCGAATAGACTGTCATGTTCAGTTGTGCAAGTTGTACTGTCCAAGTGTGTCTGGTCATAGGGTGAATGGGGGTTAAAAACCAGCACATGTTTCACATCCCAAGGTTTGAACCCTGGTGTAGGACTTTTTCTTCCCTGAAAATATTGTCAGCTTGCCAAGCCTTGTGCCTAAAGGGGCACCTTTTTAAAATGCAAACAAAGGCACATATAAAAGCTATTAATTATTCTGGCTGACTCTTCAACGTGAGGAAGCTGTAGATAGAACAGATTAATGCACAGGGTAATACCCAGCCCATTGGACTAGGTGACTATTAAGGTCCCTTTCAACAGTGGTATTCTGTGGATCTCTTTGATAGTATTACAAAATGCCCCTCACATCCTCTGACACGCCTTGCATTGACAGGTGAAGTCTGTATCCCCTCACCTTGAATCTAGGATCTGTGACTGCTTCACTAATAGAATTCGCAGAAGTGACACTATATCAGTTTCTAGGCCCAGACTTTAAGAAACTGGCAGCTACCATTTCCTGTCTCTTGGGACACTCCTTCTTGGAACCCAGCCACCATGCTGTGAGGAAACATAAACCACTTTGTAGGGAGACACACATAGAGAAAACCCAACACTCATTACCAAGAAAGCAAACTATCTTGGAAGTGGAGCCTCCAGGCCCAGCAAAGATGACGAGCTGTTCCAGCCAAGTCCCGCCCAAATTGCAGATTGATGACTAAGGTATGTTGTTTTAAACCACTACCATTTTAGGGTGATTTTCTTTAGCTGCAGCTGATAATCAGAACAGTCTGTAATATAATGTGACTCCAAACTCACATTTCCACAATATGCCTCATACCAACAATGCATTGAAGGACTCCCGGGGTGCAAGGCCTTCTCTAAGGAGCCCTTGATTATATTTTTCCATAGAATGTTTTATTTTTATTCTTTTCTTGATATTGAACATTTACTCAGGTTATTAAATATTGTCTCATATTGTGATTTTATCAAGGTGTAGTTAATTTACAATATTATATAAGTTAGAGGTGTACAACATAGTGATTCACAATTTTTAAAGGTTATACTCCATTTAAAGTTATTATAAAATACTGGCTATATTCCCTGCTATATAATATATAAATACTGCTATATACTATATCCTTGTAGCTTATTTATTTTATACATAGTAGTTTATACTTAATCCCCTACCTCTATCTTGTCCCTCCCCTCTTCCCTCTCCCCACTGGTAAGCACTAGTTTGTTCCCTATTTCTGTGTGTTTCCTTTTTGTTATAGTCAGTAGGTTTTTTTTATTTTTTAGCTTCTACATATAAGTGATTACCTACAGTATTTGTCTTTCTCTGTCTGACTTATTTCATTAAGCATAATACCCTCCAAGTCCATCCATGTTGCAAATGGCAAATTTTTGTTCTTTTTTATGGCTGAGTAGTATTCCATAATATATATATATATATATATATATATATATATATATATATATATATATATATATATATATATATATACCACATTTTCTTTATCCATTCATCTACTGATGGACACTTGGGTTGCTTCCATATATTGGTGACTGTAAGTAACACTGCTATGAACACTGGGGTGCATGTATCTTTTCGAATTAGTGTTTTCAGTTTTCTTCAGATATATACGCAGGAGTGCGATTGCTGGATCATATGGTAGTTCTATTTTTTCGTTTTCTGAGGAACCTCCATACTGTTTTCCACAGTGGCTGAACCAATTTACATTCCCACCGACAATGTACAAGGGTTTCCTTTTCAAGGGGCCTTGATTTTTTCTCACCTGTCACAGGCAATGGCCTTTGTCCCTCATCTCCTCTCCCACGACCCCATTTAGGATAAACTCTCTATGGTATAGACATGTTGAAACCCACCTTCTGCAGCATCTGCATCCTCCCTGTTTGGATTTCTTGAGGAATCATAGGTTTCTCGGAGCCACAGACTGGACCCATCCACAATCTCTCCAGGGGCTCCTGCTTTGCCCTGGGCCAGTACTAGGTAGGCCTGGGATGCTGGCTTCAAGGGACAAGATAGAAACAAAACGTCCTTGATCCAGTAAACTGCTGTCCACGTTGGCTCTTTTACTTTCTATAAGCTTAAGAGGGAACGTACAAGACGAGCAAAGGGGCAGGGAACGCAGAGCAGAAACCACGCTCTCGGATCCTGACTCTGCAGTCTCTCCCTCCAGATCAAGTCTGCCTGCACTTACTGGGAAAGGAACGTTTTCTCTGCAAGGCCTTCCTCAGTTCTGAGTCTTGTCTGTTAAACTACCCTCCTCCTCGATCCCCGTCCCCTCACCACCACTTTCATTTCAGGAAGGAAATAGTTAAAACGACTCCTAGCCTTCAGGGCCTGGGAGGGGGCGGCAGCCTAGTGCTTTATAGTGGCTGCATCCCTGGAGGGCTGGAAGGTTTGGACATTCTTGCCGCCCTAGAGTGGAGTAGAAGGTCTGGGAGCTTTGGGAGAAGGGGAGGACAGACGGGAGGCGTGTTCCTCCGAGTTTTCCTTTTCTTACGAGCCCTCGTGCGCGCGCACAGTCATCCCTTTGGTCTGGCGATTGCGGACGGGAGGTGGAGACGCTCCATCCCACCGGGTGGCCGGAGGCGGGCGGCTCGGGGAGGACCTCCCCAGAGAAGCCGTGCCCAGGAAGTTTTGCGAAGCGGAGGCAGCGGTGCAGCCGGGGCCCCTGCCGCGCCGGAGCCCGGGACACTCGCCACCCACCCTCGCCGTCTCGGCTTCCTCTCGCCCAGGCGCCGCGCGCGGACCAGGCAGCCGTCCGCTCCCGCCGAGCTCCACGGTCGGTGCAACTCTTTTCCTTTAGGGGTCCCGAGCTGGGTAAGGGAGACGCCGGCGGGCCCTTCGGTCGGGAGGAGAGGCTAGCCGGGAGCGTTGTAGCCCGGCGCCTGCACCTCCTGCACCAGGGCTGGCATCACCTGCCAGAGGGCGCGAGGCGGCGCGGGCGCTTTTCCTGGGCGGGGTGCGCTCCGGGCACGTTGGGGGTTTGGGAAACTGATCCAAAGCGCCTCAGCCTCCCCAGGCGGGCGTCGGATTTTTAGTCAAAAGAAAACCAGCAGTTCTCCCCGGGTCTCCCTTTCCCCGAGGCTTGAGAGAACTTTGTGGAACCTCACTCCCTTGTTGTTGGCTCAAGAGCCTACTTGTGAAGTTGCCCCGCAGCCTGCTTCTCGCCCCGCACGCCCGGGGCATGCCAAGGGTAGCCAAGGGCACTGGGTGTGAGGAACAGATGTGTCTGGAAAAACCCCAGGGCAACTAGTTTGGAAACCTGCCCGCGGAGGTCTGGGCGTTTTGTTCTGTGCCCTCCTTTCATGGACACTTGTTGCCCTTCACGTGCCGAGAACAAGGGCTGTTTCCCCATAATCAGCCTCCGTTTACACCATCCTAATGGCGTTCCGGGGTAGACCTGACGGCGGAGGGGGGTGGGCTGGGCGGCAAATAAAGTCAGGCGTTGGCCGTCAGGAGAGTTACTAATTTCTTACCCACCGAGCTTCGAAGTTCCTAGTTTATTTGGTTTCTTTCTCCTCTTGTAGATATTTATGACTCCTCCCATTCCCTCTGTTTTGTGTTAAGTAATTGAGAAACACCTTGGCAGTCATTTCATGTAAATTACCTGCTCTAACCTATTGCCTTGTGGGTAAGGTCGGAATTTCCAAATTGCTAATTACGAGGGAACTTTGATCCCGGGAGTCTGAGATGTTAAACTGTTAAAGCACAAAGGATTCAGTCCTCTTGCTTAATAATAGCTTTTTTAAAATACATTTATTTATTTTATTTATTTATTTTTGGCTGTATTGGGTCTTTGTTGCTGTGCACAAGTGGGTGGGGGGCTACTTTCACTGTGGTGCAGGCTTCTCATTGCGGTGGCTTCTCTGGTTGCAGAGCACGGGCTCTAGGCACGCAGGCTTCAGTAGTTGCAGCACGCAGGCTCAATAGTTGTGGCTCGTGGGCTCTAGAGCACAGGCTCAGTAGTTGCAGTGCACGGGCTTAGTTGCTCTGCAGCATGTGGGATCCCGGACCAGGGCTCGAACGGGTGTCCCCAGCATTGGCAGGCGGATTCTCAACCACTGCGCCACCAGGGAAGCCCTTAACGGTAGCTTTTGAACTCCAGCAAATCCTTAGACCCCAAATATGAAGAACGCTGAATCTATAAACCATGTCCTTCAGGTCTGAACCTGAGGTGCTTCACTAGAGCTATGACTGATTATGACTGATGATCTGAAGCACAGCGTGACTTAGAGAAATAAGCTACAGACTCATCCTTGGAGGAACATGCATTTGAAAGGGTTTTTTCCTTTGGTTTTGTATTTTTCACCCAATGATGACATGGCAGCCACGTGCCTTTGCCAGGTATCCCTTAGTTCTGCAGCTTCATATGTGAAAGAGATGTCTTCAGAAATGATTTCTGTGGTGGCATCACTGTTGGAGGAGAAAGAAAGTGGTTTTCATGGTAGCTGGCACACACTTTGATAAGAACCCACAGATTTGATAAGACTTCTCAGCTCCTGCGGTAATCAGCTCACCAAGCAAACCAATGTGCTGACATTCAAACACAAGTGGTACTTTTGTGAGTGGTGTCAACCCACCATAGATAGCCAGGTCAGTTCACGACATAGCCTCCTAGCAGACTCTGATGGGCAAAGAGCCATTCCATTTCTGGAAAAGGCCTTCTCTCTTTTACTGTTAAGAAAACTCTTTCTGAAGGTTCATTCCTATTGGGCAACTGGGAGGCTTTAGTCATTAAGGATTTAGTGAAATCCTTCACAAAATACTGAAGGATTTCTTTTTTCCCATCTCTGATCTGAAGGGGAGGATGACGATATGCTTTGTTCTTAGACTTCTGGTCTCCACGGCGGAATGGAAATAGCAGCGTTTCGTAGGTCTATCAACATTTGGTCAAATACCCCAAACTGTAAGCAGCAGGAAAAAAAAAAAAAAAACCTGCAAACTACTTATAATTAAGTCTAGGCAGAACTGTATGCCCAGTATGCCCCTAGCTTAGAAAAATTGATATTTTAAGACTTGACTGAGTCAAGTCTTACGAGCAAAGTAGAGTGAGGTGTTTTACCTGTCCTGCCACTTCTTGGCCACAAAAATGTGACAACTTCTTCAAGGCTCAGTTTCCTCATGATATTGTCCCTGCCTACCTAGAGTTGTAAAGCTCAAGTCAGACAACAAATACTGTATATAATAGATTACTACTCTACGTAAAATGTTATTATTAATTCAGGTTCCTGGGGGGAAATCTCTGGGGAAGGCAGAAGTATGCAGTATTTGCACCTTATATTTATTTTAGACCTTCTGTACAACTTGAATAAATCTCATTTCATCCATATATCGACTAAGCCCTAAACTTTGTTGATAACCAAGATAACTGTCAAAATTCCTAAAAGTTCATATCAAAATTCATATCAACCATGAATAGACTCAAAAGGACACAATTCTTAAAACTTAAATTGTGACCTGGGTGTATTCATCATACACACACACTACATCATAAATGAGCTTATGGCCTTCATTTAAAGATTCACAAAAATTCACAGAAAATATACAAAATATTAAAATGGGAAGAGCCATTTTTATTTACCTTTAATTGTTGTGTTACCACCAACCTCCCTCATTTTCCCAGCATCTTTTCTTCAAGTAGAAACCTAGACTTCCTGAACAAGAAGGACCACTTGCTCTCTGCAAGTGACTAAAACAAAACAAAACAAAACAATGAAACGGTCTTTTGAAAATATCTAACCAACCTCCAAAGTCTATTGCTTCTTCAAAACGCTGGAAACATTGTTAAAACACTTTAGATGCTAAGAAGTCATGAGAATGAGAGACGGTTCAGTCTAGTGGTTAAGAGCTCAGGCTCAAAGTCAGACTAACCTGCCTTTGAATCACAGCGGCACCACACCAGCTATGGCCTTGACAAGGTACTTGACCTTGTGTTTCCCTGTGTTTATAATGGAACCATGTATCTGCTTCAGAGGGTCATTGTACGGATTACAGGTCATCACGCATGTGAAGTGCTCAGCACAGTGACTGGTCATAATCAATGTAGCTATAAAGGATGTTTAAAGGATGTATAAAGGATGTTTGGAAAACCAAATAGTATGCCTGGCCTGAGAAAGTCTATTACTCCTAGTTTCATTCATTGGCAAATATCCTGATAATAATTTCTGACAAATGGAAAAGCAGAAAAACTCTTGTCAGAAGATGTTGATTGTACACAGTAATCATCCAAGTTTTCAATAAAATAAATATTTTGTCTTTATCAACTATCTCAATTTTAAATGACTAAGATTGTTAAATGTATTGATGGTGTTAATCAGAGTTCTGTTTTTAAATGAACATTTCATAACACTTCAAATGGCTACCTGAGCTGCATGTTATTCTCATGTTCATTATTCGCCATTGGCAAAACAACACACATGTTGGAATACTGAATTGTTAATTATAGAATTTGGTGATTTTATACCTTAATACTACATAACTTTCACTCAGCATATAATGTCTTTTCTCTTCCATTAATAACTAAAATATTGTTATCTCAACTCGTGAAGATTTTTTGTAATTCAGGCTATCAGCCTAGGTGTAATGTAACTTCTTCTCTACTACTTGAAGGAAAAACTACCATGTCCTCATATTATAATCTAGATGTAATTATAGCTATGGACAAAAGCGAGAGAGACAGAGACAGAGGCAGGATACAGAGATGAAACTTGCCCTAGTAGAGCTTTGATCTTTTCTTCTTTTGTTCTTCCATGGGGTAACCTGACACAGATATATCTTATCTAATTACCAGATACATCCTGCTTCTTTAATTGAAGCAGTAATTGTCATTGACTACAGTCTTATTGGCAGCTAGATTTTGTAACCAAAATTATTTTTTCTCTTTTCTCTTTTCAGGTAGAAAAAAAAATAAAAGGGTGTCAAAGCAAAAGAATAAGAGACCTTACCTCAAATTTGCATCAAGATGGAAACCTTTTGCCTCAGGGTGTTGTTTGGGTTGGCGCTGGTTGGATGTGTCATCAGTGATAATCCTGAGAGCTACAGCACAAATCTAAGCACCCATGTGGACGATTTCACCACTTTTCGTGGGACAGAACTCAGCTTCATGGTTACCACACATAGACCCACGAATTTGGCCCTCCCCAACAATGGCTCAATGCACAACTATTGCCCACAGCAGACTAAGATTACTTCAGCTTTCAAATACATTAACACTGTGATATCGTGTACTATTTTCATCGTGGGAATGGTGGGGAATGCAACCCTGCTCAGGATCATTTACCAGAACAAGTGCATGAGGAATGGCCCCAACGCACTGATAGCCAGCCTTGCCCTCGGAGACCTTATCTATGTGGTCATTGATCTCCCTATCAATGTATTTAAGGTAGGAAGTAACCACAAATGCATTTGCAGGTTGGAACATATGCTCTGATTCCACAGTTGAGAGAGGTGCTGAAGACTTTTCTGTCCTTTGGAATTTCAGTCTGTGTTTTTACTGAGAGCCATTTCTGCTCTCTTAAAACTGGGTGACATTTGAAATTTTTATTGTTTGTTAAATGTGACACTGATTTTCTAACTTAATTGTTAACAAAATAGTATTTCAGGGATGACTCTTCAAAGTCATGGTCTTGCATGAATAGGATTCTCATGCCAGCCGTGAGCTTACTGGGTAGATGGGCAATCTGGGGAAGATCACTGGATTTTTCTGACATTCCATTTCCAGGGTAGGACCTGCTGAGCCCAAAAAGTACTTAAAATAAATTTATCTTCACTTTCGGTTACCTTTTCAATGTGATGCTATTCGGAAGCCCGATATCCATAGTATAGCTTGAAATGAGAAGGGCTTATTTTATTTTGACTGTTTGGATGATTGAAGACAAAGGTCATGCTGGCTTCCGCAGTTAGGGCAACTTAGGGATATCGGGTGCACAAGATGGCAGGCCAGTGGTGACCTCACTGAGCAGCATTACTAAAAGCATCAGTTTACTGTTGCCCCCCGCATTGCTTCAGCGTACATTCATGGAGCACCTACTGTGTGCCTGCTGCAGAGCTAGGCAACAAGGGTCCAAGGACAATCAAAGTTAGAGCCTGAGTGGGAGAGGAAGAGAACTCACCCACTGTTGGTGTGATCACCTTGCTCTAGGGACTAGTTAGTACCAAAACAACTAAAGCCAAAAGGAATTAGTTATTCCATATTTGGTCTAGTGGTTGTGTGGGGGAAATTGCTGCAAGAATTCAAGTGAGCTAAAATTCAAATGAAATTTCATCATCTGTGTCAGATGTTTTAGAATGTCTTTATTCCTAGCACAGGGAAAGCACTTTCCTCAACCTTTAGTTTTTTGTCTTCTATATATTATCTGTAGAAACAAAACTATTCTGAGCAAGAATATTCTGAAATATGACTTGAAATGGAAAGTTTGTCAGTTGAAAACATGATAAGTTTTAAGTGAAATAGTAGCATCTTGGCTTCAAATAGATACACTCCAACTGTGGTGAAATGATACTAGCCTACCAGAAAAAGCAGTGGTCTAACCATAAAGATGAAAACAATGATGAAAAATTTGAATATTACAAGGAAAAATCATCTCAAAATTACTCCAATACACTGTTTGCAAAATTGGGGAAATTAGACAACAAATAAAAATTTAAGGGACTTCCCTGGCGGTCCAGTGGTTAAGATTCCACCTTCCAGTGCAGGCCAGTGGTGACCTCGGGGGGCATGATTTTAATCCCTGGTCGGTGAACTAAGATCCCACATGCCACGCAGTATGGCCAAAAATTTTTAAAAAAGAAAAAATTTTTAAATCACATACCATCTCTTTCCACAGAAGAGCATGAATACATGTGTTTTCTATTTGAACTCAAAGCAGGATTTCAGAAACAAATTAGGAGGCAAAATTGAAAATATGTAAATAATTTTAAATATTTAGCATATGCTACAGAACTTTTTTTCTTTTCAAAAGTTTTTGATTTTCTCTTAGTGAAATATTACACATACTCAACATGACTTCCTCGGGACATCTCTCTTTAATAAGAGATTTGAAAATGTTGACATGACTCATTCACAATCATGGTGTGGAGTATTAAACATTGATTGTTCACACTTACACAACTAGTTAACCAACCCATTATGGCTCAGGAAAATAACATAACCATCTCTGATTAATAATTCCCATTTGACCATGTGCAAAAGCAGCTTTTGACATAACCATATCTGCTGAGAAGGTGACTTGCTTATCTCTTTGAGGCGCTACCTGCTATTCATGAGACTAAACTTCATTTCTATTCCGTAGCAACGTTTTAAGTCAGATCATCTGAAATATCTCCAAATTCGGTGAAAATTCCAATAAAACTTTGTTTTACATTCATACAGCAATGGACAAAAACTGACACTTCCTTATTTGACCTTATGATTCTTCCATCTTGGGAATCCAATACTTTATATACCTTTTTGTAGTTCTCAACAATGTGGACAGTTTGATGTGTTTTTTCATAGCAGGAGTACATTTGTATAATTCCTGTTTTTCTAAAACTCACGTAATGAGTCCTTTAACCAACATTAATTTTAGAAAGTAAACCTTTGGGGTTAAAGAAAGAAATACTCTTTAGTCATTTCAATCTTCTTCCAGAGGAAAAGAGAAAAGCATTGGAGCGAACAGAAAAGCCTCACAATATTTGAGCGTTATTTCTACTTCCTCCTGGCAGTCCATTCCTCTAGGTTAGGAAACCATAAGATGTTACTGTTTCTCTGACTTCTGCCCGGGAGAGTCAAGAGAAATCCTTCTAAGCAATGTGTGCTCTAGGTCCTCATGCCTTTTCTACACAGCTGCCTCCTGCTCTAAGAGTCTGATGCTTTGGAGTCTCATATATCAGACCTGTGGATTCCTGACCATGTCAAGCTACCTCTGCACTGCAGGGCAAAGTAGTAGCCATCCAGTCTCAGTTTACCATTATGTTTAGGTACTGATGAAAAATGCATAGACTTGAAGAACATTCTATTAAAGGGATGCATGAAGCTTCTTTATCTCCCCTATTATTAGAATTAGGTTGAAAGAAGAATGGTTTAAAGGATCTGCTATGTTCGTCAAAGAAAGATAAGTTTTCAAATCACACAGGTCGTTGTGTTTAACAATTCTATCAATTGCCTTTAGACTCAGTTTTAAGGTGTCCCCAGAGGGAGAACGTTGCACTGAGCTAGGTTAGAGTCAGAGTGAGTGAAAGTAGTATGAAGATTGAATCTTGGGGCAAGTGAGACTTGCTGATTAGACTGTAGTTATATGACAAGAAAAAGGAGAGCACATGATAAAGTGTTCTTTCTACTCACATTTTATTATCTTTCTCTCACTTTGAAAGAGTTGTACTGAAACTGTTTGATATATTGATATGCTGTAAAACACAACTGAAAATCAATGCAGCAAGTATATCAGACGGCTAGGCTGTTTCTGTTCTGTCATAATCCCATGCAGCTAGTGCTGGGTAGCTTTGGATCGTCTGTGGGCATGGAAGAGGGGTTCACTACACATCTGAATTTCCAAGTTTCCTAGTTGATCTCTAGAGCTTCAGGATTTCTTCTGCCAGGTTGTACTGGACTTTGCTTGTACTTATCGAGTGCTGCTCTGCTCAGAAACCCCCAAGAGCTCCTGCTTCTTACTGGTTCCTAACACGCATGTGCAGCTCTTGTCCAAATGTCATCACTACCCCTAAGTAACATTCTCTGCACTAAATGTCATTCTCAGAGAGGCTGGATATAGTCGCCGAATTGCTGCTGCTGAAGCATGTACAGATCCTAAATTAAAAAATGAATTAGGTCTGGAGTTATATACATTTCATAGAGAAGAAATAACCCAGAAAGTGGAGAGAAATTCCTCTAGCCCTTGCTTACACTCGTGCACATGCACACACACACACATACATACATACACTACTTGGTGATAAAAATCGGACAGTCTGAGACAATAAAATGTAAAACAGAAGGAACCAAAAGATGCAAATAAATGCCAATTACCTTCTTGGTTTTCAAATGGCAATGTTAAAGAAACGGTATTATTTATCAAAGGCTTACTCTAATTTGGAATTGTGCAAAAAACATATCATTAATTTCATGAGCAGACTGACAAAACCAGGAGAGAGGAAAGAAAAGGAGTTAGTAGACCCTTTCAAATGTTCACACTTGTAACCTAAACTGATGATGGATTCAATTTGTCAAGAAATTACACTATCTGATATCCTGAATTTTCAAGGAATGCAAAAAGTTACGCAAGTAGATTAATCTGTATATAAAATATTTACTTTCATTACAATGGCAAAGTAATTAAAGCATTGTATCTGTGTTTAGAATCCGAAAATGCCCCCCAGTGACTAAATGCCAATATAGATTAGAAGTATAGAATTTAATAATCATATTCTTTAATGAGTTATTTATGCCCTAGAGTGTCATCTATAGGGAGATGGGTTTTAATTTTGAATAGAGTGGAAACCCTAAAAGTGATGTTTGTGCATGGGTGGGCCAAAGCTTGGTGTCATGTGCTTTCAAGATAACCGTCACCCAGATGTGCACACGGATATGCCCATAAACCACTGCACCTTAGCCTCTTAAGTAGAAACAGAAGTGTGGAGAAATATATGTAGGAGAGAAGTAGAATGGAGAGGATGAGAATGATGGCCATGGGAAGAGAGAGGCAGTTGAGTCCAATGACTTGACATAGAAATGTCAGCACAGCAGGGAGTTGGAACCAGTGACATCATAGATAATACTGTAGATGAATAATGTCTCCACTTAGTGTGTGGAGTAAAGCAGATCTCTGAGAACAAATGAAGAAGCCAGTGATACATCCAGTAATCAGCTGTTGACTACTTAAGTCCACTCTAAGCAACCACCTCTTCCTGAGGACAATGATGAAAAATAAACAAAATTTCTGTATGAAATTATCAGGAATATTTTGCAATGAAAAGCCAAGATTCCCAATATGTTGCTCTGGCAGAGGATCTGAGCAATGTGGAAACCAGAGACATTCACACAAAGCCAGTTTATCTCCATATTCACACAGCCTTTGACATCTTGTGCAATTGGGATCCATCCTGTTGGGGCAGCCATACAAAAGTTGCTTCTTGACACATCAAGAAACACATATAGATGTTGTGATAAACACATATCACAACATATAAGTTGTATGCCTCAAATATAGTAGCTGTTCAATTAATGTTTTTTGATATGATTAAAATTAACTTCTTTTTTTTAATTGAAGTAGAGTTGATTTACAATGTTGTGTTAGTTTCTGGTGTAGAGCAAAGTGATTCATTTATATATATATATTCTTTTTCATATTCTTTTCCATTATAGGTTATTACAGGATATTGAATATAGTTCCCTGTGCTATACAATAGAACCTTGTTTATCTCATTCTGTATATAATAGTTTGCATCTGCTAACCCCAAACTCCCGTTGCATCCCTCCGCCACTCACCCTCCCCATTGGCAACCACAAGTCTGTTCTCTATGTCTGTGAGTCTGTTTCTGTTTCATAGATAAGTAAAAAATATGGGAACACTTCACAGATTTGCATGTCATCCTTGCCCAGGAGCCATGCTAATCTTCTCTGTATCATTCCAATTTTAGTATATGTGCTCCTGAAGGGAGCACTAAAATATACTTGTAATCAAATTTTTCTGAGACCTTCAAATTAAAATATTGATGATGATGATGATGTTGATTTGTCAGAGGGATTCTTCGTTTACAGACAAGGCACAGGGTATTATCTGTGGTCTGCACATACTACTCTCCCAAGCTGATCCAATTACACACCGTTGCATATGTGATAGATGTTTGCCTTTTACTCACCATCAAGCAAATAAAAACAGGCCTTTCTCAGGTATTCCAGTAATAGCGCTATAATCGTAAAATTAGGTATAGAAACTGTATTCCCTGAATTTTAAGAGAGAAAATGTGTCCCTTCACCAAGCTCTCTGTCCCTTGAAGGTACATTGCACTCCAGCTCACCATGTCTTGTTAGATAGCTCTGACCCTACCTCATCTCCAGGCACCTCTCTCTTCATGTTTTTCATCTACCCCTCTTCACTCCAGCTAACCAAGAGTACCAAGATGATCTTTCCACCTTGAATATTTTCCCTCATGCCTTCTCTGGCTTATTCCACTTTATTCTCCAGATCTCAGCTGAAGCATCTCTTTGTCTGGCAAGTATCCCTAACATAGACTAGGTCAGTGCCTTTCTCATGTGCTCCCATGACACCCTCTAGTAACCCCCTAAGAGCATCTAACACACGCTCTGTTGTCCCTGCCAATTCGCTTGCCTGTCTGCCCCACTAGACTGCAAGTCCCCTGAGGCACACTGCCATGATCCTCATTTATCATTGTATCTCCACATCCAGCACTGTGCCCAGCTTTCAAAATATTTGATGCATGAGCAAAATACTCATTTTGCTCAAATACTCTATTTGCCTCTGTAAGAATGTTTTTCTCCCATGCAATTCCAGATCTAAAGGCAGACTTGCTTTTTGAATTCACTGAACTCTACTTTTTTCCTGCAAACCAGGGATGTCTCAGGGTCCATAAATCTGTGAAAAATCTGTCAACCTAGAGTGACACATAACAGGATTGTTTTCCCCTTGTCCCTTTGTCTTTAGAAGTCAAGAGTTCTTGTTCTATGGTTCCGGAATTATATTGTTTAATTTCCTCTCTCTCCAGTACATATAACCAATTGAAGAGTCACTTTTCAAGATTTCTGTGCAATATGCATTCTTTGAGCATAGTTGTAATTGTGGTTTTGATTGAAATATTAAACCTACAAGTGATTTGGAATATCAAAATGAACATTCAGGGCTTCCCTGGTGGCGCAGTGGTTGAGAGTCCGCCTGCCGATGCAGGGGACACGGGTTCGTGCCCCGGTCCGGGAAGATCCCACATGCCGCGGAGCGGCTGGGCCCCTGAGCCATGGCTGCTGAGCCTGCGCGTCTGGAGCCTGTGCTCTGCAACGGGAGAGGCCACAACAGTGAGAGGTCCGCGTATCGCAAAAAAAAAAAAAACACATAAAAAAAAAGAACATTCATATCACAAAAGATTTTAGTTACTAATTTAGAGAACAGGAAATATGTTGATTTTCTAGCATGGCTAAAACACAAGCACATTGCAAAAGTTCATTATGCTAACCAGCTGACTTACGGATATATGTACATATAAAATAACAGTGATACATTTATTACCCAACTTGCTGTTTGTTATAAGGAAGTTGCTGTCTGGAAAGGCTTCAGAACCCTCTCCAACTCTACCTCCCCTTCTGACTTTTCGTTTCCTGTGTCTGGGAACCTCATTGCTTTCTCTCATGGTCCTGTTAAGTAATTATTCTCATGTGAGGTTACTGGGCTAACCCTCAGCATTTGGTTCACAGCACAGTTATTCCCGTTTCAGTGATGGGGGATGGAAACCATCCGTAACTGCAAGATCGTTCCCATGGCTGAGGAGGGAGAGATGGATTCAGTCCCCTTCTCATTAGGAAGGTGTTGGGCTGTATAAAGCATCGTGGCTGAAGATATTCCTCCATCAGATCACAGAAGAGGTTGCTGTATTCTAAACTTCACTTAAATAGTGATGCATAAATGTTTTACTTTTGAGAAAAGAATTTTCACATATACACTGTGTGTGTGTGTGTGTGTGTGTGTAATGTTGCAGTAATTCCAGCACTCTGTGCAGTAAAAGCAGATGTCCTGGCTATTTTATTCTGAAATATTTCTATAGTGTCTTTATCTTTTGAGTTGCTAGCACGTGAGTGTTATTTTTTTATTATCATACAAAGTTTATACAGTTCGTGTAAAGCGTGTGTGAACTGAAATGAAAGAGGTATGAAGTTTACTGTCTCTGAAGTTGATTTGAAGACTAGAGTGGTTAGATAAGGAATGTTCTAAGAAATTCTGTCAAAATAAATTTGATATACAGCCAGAAATTCTACAACTGCTTTCTGGAGCTACCGTATTCTCTTGAGAGCTAGAGTAACTGCTTTCTATAGCTACAGTTTTATTTTTAACTAGGTCTAGTTTTTCTTGGAAAAACTTTCCTTCATTATAAAGTTAATAGTTGAAATTAAACTCAATAATAGAACTGAACTATCATTCAATGTTAATATTTGATAGCCTTATTTTTAAATTTGAACATCAAAGATTTTACAAAACCACATGCTCTAAAATATTTATTTAAATTTGGAAGGTTTGAAATCCCCAGTGTTCCTGAACTCAAGAAGAAAAATCAAGTGTGCCCTCAGATTTAATACCATTTTTGTGGATGTGCAAATTTAGAGGTTGCTTTGTATAATTTAAACTTCTCTAAAAGTTTCATCCACGTTTTTTGCCATCATGACTTACTTGGAGACTAGGATAGATAACAGAATTTACTCAAATCATGCTTCTCATAACACTTATCTTAAACACGGGAGTCCTGTTATTGGGTTGGCCAAAAAGTTCATTTTGGTTTTTCATAACATCTCACGGAAAAACCCAACTGAACTTTTTGGCCAACCCAATATTTTTTAGATCAAATTTTATACTAGAAAATAATGTGGATGGGCAACTGATTGGCCATTTGGTTACTCTGTTACATCAGGTCTCTCTTCTCTGAATGTTCTTCATTTATTCATTCATAAATATTTATTGAGCTCCTACTATATACCAGTTACTGGGGAAATAACAGTGAAGAAAAGCAATCATCCTTGTCTTCGTGGAGTTTGCATTCTAGTAGAAGAACAAGACAACAGGCAAGTTAATAAGTAAATATATAGTATGTGAGATAACTGCTAAGGAGAAAAGTAAAATAGGGAAGAGAAATAAAAGAAGAGGAAGAGGGTATTCATCTTAGTGTGAGTGGCTGAAGAAGAACTCAATACAAGGTGACCTTGAATAAAAACTAGAACTTAAAAGGAGCAAACCATGCCACTATCCAAAGTGAGAGCATCCAGCCAGAGGAAATGGCAAGTGCAAAGGCCCAGAGGCAGGAATGTGCCTGGAGGGTTAAAGGAGCAGCAAGGAAACCATGGTGGTTGAGTGGGAGGAAGAGAATAGTAACAGATGAGATCACAGGGATACTGGGGTAGGGCAGGTGATAGGGAGAAACAGATAACGTGGGGCCTAACAATAGATGACCATATAATTTATTGTCCAAACCAAGATGCTTTGAGAGTGAAAGTAGACACTATCAATAATTGCATCTGGACAATAGGCATAAACCAATATTCCTGGAATAAATAGGAAGCGTGGTCACCCTATGTATACACCTTTATAAAGCCTTTAGCCTTTTTCTCTGAGTGAGATAGGAAGCTTTAGAAGGTTATGAGCAGGACTTCCCTGGTGGCGCAGTGGTTAAGAATCCACCTGCCAATGCAGGGGACACAGGTTTGAGCCCTGGTCTGGGAAGATCCCACATGCCGCGGAGCAGCTAAGCCTGTGTGCCACAACTACTGAGTCTGCGCTCTAGAGCCCGCGAGCCACAACTACTGAGCGCGCGTGCCACAACTACTGAGCCCACGTGCCTAGAGCCCGTGCTCCGCAACAAGAAGCCACCACAATGAGAAGCCCATGCACTGCAATGAAGAGTAGCACCCACTCGCCACAACTAGAGAAAGCCCGTGCGCAGCAATGAAGACCCAAAGCAGCCAAAAATAAATAAATTAATTTTTTTTAAAAAGGAGGGTTATGGGGAGATGAGTGACATGATCTGGTTTACATTTTAACAAAACATTCTGGCTACTGTGCTGAGAAGCATTTCCTGAATCGATGAAGGAAAAATATGCAGTCTTAAAGTATGTTATGTATACCAACTTATAACATGACCTAAAGCCTAATTACTGTTTACTCTGTACCAAGCTAACTCATTTGATACTCACAGTAAACTTATCCTATATGACTGTTGCCTGAAAATGAATAAACTGAGGCATGGTGTTTAAGGAATGTCCTCAAGGCTACACAGTTAGCGAGTTGCAGAGCCAGGATTTGGATCCAGTCTGATCCCAGAGGCCATGCTGTTAGCTAAGCTGCCACACTGCTTCTCTTCCATATGCCTCATAAGGCAAACTTGATAGTCATCCAGATGTCCTCCTTAGTACAGAAATATATTTTCAAAGACTGTGTTCAAAAATAGTCATCCCCTTTTCTCTCCTGCATTAAACCCAATACTTCTTTAGTTGCTTATTTAAGACAGAAGTGACACACTATAAAGGAAGATGTGTATGAAACAGAGGTTGCTCTCCAGAATAGCATTCATGTTGTAAGTCTTGCAGATTGCATGGGAACATCTGTCAAACAGATTTTTGTATTCCATACTCATTGTCATGTTGGTGAGATCAACTGACGGAAGGGAGCCAGAAAATAAAATTTTTTAAAAATGAAAAGAAATGTTAAGTTCTTTGATGGACTGATTGCCTAGACATATACATCTGCTTATCTTCTCAGAGGAACACTTTATGCCAAACTGGTGTCTCATCCAGTTATCATTGGAAAGGCTAGGTAATTTGTGGCATGAGATAGAAAAGTGAGTGTTTATGGCTATCCCAAGGTTTCGGTTGGGGTACAAACATCTGGTTTTATTGATAAAACTAAATGTTGCATTTCTAGATCTTCCACCTTAGGAGTTGACCAGATGCATAGGAATTAAAAGGGTAATGTGAAAGCATAATGGATGACATTTGGGAATATGTCTCAAATGATATTTAAAAAGAAGCAAGAAATAAAATACCTGGGAATAAACTTAACCAAGGAGGTGAAAGACCTATACTCTGAAAACTATAAAACACTGATGAAGGAAACTTAAGATGATACAAAGAAAGGGAAAGATACCCCATGCTCTTGGATTGGAAGAATTAATATTGTTAAAATGGCCATACTACCCAAAGCGGTCTACAGATTTAATGTAATCCCTATCTAAATACTCATGAAATTTCTCACAGAAGTAGGACAAATAATTCTAAAATTTATATGGAACCACAAAAGACCCTGAATTGCCCAAAAAATCTTGAGAAAAAAGAGCAAAGCTGGAGGTATCACCCTCCCTGACTGCAGACTATACTACTGTACAAAGCTACAGTAATCAAAACAGTATGGTACTGGCACAAAACCAGACATACAGATCAATGGAACAGGATAGAGCACCCAGAAATAAAAACACACACATATTCAGTCAATTAATCTTTGACAAAGGAGGAGGCAAGGGTATAAAGTGGGAAAAAGACAGTCTCTTCAATAAGTGGTGCTGAGAAAACTGGGGAGTTATTAATATATGTAAAACCATGAGATTAGGACATTTCCTCACACCATATACAAAAATAAACTCAAAATGGATTAAAGACCTAAATGTAAGACCTGAAACCATAAAACTCCTAGAAGAGAACATAGAATATGCTTTGACATAAATCATGGCAATCTGTTTTTGGATTTATCTCCTAAGGCAAAAGAAATAAAAGCAAAAGTGAATAAATGAGATCAATTAAACTTAAAAGCTTTTGTGCAACAAAGGAAAATATCAGCAAAATGAAAACACAACCTACGAAATGGGACAAAATAGTTGCAAATGATATGACTAACAAGGGGTTAATATTCAAAATATATAAACAGTTTGTACAACTCAATATCAAAAAAATAAACAACCCAGTCAAAAAATGGGCCAAAGACCTGAATAGACACTTTTCCGAAGACAACATACATATGTTAACAGGCACATAAAAAGATATTCAGCTTTGCTAATTATTAGAGAAATGCAAATCAAAACAACAGTGAGATCACCTCACACCTGTCAGAATGGCCATCATCAAAAAGTCTACACATAACAAATACTGGCAAGGATGTGGAGGAAAGGGATCACTTGTGCACTCTTGGTGGGAATGTAAATTGGTGCAGCCACTATGGAAAACAGTATAGAGGTTCCTCAAAAAACTAAAAATAGAACTACCATATGATCCATCCCTGGGTTTATATCTGGAAAAAGTGAAAATACTAATTTGAAAAGATACATGCAACCCCAATGTTCATAGCAGTACTATTTACAATAGCCAAGGTATGGAAGCAGATAAATGGATAAAAAAGATGTTGTAGGGCTTCCCTGGTGACGCAGTGGTTGGGAATCTGCCTGCCAATACAGGGGCCACGGGTTCGGGCCCTGGTCCAGGAGGATCCCACATGCTGCAGAGCAGCTGGGCCCGTGTGCCACAGCTGCTGAGCCTGTGCTCTAGAGCCCACAAGCCTGGAGCCTGTTCTCCACAACGAGAGAGGCTACTGCAGTGGGGGGCCCACGCACCACAACCAAGGGTGGCCTTCACCGTGGCTGGGGAGGGCCCGTGTGCGGCAGCAGAGACCCAATGAAGCCAAAAATAAATAAATAAATAAATACATTTAAATTTAAAAAAATAAATAAAAGATGTTGTATGTATATATACAATGGATTATTACTCAGCAATAAACAAAGAATGAGATTCTGCCATTTGCGTCAACATGGGTGGACCTAGAGAATAGTATGCTTTGTGAAGTAAGTCAGACAGAAAAAGGCAAATACTGTATGATATCACTTATTTGTGGAATCTAAAATATAAAACAAATGAATGTATATAGCAAAACAGAAACAGGCTCACAGATATAGAAAACAAACTAGTGGTCACCAGTGGTTTGGGAGGAGATAGGGGCATTGCATTAAGAGATACAAACTACTATGTATAAAATAGATAAGCAACAAGGATATATTGTATAGCACAGGGAATTATAGCCATTATTTTTTAATAACTTTTAATGGAGTATAATCTATAAAAATACTGAATCACTATGCTGTACACCTTAAACCAATGTAATATTGTAAATTAACTATACTTCAAAAAAATAAAATAAGCTAGAAATCCCCAATTTAAAAAAAAATTTACAATGAAATGGTTTCATTAAATCTGAAGCTATTTGAATAAGGAACTTTACTAACATCCCTAATTTTTTTTTTTTGGCTATGCCACACAGCATGTGGGATCTTAGTCCCCCAACCAGGGGTCGAACCCGTGCCCCCTGCATTGGAAGCGTGGAGTCTTAACCACTGGACCACCAGGAAGTCCCTAATATCCCTAATTTTAAAAGCAAACTATATTGAGCATGTTCAAAATATCCAAAATCATTCCTTTCAAAATATAAAAGGTAATGGGCACACATCTCTTTGCCAAATATTGAATAGCATACTATGCCCCATCCCACATGAGTTTTATGTCAGATAAAGCAATTCTGTAGAATGTCTGTGTATTTTTAAAAATCTGGCCACTGTGAACTTTTAGCTTAGTTTCACAAAACAAAAATGTTTAGAATACTCCAGCGTTTCTCTTTCAAAATGATGTCATGTATGTCACAAGTGCTGTGTTTCTCTGCCTATTTCCTTTGTTTCCACAAATTTGATGTTCTTATAGAAGGTAATTCTATGAAAATTTAGAGTAGTGTTACATCATTTAAAAGCCATAATACTTTGTAAACATTTTCAACATTTTATTGAGGTGTAATATACATGCAAAAAAAAATGTACGTTTAGTGTCAGCTCTATGAATTTTCACCAGATGAACACATCTGTGTAACCAGATCAAGAATCAGAACATTACCTGCACCCAGATGTTCCTCAGTCACTAATTACCCAAACTCCTAAGGCAACCACTTTCCTGACTTCTAACAGCATGAATTTGTTTGCCTACTTTTGTGTTTCATGTAAATGGAACCATATGACATATAATCTTTTCTGTCTGGCTTCCTTTGATCAGCACTATGTTTGTGAGAGTAACCCATGCTGTTGAGTTTAGCTGTAGCTTATTCATTCTCATTATTGTATAGCACTTCACTGTCTGAATATGCCACAATGTGTTTATTCATTCTACTTAGGTAGGCATTTAAATAGTTTCCAATTTTGAGCTCATATGAATAGTGCATCTATGGACATTCTCACATGCATCTTTTTGTGTGCATATATATTCCTGAAAAAAATAAAAATATACAGATATATAAAACTTAACATGTATATATAAATATATATAACACTTAAATATCAACATATATACCTATATACTAAATAAATGCTTTTAATATAAATCTTAATCATGAATACTTAAATATCAACATATATATTTATATACTAAATATATGCTTTTAACATAAATCTGTATCATAATCCTTTTATATTTTGATCAGTAATTTTGGAGAACCACCAAAAGGGCATGGTACAGTACTGGGAACTAGGCAGAATTTCCTAGACGGAATTATTTTCTAAAAGCTCTAAAGGCTTGTGTGGCATATGTCTGAACTTTGTTCATTATAATTCTTCTTGGCCTTTCAAACAAATCTATTATCTGCCTTCATATTGGATAATCCCCAAATCAACTCACACATTTACTAAGTGTCTATAGAAAACACAAAGAAATCTAGGACAGCTGTGCCTCTGACTGGCTTGCATTCTGTGTGAGGATACATATATTCCATCAAGTTAGCCTGAATGCCAGGCGAATTTTATAGTCCAGTGTTCTGTTGAAATTTTTGAGACCATTGAACACAATTTTACTGAAAAAAAATAACATTTTGAATGTAAAACACCTATTAACATTTTCTTTGAAAACAGAAAAACTGTCATCTCTCCTCCTAAAGTAATATATACAGCTAAACCAAAATCAATCAAATTAATCTCAAGAGACACAGAAATAAAATTAGGTTTCAGCATTTTCCATTACTGCTGCAGTAAATGGCCATTTATTTTAAAACTTTAAAACACCCCATGAAACACAGATTAAAAAGCACTGATTTCAGACAGTAAATGTTCTGAGAGTTTAAGTTGGATTGATGAAATTTTCCAGACAATCTCTATGAGGTTATTTTGGTTAAATGACATATTTTGGGATGCCAGTTGCTAGGTAAAACTTGGAGGTTTAGTTGTAATCTGGTTACTACATTATTCTAAGACAAAATGGTAAGGGAGGGTTGTTATAGAAATTTACCAAATTGTAGCATATGAAGACAGATCTAAAAGAAAATCCTTCCTAACATCAACACCAAAATTTGCATTGCAACATCACTAAAAAGAAATTTTACGTATCAAAACCACTGAGTAGATTTTAAATGGAATTCAATGGCGGTCTTACAAGGCCCTGAATACATACTGCCAAGAAGGTATTCAGAACTTTGTGAAATGTGTGAACACTGGGATTTGCAGTCTTATGATTGTGCCTTTAAACTTAGAGGATTTGTTGAAATTTTTCCTGCTTTTTGTTCTGAGGAAATAGTTACCTTCACAGTAATATTTTTATTGGTTTCATGGAGTGACCTTAAAATGCCTCCAGCTCCTGGGTTACCATAAAGTAGGGGAAGTAAATCCAGGGGGGAGTTGTGCACATTAAGGTAATATCCCAGGGCCTAATTTGCAAGCACTGAGTACTCACCACTTCGGCTTGATCCTGTCTGATTCTCTGACCCAGGGGTGGGCAAACTACAGCCATGAGCCAAATCTGGCCCAAAGCCTATTTTTATAAATGAAGTTCTATTGGAGCACAGCCATAACCATTGCTTACATAAATGGTTTTGACAGATACCAGATGGTCTGCAAAGCCCAAAATATTTACTATCTGGCCATTTACAGAAAAAGTTTATCCACTCCTGCGGCATCTCACCCGCTGCCCTGGCCCTGCTTTACTTTTTTTTTTTTTTTTTTTTTTTCTTTTTAAGTTTATTATTTATTTATTTTTGGCTGCCTTGGGTCTTCGTTGCTGTGCTCGGGCTTTCTCTAGTTGCGGCGAGCGGGGGCTACTCTTCGTTGCGGTGCACGGGCTTCTCATTACAGTGGCTTCTCTTGCTGGGGAGCACAAGCTCTAGGCGTGTGGGCTCAGTAGTTGTGGCTCGCAGGTTCTAGAGCACAGGCTCAGTAGTTGTGGTGCACGAGCGTAGTTGTTCCGCGGCATGTGGATCTTCCCGGACCGGGGCTCGAACCTGTGTCCCCTGCATTGGCAAGCGGGATTCTTAACCACTGTGCCACCAGAGAAGTCCCCTGGCCCTGCTTTTCATCCTCGCCTCTCATTCTCCTATATTTTGTCCTATAGGAGGTCAGAGCTCAAGATCTGAGCTTCAAAAATATGAATAAGGCTTCATAACCTTTATTGTTCTTAAGTGGCTTATACCCACAATACCCAAAATAGTAAATGGGCATAATCCCAAGAAATCAAAGTATGTTTCTTTTTTAAAATGGTTTGTGTGGGCCTCCCTGGTGGCGCAGTGGTTGAGAGTCCGCCTGCCGATGCAGGGGATACGGGTTCGTGCCCCGGTCTGGGAGGATCCCATATGCCGCGGAGCGGCTGGGCCCGTGAGCCATGGCCGCTGGGCCTGCGCGTCCGGAGCCTGTGCTCCGCAACGGGAGAGGCCACAACAGTGAGAGGCCCGCATACCGCAAAAAGAAAAAAAAAAAAAAGAAAAAAAAAATGGTTTGTGACTGATCTTGAATAAATCACTTGATCTTTCAAGTCATTATCTTTGTATGAAAAAATAAAGACGGGCCATCTCATGGAATCCCATTAGGCACAGTGACACATAGTAAGTCTGTTCCTGAGGTGACTGCTGACTTAAATGAGACGAACAGCCCAGGGCTACTACCCTCCCTCTGTCTTCTGCATTTATGTTAGCAAACATCTGAACTTGGCCTCCTTGAAGGTCGTAGCAACTGGGTATCCTTGAAACCTGTTGGAAAAAGTCATGCATTTTCTGATCAAAATTGAAGAAGTTTTAAATTCTTTGTCATGTGCTTAGAGACATCCATTACATTGTCTTTCAAGCAATTAATAGCAGCACTGAACCAGGAGGCTAGATCTTTGAGCAGCCATTCATGTTGCAGTTAAACAAGAAAAAGAACAAGGTAAAGATGACATTTCCATTTATTTTAGGGAAATCCCAAACAAAAGGAAAAAAAACAAACAGAGGTACTCCCCGGAGATCTTAAAGATAAAAGGTTTACATACTTGAAATTATTTGATCAGAAAATCACTATATTTTATATTTCTTTGACAGAACAATTAAATTATACAGTCATAACTAAAGATAGATGAATTTTTATCTCTGGGCTATAAAATTCAAGGAATATATATTTGGTAATGGACAGAAAGGCCATGTCATAGACAAAGGGGGAGGTGGGGAAAAATATGAGATAGTCCATGTTCCTTCTTTTTTAACACTATGTGTATGTGTGTATATGATTTTGTGGCACAGGTATTACTTGTATACATCAGACCTTTTAAAATTGTTGGTGAAGGAAGGGGGAGCTACAGGGATGGGAGAAAGAAGACAAAGATGGGTGATGGAGATCCATCCTTGGGACTCTACTTTTAGCCACTCTGTAATTCAGCAGGCACACCCAAGACAGTTCATATATATTTAAGAAAGGGCGGGGGGAAGGGAAGGAAGGAGGAAGGGAGACAGGGAGGGAACCTAGACTCTCAGAATGTGAGGAGTCAACATTTGTAGTTCCAGTTATGTGAACCAGAACTTGGAGCTATTTATAATTTACAGAGACACTAATTCAAATTGGCCCTGCTTGCAGGCTGATATAATAAAGGCAGTCTCTCAGCTGATAGACCCGATCCTACCTCTACTGTGGTTTGGAAATTTGTACTTGTTTGCCATAACTCTGATTAACTCTCATGAAGTGATAAATACTTAGTTTGTGGAAATGGCCCAGAAGAAAAAGCTGGCACTAGAATTGAACATGTCTAATAAAGTATTATTTCTTAGCCAGAAACTTTGGATAATTGAACAACTGGAGAGAAGCAAGTGCCTTAGGGCTTAATATCTGTTATTTGATCACTTTTTAGGTTCTGTGACCCTCAGTGGATCTCCACATTCTGTTTAGACTACCTCTTCTTTGCTAAAGACATACATGGTCCATGACTAATGGTTAAGGTGGTAAATTTTATGTTATGTATACTTTACCACCGTTGAAATTGCTTTAAATCTTAAACTTTGCACTTAAATGAAAATGTAGAAGTATAAAAATTTAGGGACAAAAAGGGAGAAAATCTTTGAGATCTAGGACTAAGTAAAGAGTTCTTACACTTGACACCAAAAGTGCAATCTATAGAAAACTGATAAATAGGACCTCATCAAAATTTAAAACTTTTACTCTGCAAAGGACCCTCTTAAGAAGATGAAAAAACATGCTACAGACTGTGAGAAAGTAATTGCAATCAACAGGATGAAAAAACAAGCTACAGATTGGGAGAAAATATTTGCAATCAACATGTCTAACCAAAGGAGTAGTTTCTAGAACATATTAAAAACTCTCAAAATTCAACAGCAAAAAACCAAACAATCCAGGCAGAAAATGGGCAAAAAAACATGAACAGAAATTTTGCTGAAGAGGATATAAAGCTGGTTGATAAACACATGAAAAGATGTTCATCATTATTAGCCACTAGCGAAATGCAGAACTGAAACCTCGGTGAGATATCACTACACACATATCAGGATGGATAAATTTTAAAAATAGTGACAACACTTAATACTGGCAAGGATGAGAAGAAACTGGATCATTCATACATCACTGGTGAGACTGAGAAATTGTAGAAGCACTCTAGAAAAGACTTTGGAAGTTTATTATAAAACTAAACATGCAATTACCATAAGACCCAGCAATTGCAATCTTGGGCATTTATGCCAAAGAAATGAAAATTATGTTCATGCAAAAACCTGTTCAGGCATGTTCATAGTAGCTTTATTTGTAATAGCCTGAACCTGGAAGCAACCCAGATGTTCTTCAGTGGGTGAGCGGTTAAATAAACTATGGTACATCCATTCCATAGAGTACTACTCAGTGATAAAAAGGAACAAGCTATTGATACACACAACAACTTGGATGAATCTCAAGGGAATCATGGTGAGTGGGAAAAAAAAGAGCCTATCTCAAAAGATTACATACTAGAATTCCATTTATATAACATCCTTGAACTGACAGAGTTATTGAGATGGAGGACATATTAATGGTTGCCAGGGGCTAGGGAGTTCAAGGGAGAGGGGAAGGGAGTGTGGTTATAAGAGGTCATTATAAGGGGTCCTTGTGGTGATGGACCTATTCCATGTCTTGCCTGGAGGTCGATACACAAACGTACACATGTGATAAAATTGCATAAGTACAAACAAATCAATGAGTAACACAGGAGAAATCTGAATAATATCACTGGATCATATCAGTGTCAAAAAAATGGTTGTACCAGTTTACATTCCCACCAGCATTATATGAGGGTTCCAATTTCTCCACATCCTCACCAACTTATTATTGTCAATCGTTTTTATTATAGCTATTCTAATGACGTGTAGCGGTAGCTCATTGTGGCTTTAATATACTTTTCCCTTAATGATGAATGATACTGAGCATTTTTCATTTTCACGTACTTAGCTATTTGTATTTCTACTTTGGTGAAATGTCTATTTAAATCTTTTACTCTTTTTAATTATGTTATTTCTCTTATATTTTTTACTTGTAGGAGTTCTTTACATATTCTGGACGGAAATCCTTCATCAGATATATGATTTGCAAATATTTTTTTCCCACTCCATAGCTTTTCTTTTCATTTTCTAAACGGTATCTTTTGAAGAGCAAAATTTTAAAATTTTGATGAAATCCAATTTATCAAATTTTTTTCTTTTATGGACATGTTTCTGTGTCATATCTATGAAATCTTTGCCTAAGCCAAAATCACAAAAAAATTCTCTTATGTTTTTTTAACAGTTTTATAATTTTAGCCGTTACATTTAGATCTATGATCACAATTAATTTTTGTGTAGTATATGAGGTAAGCATCTAAGTTCACTTTTTTGCATACACATATCCAATTGTCCCAACACCATTTATTGAAAAGACTATCGTCTCCTCAAAGAACTGCCGTGGCACCTTTGTTAAAACTTAATTGATGATAAATGTAAGGGTTTATTTCTGTCTTTTCTTTTCTAGTCCAATGACTTATGTGTCTATTGTTATGCCAATACCATCCTGCCTTGATTACTGTAGTTTATAGTAACTTTTTAAACAGGTACTATAAGTCCTACTTTGTTGGATTTTTTTTTCAAAAAATTTTTGGCTATTCTGGGTCCTTTACACTTCTATATAAATTTTAAGATCAACTTGCTAATTTCCTTGAATCTACATAGGAATTGTATTGACTCTGGATGAATTTAGAGAAAATTGCCATCTTAACAATACTCATCCTTCCAATGCAAAAACATTTATTTAGGTCTTTGATTTCTCCAGTACTTGGTAGCTTTCAGCAAACATGTCTTATACTTTAGTTAAATTTATTCCTAAATATTTTATTATTTTTTTGATGATATGTTGAATGGAATTGTCTCAATTTCATTTTTGTATTTTTCATTTCTAGTATATACAAATGCAACCAATGTTTGTATATTGCTTTTGTAGCCTATGACCTTTCTGAAGTCCTCACCATTACACTTGCAGCATCAACTTTTTTCCACAGCTAGTGTGTGATGGCGAAGAATGCAACGACTCTTAGAACAGTTTTGTGCCACTGCTTGATTCATGCTAAGGCACTGGTAGTTTTAACCACTGCTGCTTTTGCACCAATAGTGCAAATGTCAACCAGTAGAAAAGGCAGGCATCTCAGCGTTATCTTGATCTTGCAGGTCCTATGAAAGGTTTTCCTGAACCGTGAAAAGGGATCTCCAGGGGTCCTTAGGCAACACTTAGAGAACCACTGATCTAGATGGTCTCTAAGCACCTGTGCAAAGTCTAAAATGCTGTAATTTTTCAGATCTAAGATAAATGTCGTTTACCAAACTTGTCTTAATAACATTTGCTTAAGTCGCTGATTTCATGGCAGTCAATATTCCTTAGACAATTGCTGCATGTAAAACAATGTACCAAGTGTTCTGAGAGAGATGAAAAGGAAATAGAACATTGATTGGCCCTAATCTCAAGAAA
Organism: Mesoplodon densirostris; assembly: GCF_025265405.1. Classification (NCBI taxonomy): domain Eukaryota; kingdom Metazoa; phylum Chordata; class Mammalia; order Artiodactyla; family Ziphiidae; genus Mesoplodon; species Mesoplodon densirostris. The sequence continues at coordinate 230,316,350 of NC_082661.1, forward strand.
ATGGTACAAGTCTCTCTCAGTACTCAAGTGTCTAGGAAAGGAAGCCCAGCTAATTAGTAGGCTAATTACATTAGACTGCAAATTTGTATGTTTTCTGTTCTAGGTAGCACTAAAAATAAACAAAATACTTATAATGGAGATACAGTATGTGTCGAATATCAAGATTGAGAAGTAAAACTAGGTTAAAATCTATTATTCTTGACTTATACAATTTAATGTTATCTCATTTCCAAATGACTGGAAATAGGACAAAGTAGGATCAAACTCATTTTCAAATTTTTTAATTCTTAATTTTACACTATGATTTATAACAGACCCTTGACTGGAAGCTTAAAATAGCCACTTACCTACTGTTTTTTGCTGCATTTTACTTATAGTCAGGATTTACAGTATGGTGCTTATAGCTCACTGGGCAAATTTTCTGTATATTTTAGCTTCTCCCTGGAGAGGAATAAAATACTGTTCATACATTTGAGGTAAATAAATAGTCTCAAGACTTCACCTATGGGATTCCACAGGTACTGACATCCTTCATCCTATTGGGTAGAAAAAAGAAAGGCAAAATGGACTAAAATACTCATAGTTGGGAAGAATAAAAGAGAGCTTGGGAAGACAAAATTATTCATATAAAATGAAAGGAGGGATTGAGGCTAAGCGAGTTTAGGGATAAATGGAGTTGATAATAGTTTCAGAGAAACCAGCTGCAGACTGGAGTTCTGATATGAAAAAAAAATCATGCAATTTAAGAGCTGGCAGAGAATTTAGAGATAAGAAATGTTGGGCCAGAACGAGATTATATGGCAGAGGAGGAAGGCTAAGCCCAAAGATGTCTGACAGGGCTAGAGCTGGAAGCCAGAATTTCTAACTTCCCTGCAGTATATTACATCCTTCCCTCTTCTAAAACTTTAGTGGGTGAATTGTTTACATGCATGTCATCCTTATGTGAAGCATCATTACATGACTGGCAACTCAGCCATCTTGAGCATGTCTTCTTAATTCACTTTATACCTCAGCTATTGCAAATTGTCTTATTTCTTAATGAATTTGTTATTAAATATTCAAAATCACCTCAACCTTATTTACTGTAACACATCAGCTTCAGCATCAATAGTGTTCTTTCTTCCCCAAAAGACACATATGGTATCATTTTCTTCATGCCGCATACCGTATCTTAGTTGGGTCATCGTTTCCATCAACACAGGATAATTGTGACCACATGACATACTTTACAATGAAGAACTAACCTCAGTTCTTAAGATTTCACACATTACATCATTAACTAGGCAGCATGCTTTCAAATATGCCGTTGGCTTTTGCTTTTTTCTACTTATTACCACCTTCCTGATAAGTTCTTTGGGGCTACTACCTAAATCTACATGTGGAAATCATTACCAGTTTATTTTTTGTTTTGTTTTGTTCTACTTTGTTTTCGACTGAATGTTTCTTTTAAATAAGCATTAGCATGTACTACCATAGAGAGTGCTGATTAAAATAAACAGTAACATTTTTTCAGTAGGTTTTGGGTCTTATTGTGTATCCAGGTCAGAGCACTTATTTTCTATAATTAACTATCTTTTCTCCGTCCAGGAAAAGCCAGGTTCATTCTTTCCAGCGTAAATCTTCTCTCCATTATGAATTAAATCCTAAAATACTGACACATACATTTGGCACTAACCTATACAATTTTGATACTGAGTGCTTCTAACTTTTCTTTTTTAAAAACATTTAATTCTTCTCCATCCAATGATCCTTTGGATTTAGGCATATCAAAAAAGTAGAAGTCATAAATCCCTTGATTCTAGATTGGCATCCTTATAGCAGCTTTATCGGAGACATTTCTTTTCATTCCCAGCCTTCAGGTGACTGAGGTTCTTGGGGATAATAAGCCCATATCTTGGGTGAACCATCTTTCCTCTAATGAAATAACCTCTGGGTTTGGAACTTGGTTTTAGAAAGTATTTTTTCAGGACTTCCCTGGTGGTGCAGAGGTTAAGAATCTGCCTGCCAATGCAGGGGACATGGGTTCGAGCCCTGGTCTGGGATGCTGTGGAGCAACTAAGCCCGTGCGCCACAACTACTGAGCCTGTGCTCTAGAGCCGGCGAGCCGCAGCTACTGAGCCCACTCACCTAGAGCCCGTGCTCCACAACAAGAGAAGCCACTGCAATGAGAAGCTTGCACACCACAACAAAGAGTAGACCCCACTCACCACAACAAAGAGTAGCCCCCACTCGCCACAACTAAAGAAAGCCCATGTGCAGCAACAAAGACCCAACGCAGCCAAAAATAAATAATAAATAAATAAATAATTTTTTAAAAAATTAAAAGTATTTTTTTCCTCTTTTTTTTTCTCTCCTTCACCTGGTTGTTATTAACATCTATGTATTTCAGATTCTAAAAAGTTAAGACCTCAGCCAACACCGAAACACTGAATATTCAATGGTGAAATAGATGGATAGTGGGTAGTAGCAACAACCTCAAGTTTTCTAATCTAAGTGCAGAGTAGCTGGAGCAGTTCCTCAAAACCCATCTCTTACAGGAACTAACATTTACAGCCTGCGATGGGTCAGGCCCTGTTCTAAGGGCTTTGCCTGGATTAATTCATTTCACACTCCCGTCAATCATATGGCATAGTTTTCATCTCCAGTTTTCACTGAGGCACAGTTCACTTGCATAAGTCATGTAGGGTACAAGGCAGCCGGGTTCCAGAGCCTTCTTTGGCTGAGTTCCCACAGAATGTTGCTTGCAGCTTTAGGGACCGTCACATCTGTTCGTCTTCTGGGTAGCCATTTCCTTGTGAATGGGGCCCTTTGTACCTGTGGGGTCTGCCACCCCCCTGTACCTGGTAACCTGGATGACTGTCCTTCACGATCTCACTGGAAAAAACAGACAGAAAGTAGAGACGGATAACCACAGGCTGTGCAAATAGCTCACACTTCCAGATACTTACTTTTGTTAACTGCTTTCTATGGATTGTCTCTTCTGTCACACACAGTGACCCTGTGAGGTAGCTGCCATCACCATTTCCATTTTCTAGAGGAGGAAACTGAGAAGCAGCGAGGTTAACCAACATGCCAAGGTCACATGGTGTGAAACATAGCAGAGCTGGGATTCAGTCCAACCCAGGAAGTCGAGCTTCAGGGCCCATGCTCTTTACTACACCAAGCCACTTGCTTTCATTAGAAGGAGAGCTTCTCCATCCCCCCAGGTCATGGAGGGCACCCAGAGTCGAGAACATCTGTGGAGGGTTTGCTCTGCTCTGAGGATGCCATGCTTTCCAAATTCTTGGGCTAGTTGGGAGGCAGGAGGAACCTGTCAAAGGAAAAAGTGTATGGCTAGGGTGGAAGCCATGGGTTTTGTTTTATTTATTTGATTTGATTTCTGTGAAAACTCTGCCTCAATCCGGAAGCAATTAAAGCATAAGGGAAAGGCAAAATTCATTCTCAGTCACGCAAAGTGATTTAGTTTTTTGTAACCAATGTGAGATCTGCAACAGCCAGAAAATATGTTCTCATGGAAGGCCTGTCCTGGGCATCACAGGCTTTATTACCATCCCAGTCTGTACTGTCAGGAGATGTAGAACATCTTTACTGCTGATTGGACTATGTACCAACTTCTACATCCCAGCCCCTGCCCCAGAAAGAAAGAAAACCTCAGAACCCCACTTTCTGAAGACTGGTACTGGTCCGTCATGTCCAGCTTCAAGTGACCCAACAATAATCCATGTTGAGGGGAAGAGAACATTTTATTGACTTTGAGGTTTCCAGCTATTACAGACTATATTCATAAATCCCTCATTCCTTCCTGCGATGGGTGGGGTGGGATGAAGGGAAGGAGGAGAAGCCCTCACCCTCACCGGATGGGCTAGAATGAAAATTAGCACAAAGAAAAACGCACCGCTGGTTTTACTTATCGCATTATTAAGATGCCATGACAATAACAAAGATAATATCCAAGTAATGGCATTAGCATCTGGAATGGATAAAAAGAGGGGGTAAATTCATTTATATTATCCTTTTCTTCATGATCATGAATAATTGGTACATTTCAGTTTATAATTGCAAACTATAGCAGTTCAAAATAACTAACGTCTGTGCGGTGTACATTCAGTTTGTGGATTCTCTCATAAGCATTGTCCCATTTGAGCCTCCCAGATGGTCATCATACCACTGTGGCAGGTATGAGAGCCACCCCATTTAACAAATACAGGAATGAGACATAACAATGGGTAAGTGGCTTACCCAAGGTCACTGTTGCTAAGAGATAAACCTTGTATTTGAACCTAAGTCTTATGAATTGACAATCTAAGTTGATTTTAAGGAAAGAACAGCCTTATTTCATAATGCCAAGCTGGTGAGGCCTGGGACATTAGGCCTGGGACATGAGAGTCATGCATACCAGTTAGGTCACCTGCTATTGAGCTGTACCTTTCTATACTGATGGCTTTAGGCACTGTCGGCATGAGAGGGATGCAAGCTACGTGGCCCCAAGCCATTATGATTTTTTATTTATGTCTATATTTTATTCTATTTTCTGCTCATCCTGCACTATCTGGCTGTCAACTAACTATCATTTTTTTACTGATCATGGCATCTCTAGAGCAGAGGTTTTCAAAGCAGAGGTTGGTGGACTAGCAGCATCAGCATCACCTGGGAACTCATTAGAAGTGCAAAGTCACGGACTTCCCTGGGGGCACAGTGGTTAAGACTCTGCCTGCCAATGCAGGGGACATGGGTTCAATCCCTGGTCCGGGAAAATCCCACATGCCGCGGAGCCACTAAGCCCATGCGCCACAACTACTGAGCCTGCGCTCTAGAGCCCACAAGCCACAACTACTGAAGCCCGCACACCTAGAGCCAGTGCTCCGCAACAAGAGAAGCCACCGTGATGAGAAGCCTGCGCACTGCAACGAAGAGTAGCCGCCACGCATAGCAGTGAAGACCCAACGCAGCCAAAGAAACAAAAAAAAGTGCAAGGTCTCAGGCCCCACCTCAGACTTACTGAATCAGGAACTTGGGGCGGGGGGCACACAGCAGTGTGGTTTAATAGGCCCTCCAGATGATTCTGAACCTGCTGAAGCTTGAAAATAAGTGTGATAAAGCAGTGATTCTCAACCTTGGCTGTACATTGGAATCACCTGGAAGCTTTAAAAACTTCCGGGCTTGTGTTCCAACTCCAGAGATCCTGATTTAATTGGCCTAGGACAGGGTTTTTAACCTCAGCGCTACTGACACTTTAGGCTAGATAACTTTTCATTAGAGGGCCTGGCCTGTGCATTGCAAGATATTTAACAGCATCCCTGGCCTCTACCTACCAGATGTTAGTAGCCTCCCAACAATTTGTAATAACGAAAAATGTCTCCAGACGTTGCCAAATGTTCCCTGGGAGATAAAGCACCCCACAATGAAGAGCAGTCATCTAGGGGCATGGCCTGGGCATGGGTATTTTTAAAAGCTCCCTCAGTCATTCTAATGTACAGCCAAGGCTGAGAACCATTACTCAGGAGGGCTCGTATTAATGAGTAGCTTTGGATGTGCAATGCACAAATCACAGAACCATTTAAAAAGAACAATAAAAATGGGTGTAAAGTAAAAACAAATCAACCTGCGGGGAAGACTCAGACTGCTCGCCCATAAGTCAAGGACGTGAACTTCAGGGCATAAATTTCACAGCAACCATTTGGCGCCTTACATTTTTGCTTACTTTCTGGTTGTCAGGTATGTTCCAGAAAGCTGACATAAGCAGGTACGTTGTACATACTATCAATTAAAGATCACAACTAAGTAGAAATTGCTTTGTACCAAATATAGTAGTGGCCAGACATCCTGCTTTTGGATCTAGTCATTCTAAAAACAGGGTGCTTATCAGTGGATCATGTGGTACAAGTCCTTAGGTAAATCTGTTTCGACAGGTTAAAAAATGCAGCCTATCAATTTTATGTTGATTTTTCCACAATCCGAATCAGCCACACAAATACAGAATTTCTACATTAATTTGTGCCATTTAGTAGTGCTTTAGTTTTCAGGTGGAGATCAGGACTTTAATTACATTTCAGCTGAAGAAAAGTCCCCTCAGAAAAGTCCTAAAGCAAAATCCATGCTCAGCAGATGACCCTCTGCTGCCTAGGTTGCCCTGGGCTGTTCCTCTGTGGTCCAGTTGAGAACCCGATTGGACCATAGGACGGGCGTCATCTTCAGGTGCCTGCTCTGTGGCTCTTATCAAGCTGGACAGTCTCAGCACAAAGGGAGGGCTCTCCAAGCAAAGTGTTTGGCAGCCCCTCTTTACCGTGGACTTTTCAACAGAACTGTATTCTCCCACCTCCTCCAACAACTAGTTGAACGGTGCACTGTTTGTTTCAACATAAAGAGTGGAAATACTACTTTCAGATACTGTTAAATGACTTTTAAATAGAAAGTAAATTATAAGATGAATGTGTTTTCTGTGGAAAATTGCTGCTATCAAATTTCAAAATGTGAAAATATGTCCCTGAATTCGTGAGTTGAAATCATTAATTTGTTCAACACCTACTACATACGAGGTACTCTGTGATGCCATTGGAAGTTATAAATATGAGGGTTACATAAAAGCACAGACCCTCTTATGGCAAAAATAAGCTATGACTGCTCCAAGGTTCCAGATTTACCCTTGAACCAATCCGACTTGTTAGTTTGTCAGACTGGTTTGGTTTTTCTTTCATTGAATTGATATTAGCTTGTTAACAATAATGAAATCAACTAGTTCTTTTACCATGGTCTGTTTATGCTAAGCAGTTCTTTATCTTTTCCTATCCTAGTCTAAGTGGTTTTCCTCAACGTGCTTTTAAAATATCAAAACATTTTAATTAGGCAATAGAACTGCTTCCCAGAAGTCTGCTCTAGGAAACAAAATCATAAAAGACCGCTGAAAGGTATTATTTCCATAATGTTCTGACTTTAAAAAAAACAAAACAAAACAGGATTTATGTACATAGGGAGTTTTCCGGAAGAAAACACAATTTATAATTAACAGTGCTTGCCTTTGGGCAGGGAATTAAGGGGTCTTGAATAGGAGGGAGACTTAACTTTTCATTGTACAAGTTTTTATACGCTTAACTTTTACCATTTTAAATATTGTATTTTCCATTTTAAACGCTAGTGAATAACAGAAAGGATACATTTCCTGTAGTCTTTCATAAGCTCCAAAATGCCTCTTCTAAATAAGAGAAAAATAGGTGAGCTATACTCTATGTCTCTTTGATGTCTTCCTTTTGTATATGTTTTCTTGCTAAGACAGAGTGGGCTGAAAGGAGTCTTTGAATCTAAGATTACTCCAATATTGGTTCCATGAAAGAGGTTAACAAGCAGGTCCTACTTGAGATTGGGTAGTTAAGCAGGGCCTCTTTGAGGAAGCCAGCTTTAACCAGAAAGGGAAGTTGCCTGCAGGTAGGACCCTAATTTCCTGCTGGCAGCATGAGAACAGTTACTATCCATACATCCCTTGAGAATGAAGTGGATATACGTCAGGGATGTCTACACCGTGATTGTACCTAAAATCTTTTTCCAATGATTTCTTTCATTCTCCTTTGTCAGTAATTCCCAAGAAGAATCAATGCTGGCAAAGAAAAAAAAAAAAAAAAAAAAAAAAGAACAACAAAAATAACCAAACACCTATTTGTGTCAAAGAAAGACAATTCTGTGATCTATTTGGTGCTTACCAATTCCATGATATCTTTCTCTTGAGTGCTTCCTTTACACCTAATTAAAAGTTTAAGCAAGCATGAAACAAAATATTTCAATTGAGATTGGAAGGGCCTGAAACAATACATGCTCCGTTGTGTGTTCTCCCAGATCATTTTTCTTAGCACTTGTTACTTAGACCTGCACAGGATTTCAGAGTCTCCCTTGTTAAGCCAAAAACATCCTTTTCTTTTCTCTCATTGTTGGATGTGTGAATTGGGAAATCCATCCACATAGATTTCAGGATCCTCTGTCTCCGGGAATGAACCAATCATAACAATTCAACTGTTCCAAAACTTATCCTATAACAATCCTTACACATTTTAATTACATCTCTCTAGTCTTTAGTGGAGAATTACAGTTCTGGGACAAAATACTAAACCCTCACTGTGTAAAAAGTAATTTTCAGGTTTTCTTTTTAGGTGGTGATTCATCTCAGAAATAATGTTTTATGTGTTTACTTGCATCAGGCATTCATAACTAGCAATGAGCAATGGTATAATTATTTTTTAGCTTCGTGAGAACTGTCAGAGTTTAGGGCAGTATTTCTGTGAAGAGCCTACTGGTTGTCCTTGGACAAAGGTATTTATGGAAATTCTGAGAAAACATCAACCAAGACCAGTTAGAGTGAGAGGAAGAACAGACAAGCAGTAGGGCTGGATTGAAGGAAAAGGTCTTTTAGAAAACTACTCAGAAGAAGGGAAATATGTTTGAAAACCAAAAAGAGAGAACATCAGAAATTAAGTCAAACAGGATCTTAGCCATAAAGAATAGAATTATAGATAGCCTTATGTTAATAAACTCTCAAAATGCATAAGGTCTGATTTTGTATTTCTCGGGTAATAGTTTCCTATCCTCTTTCCATGGACTCATATTAATGACCACGCCAACCATGAAATTAAACCTTACTCTTTTAGAAATGGTAGAACGAAATTGGAAGGTCAACTTAGAGTTACTATGGCAATAAGTACTCTGCAAAAAAAGAAGTTTGTCAAGTTAGTACAATATTATTTCCTATTGAGTGGAGTAAGTTTAAATTCTGAGTCACTAAGCAAACATAAGAAAGGACATCAATACCATTTTTACTCTTGAAAAGGCATCATAGATATTCAGCAGAGACTGCCTCCTTTTAGGTAGTTGAGCTATTATTTAAGGCCATGCTTCTAGTACGATACCTAATTAGATATCTCTAATTAGATATCAGCAATTCACAGAGGATTTATGTTCTTGCTACTCACCACAGCCACTAGAGGGTCATCACCCTCTCCCTGGAGCAAAAATTTCAAATTGTCAACATGGAAGAATAGATGTCCCTGCAAATGCTACAAAGAGGTCACAGTAACCACATTTTCTTGTATGATAAAGGAAAATCTGAGCCTAAATAAACATAGGCCACTGGTGTCACACCTGTTGAATCAGGTCGGCAAGTTAAGCATGGAGGAAAAGGTGAGTTTCAAGTGGCTTTAGCTGTTAACCAGCTGGCAAAGCCAGTACATTCTAAACCACTTCATTTTCCCAGTATTCTCCAGAACATCTTATTCAGAGCTTTGGCTGCTTGTCAGGAGATAATATAATCTCCCAATGCCACTAGCTGAAAATGATTCATTTCACTCATGATTTAGTAAGACTTGATCAGAGATGACTGTCTGCTTCTCAGTTAAGCTGTCATCCAAACCCCCAAATTTTGCTCCTCTCTGAAAATTAGGCGGCATGACTACTTCCTATAAGATCAAAGTTTTATCTCTTGTTATTATATTTATCACTCTCCACATTGTTCAGGATTAAAAAATTGCTGAGGCTTTAAAATATGAAAAAAATGATGATAATACTCTATTGCTACCACACTAACTGAAAAGCAAAGTGAACGATAAAATTTAGAAGTTTGGAAGCCTAATTAGAAATATAAGTGTCTGTGTATCCTATGCTGGCTCTGCCATTTCTTACCATGCTCTTTCCTTTTTTCAGCTGCTGGCTGGGCGCTGGCCTTTTGATCACAATGACTTTGGCGTATTTCTCTGCAAGTTGTTCCCCTTTTTGCAGAAGTCCTCAGTGGGGATCACCGTCCTCAATCTCTGCGCTCTCAGCGTTGACAGGTAACGTGGTTCTTTCCCCTTACTCTGTTGTTGGGTTTAGAAAAGCAGTTTTGTCAGAAAGAAGAGAACTCGAGGAGCCTTGAGAATTGGTGTTCAAGACAGTTGTTCATTAGTTCCCAGGAATGAAAATACTAGCAATCTTGCTCTACTGTTTAGAATTCCTTTCCACAGTTGCTGATTACCAGCCATCTTTGGTTCAGGCAACTTGTACCGAGAGCATTTCACCAACTATATCCATTTGACATCCTTATGGCAACGAAGGAAAAAGGAACATGTTAGGTGGAATGAATGTTGGAAAAGAAAATTCTAGGACATCCAAATTCTGTATTTTCAATGGTAGATTTCTCATTAGAAAAAAGAAGATACTGTTCAATTGTGTTTCTAATGCTTGATTAGTTGAACTGAGTGGTGAGTACTCAGAATTATGTTCTAATCTATGCTTTTCTGAATACCTGAAATGCTTCCTAATTTTTAAAAAGAGGACAACAGAAGCACCCCTTGATCCAACTCTGAAAAAAACCATCAAGTATCTCAGAGTCTTTCCAGAATTCTTCTCAAACATGGATGTCAAGGCGTCAAGAAAGAAGTCCTTCTGAATTCCATGAACTTCTAGAAGGTATTTTCTATACCTTCTAATTTTCATAGCAGGAGTTATAAAAAATGAAGTTAGGAACTCTATAACACGTTTTGTGGTGCTTTTTTGTATTGAAAATAATCCTTTGCAAATGCTGTTTAATGTCTTATTTAGGTGGTTTACCTACAATTTAGAAGAGGTTTTCATTTTTCCTTTCACACTCTGACAATCACTTTATCAGAGCACCTAAGTCCCATCATAATAGAAATAAAAGTCCCACTTTCATAAAGAACATTTTAGTGTTTACAGATATTCATTATTTATCATTAACAATTAATTTTCAGGACCAAAGGTGTTACTGTTAAAACATAAAAATACTCATTCCATTGGTAGTAGAAAATTATAATGGTATCCTTGTTATAAATTTATGGTTATAATAATTGTGAAACACTAAACAAAATGTTTAGTAGTGTTATTAAAAATAAATTTATTGCTGAAATTAAAACAAAAAATTCCATTAGTAGTTTAAATTGCAGTAATGCTATTGACAAAAATGCTACCACTGCAGTGGTAAACACAAAGATCAGAAATAATTTCATCACCTATTAGTAGGATTCCCAGTGATTCCCAGGAAAACCTGAGGTCTACATAGGTTTCTTCTGCATCATATCAGATGTTAAGTGCTGCTGCATAAAAATATTTACATACAATAGATGGCCACTGTATCACTTTCCCTTGACAAATAATAGATTATGCTACTGTGACCATGTCCTAAAAAATTGAGCAAGCATTTATAATCTGGACTTTATTCACTAATGAATTCTCATTCTGCTGTTCCCACTCCTAGCACGCCAATAATATCATTTCCTCTTGTAACTAAAGTATTGTATTATCTAAAGATTAAAGTATATTAAATTATATCTATTACATTACTAATACATGAAAATTTTTTCCTACCTGTATTTATCAAGTTGTATATTTAGAGATGTAGCTAGGTATTTTCATTATAATATCTAATTAAAATTTTAAATTATAATATAACTCTAAAACCCATATGGGGAAAAGAAATAAGAAAATAATCATGATAATTTTAAAAAGAATTATGTTTCCTATACACATATTCCTCCTATATGATATTCTTAAATGTTATAAAGCTACAGTTTTAAAACAATGTGGTACACACACATAAACACATTGACAAATCAATGGGAAAAACAGAAACCAGTGTCAGAGTGTACAAGAACATATTATAGGCTGAAATCACTTTAATGGGGAAAGGAAAGATTCATCAATAAACAGTGATATGTACCATATGGGGAAAAAAACATGTTAAAGTCTTATTTTGTACTATATATGAGTAATAACATTTATAATTATTACCATTTATTGAGTATCAGTATGTACCAGGCCCTGTTAAAAATACTTTCCAGAAATTATTTTATTTAATCCTTATAACAACACCTGTGATGGTGCTATAATTATCCCCATTTTACAGATGAGGAAGCTGAGGTCAAAAGGGCTTAATCAAGGCCAATTGGCTACTAAGTTTTGGAGCCATATCAAATAAAAGTAGTGTGCGTTCTTAACCACTATGCACAAGCATGCAAAAACTCAAACCATAGAGCAATAAAAGAAAATAAACCAATATCTATTTGATCTCTAGAAAAGGAAGACTTTTTGAACCTAAAGTGGATGGTAGAAAATCTAAATAAAACTATAAATGCATTTCAGGACATACAATTTTAAAACGTGAATATCAAACATTTATAAAATTAAAAAACAAATAAATAAAGCAATAATCCAGGGAAAATATTTCCAGCAAAACTATAACATGTTAATATTCTTGGTACTTAAAGAAGCCATACAAATAGTAATTAAAATCCTACTACTTCCATATAAAAAGGGCATGAGTGTAAAAATCACCAAAGAAGAAATTAAAATGACTAACATATGAATCATATTCATATTATCAAAGAAATTCTCATTAAAAAGCATGTTTCTCAAAATCTGGTGGTAGTAGGGAATTGAATAGCCCTTCCAGAAACTAAAGTCCTACAAATGTTTTTGCCTTCTGACCCCGTAATTACAATTTTTACGATCAATTCTATGGAAATGATCCAAAATTTGAACAAAGAAGTCAGGTACAAAGATGTTCCTTACAACAGCAGTCCCCAACCTTTTTGGCACCAGGGACAGGTTTCATGGAAGACAATTTTTCCATGGACTTGGGGGGTGGCGCGGGATGGTTTCGGGATGATTCAAGCGCATTACATTTATTGTGCATTTTATTTCTATTATTATTACATTGTAATATATAATGAAATAATTATACAACTCACCATAATGCAGAATCAGTGGGATCCCTGAGCTTGTTTTCACTTGCCACTCACTGATAGGGTTTTGATATGAGTCTGCAAGCAATTGATTTATTATGGTCTCTGTGCAGTCAGACCTCTCTGCTGATGATCATCTGTATTTGCAGCCACTCCCCAGCACTACTATCACCCCCTCAGCTCCACCTCAGATAATCAGGCATTAGATTCTCATAAGGAGCACGCAACCTAGATCTCTCACATGCACAGTTCACAGTAGGGTTTGCGCTCCTATGAGAATCTAATGCCGCCGCTGATCTGACAGGAGGCGGAGCTCAGGCAGTAATACGAGCGGCTGTAAATACAGACGAAGCTTTTCTCGCTCACCTGCCACTCACCTCCTGCTGTGCAGCCCTCTTCCTAACTGGCCATGGGCTGGTACCCGTCCATGGCCCAGGGGTTGTGAACCCCTGCTTTACAAGATCATTTAAAGAAAGAGTTGAAAGCAGCCTTGTATTAGGGAAATGGATAGGGATGTTAAATGAAATTTATATGTATAAGTATATGAATATAAAATTCCTTGAAAGGAATATGATAAATATTAGTAGTAGTTATGTCAAGGGATAGAGTAACAGGTGTAACATTCTTCTGCAAGCAAAAAAAAACTTATGAAAGTTTATTTTATTTTCTGTGACCCATTTTCCTTATTTACTTCATGCTATTCCCTACATTTTATTTTTCTCATCTGCCCAGCTCATTCTTATGACCTTTATTTTAAATTAACACTAATTTCCTATGACTGGGTAGCTCTAAAACGCAAGCATATGTAGGCCTGTGTGTGTGTGGAGAAATACAGGTACATGCCCAGCTCAGAATTACTTCCATGCCTACTCTTGCTTTTACAAAAGCACCATCAAATTTGGGGAAACAGCATTTTATTTAAAAAATTAAACTTTGTTCCAAAGTTTAGGTAAAAATAGGATGATAACGAGTTTTAGGAAAGGGCCACTCAGTGTTCTAAGAAAACTGCACCTCCGAGGAAACATCTAAACAAACCCAGACAAGAACAGCCCATGACAAACAAGAATGAAAAACAGGAGAAGCAAGACAAGGAAGATGCTTGGCTCCTATAAATAGTAAAACCTTTTTTAAGGCAGCTGGGCATACTCCTCTGAGAAGAGAGGCATTGATGAAAAGAGAGACCAAGGAGAGGAAAGAATTTGCTTGGCTTGATAAGAAATATAGGCAACTTTTCATCCCTGCAATATATTTTCTTGTTACAAAAATTAGAGTATATGCTCTGAAGAGTGTTATGGGCCATGGTATAGTGGTCCCTTTTGTAGTTCGTACGAATCTATTTAATAAATTTTTTTTCTTGATTGAAAAATACTTTAGGGCACTTATTCCTCAGTGAGATACTGTATCATGAATTATCCCTAGATTGAGAAGCATAATTCATAATTTAGTTCAACAGAGAGACTTGGCAAGAAGGGTATGAGGTACAGACATGAAGAATCAGGCCTGGCTGCTGTTCTTTAGGAGTTTCCATGGTTGAAGACAATGACCTGGCAACCATGGAGAAAGAAGTGCACAAGGGAAGTGTTCAGGCGGTTGGCTCCCCCAGCCAGCTAAATCATCAAAACCCTCCATTCCTTCTCCAGCTCACCTTATTCTGCTGCCACTTTCTTCCTTGGGGGAGCCTCAGAGGACGATCTTGCTGAGCTTCAATCTCCCCAGTATAAACCCTACCTGTATGCAGGGAGAAGGGGGTGGTGGGAGATGATGGGATGGGGAAATGGAGGGATTAGGTCATAGATTCCTGTTTCTGGTGTAGGAATACCTCACCCACACCATGTCCTCCCCTACCTCACGCATGGAGAAAAATTAACTCAGTGTTCAATCACAAGTTATCAGCTATGTAGCACATGAAATGTTCTTGGTTTGAAAAAAGAAAGAGAGAAGAATGAATGCCAAGCATTTATTTCATTAAGACTTAACCTCAGTTTTACATCAACGAGAAGAACAGTTTTAAAATTCCACTTTTGCAAAAATCTGCCTGAATCCAGGAGGTTTTTTCTGGGTAATCAACTCACCGTCCTTTGTTCCCTGGGTCCTTTCTTTATTATTTTTACATATCATTTGGTACTGACTCTCAACTTTGGGACCGGTATGTAGGGAATCTATTTTGACATTTCTATTTCAAAAGCTTTCACACTAGAGAATGAATCATTCACACTTGATTTCTGAAGATAAGATACAATTTGCTTTGAATCTTGATTCGGTTGCATTATATTCTTCTAAAAATAAGAAAATGCCTTTATTAAAAAAAAAAAAAAAAAAGCAAGGAGTAAAAAGAGGGAAATTGGAACCTGTTATGAAACAATTTGCAACTTGGGAATCCCTGCTTTCATTCTATGAGCTGAATCAAATTACGGCCCAGGAAGAGTTCCCGTGATTTTTTTGGTTTTGTTTTTTAAATATGATGATTATCTCTCATTTCAGAGTTGTTGTTTTTGAGGGAAAATAATGAATATAAATATTCATCCAAGTTTTATACAATTTCTCCATTACTTCATTGATTGATCAGTGAATACTAATACTTTAGGATCAAAGAAAAAGTCTAGCTTCCTCACTCCAGGCTTTTAATCTGAATAAAGTAAACAAGACAGAGAAAGCACATCTTTTGTACCAGAATGGATGACTTCTCATTGTTCATTTCAACTATGGACTTGACTTATTAAAGTTTTTCACTAATTCTTCCTCAAATCTATTATTTATTTTTATTTCACATCATTAGTTACTTAAGAATAAGATAAAACAGGAATTTCAGAAAAAGACTGGGGAAATTTAGAAACATATTTTGACCTCTATCCAAGCTTTATCAGTGAAATAGTTTTGTCTAATGCTAAAGCAGTATACTTCTAAAATGAATGAATTTTTCCCAACAAAACATGAATAACCAGCCATTACCAATAGTGCAAATAGGTGTCCTTACCTGCCATAAGTGACAAGCTTTACAAGTTACTCTTGAGTTTGCTTCAGAGGGAAAAAAAAGAAGAGGCAGGGATTGGGAAGAGGAATTCAATGCTATTCCTTGTAAGGTTAACAGTCATGTTTACAGTAGAAAATGATGGGGGTCAGACCAGTAAAAAAGGTCTGGGTACAGCTCCAGACTGTACTTAAAAGTTGCCTAGGGAAAGAGGCTGTAGAAAGATATAACTCTTTTAACAACTACTCCAGATGATGTGTAATTAGATACCTGGGAAAGTTGTAAGGATCCATTACTAAGGCACTTTGATTTGCCTCAAACTCAAAGCCAGTTCTTCATCCCTCATTTCAAGTAATTGCTTAGTGGTCTCTATGATATTCTCAAAGGTTTATCCTAACTCAAGAAAGCATGGAAGTGATTTTCTAAAAAACTTCATTTTTACTTAGACTAGGGCTTGGTTTCTCCTTATTCTCCTAGTGCTATGATTTTCCTTTCACGCTGGGTGTAGGGCAACTTGGGATCTCATTTGGGGGTCTGATCCCTGTCGCACATAGTTATTCATTCTTTTATCTTATTTGTATTGTCAAGATCAGGTGACTGGTTAAATCTTGCTACCTCATTTTTCTTTGATAACAAACTACCCCCAAACTTAGGGGTTTAGAACAACCACCATTTTCTTATTATCTGACCATGCTGTGGATCAGGGATTTGGGCGGTTCTTCAGCTCCTTGTTACTTCGACTGCGGTCTCACGGTGGATTTCAGCTGGCCACTGAGCTTGCTTCACGGGTCCTAGACTGACATGACTGGCCCCTGGGCAAGAACAGCTGGACATCTGAGCTCAGCGGAGCCCATCTCCCTCTCCATGGAGTCCAGGGCTATTCAACACCCCTCCAGCGGGCTCAGGGCTCCAGGGTGGAACCTGCTGCTCCATTCAGAGGTCAGGCATGAAACTGACAAAGCATCATTCCAGCTGTGCTCAGCTGGTCAAAGGAGCCACAGGCCAGCCCACATGAAGGACCCAACTGAAGAAATGTCCAAATATTTGCAGCTTTCTTTTTTATTATTATTAATTTTTCTTTTTTTGTTGTTGAAGTATAGTTGATTTATAATGCTGTGTTAGTTTCTGGTGTAGAGCAAGGTGATTCAGTTATACATATATAAATATATATTCTTTTTCAGATTCTTTTGCATTATAGGTTATTACAAGATATTGAATATAGTTCCCTGTGCTATACAGTAGGACCTTGTTGTTTATATACTTTATATATAGTAGTTTGTATCTGCTAATCCCAAGCTCCTAAATTATCCCTTCCCCCCCTTTCCCCTTTGGTAACCATAAATATGTTTTCTATGTCTGTGAGTCTGTCTCTGTTTTGTAAATAAATTCATTTGTATCATTTTTTTTAGATTCCACATATAAGTGATATCATATGATATTTGTCTTTCTCTGACTTACTTGACTTAGTAATCTCTAGGTCCATCCATGTTGCTGCAAATGGCATTATTTCATTCTCTGCAGCTATCTTTTATTTTTTTTAACATCTTTATTGAAGTATAATTGCTTTACAATGTTGTATTAGTTGCTGCTGCATAACAAATTGAATCAGCTATACATATACATATATCCCCATATCTCCTCCCTCTAGCATCTCTCTCCTACCCTCCCTAACCCACCCCTCTAGGTGGACACAAAGCACCGAGCTGATCTCTCTGTGCTGTGCGGCTGCTTCCCACTAGATATCTATTTTACATTTGGTAGCATGTATATGTCCATGCCACTCTCTCACTTCGTCCCAGCTTACCCTTCCCCCTCCCCGTATCCTCAAGTCCATTCTCTACATCTGCGTCTTTATTCCTGTCCTGCCCCTATGTTCTTCAGAACCTTTTTTTTTTTTTAGATTCCATATATATGTGCTAGCATACGGTATTTATTTTGCTCTTTCTGACTTACTTCACTCTGTATGACAGTCTCTAGGTCCATCCACCTCACTACAAATAACTCAATTTCATTTCTTTTTATGGCTGAGTAATATTCCATTGTATATATGTGCCGCATCTTCTCTATCCATTCATCTGTCAATGGACACTTAGGTTGCTTCCATGTCCTGGCTATTGTAAATAGAGCTGCAATGAACATTGTGGTATGTGACTCTTTTTGAATTATGGTTTTCTCAGGGTATATGCCCAGTAGTGGGATTGCTGGGTCATATGGTAGTTCTATTTTTACTTTTTTAAGGAACCTCCATACTGTTCTCCATAGTGGCTGTATCAATTTACATTCCTACCAACAGTGCAAGAGGGTTCCCTTTTCTCCACACCCTCTCCAGCGTTTATTGTTTGTAGATTTTTTGATGATGGCCATTCTGACCGGTGTGAGGTGATACCTCACTGTAGTTTTGATTTGCACTTCTCTAATGATTAGTGATGTTGAACATCCTTTCATGTGTTTGTTGGCAATCTGTATATTTTCTTTGGAGAAATGTCTGTTTAGGTCTTCTGCCCACTTTTGTATTGGGTTGTTTGTTTTTTTGACATTGAGCTTCATGAGCTATTTGTATATTTGGGAGATTAATCCTTTGTCAGTTGCTTCGTCTGCAGATATTTTCTCCCATTCTGAGGGTTGTCTTTTCATCTTGTTTATGGTTTCCTTCCTGCAGCTATCTTTTAATCCACTTCACCTGGCTTCTCTTTAAAGTTCTTCCTGCTGGCATTTTGCTCCCAAACCTCTGTATGGCAACTGGTTTGCCTAACACATAGGAGACACAAGTCATAAACAAACGTTACAAAGGGTCACATTTGCTCAGTTAAAGATGTGCAGGGCTTCCCTGGTGGCGTAGTTGTTGAGAGTCCGCCTACCGATGCAGGGGACACGGGTTCATGCCCTGGTCCGGGAAGATCCCACATGCCGTGGAGCGACTGGGCCCGTGAACCACGGCTGCTGAGCCTGCGCGTCCAGAGCCTGTGCTCCGCAATGGGAGAGGCCACAACAGTGAGTGGTCCGTGTACTGCAAAAAAAAAAAAAATGTGCAGACATAAAGATATAAGTGCCACTTTACCTTATGGAAGTGGTAAAACTGAAGAAAAATAAATTTTAATGAAAGCAAGCATTGACAGGCACTTAAGAGAAACATTTTTAAAGGTACTTAAGCTACTCTTTCATTCCCTTGATTTAGTAATCTCAATCAAGATAATTAACCCAGGAAAATCATTCAAAAAGAAAAAAATCTGTATGTGCAAACATATTTATAGGCAGGTTATTCACAACCTTGAAACACTAGAAATGATGTGACCATAGGAGGAAGATTTAGGTAAATTGTATCAATATCTTGTCATACTGGGTAGCCTTGAAATTAATAAATGCCATTCCTATGTAGAAACATGAAAAGCAAATAAAGCCAAAAACAAAATTGTAACTGACAAGATTATAATATAATTATATTCAAACTATACTTATGAGAATAGAAATGGGCAAAGAATAAGAAGAAATGAAAATAGATTTTGCTGAAGTGATCTTTTGAATTGAAGTTTTCTTTTACACTGTTTTAAAGTACATTCAATAATATTTATTTTTAGTTTAATGAGTTTCCCAGATCATACCTTAAAGATTCAAAGACATGCATTAAATGCCTCTAGCCTTGAAAACATGTAAAAATCTATTTATAGACATATACAGTAACAAACATCTTTACATAAATAAAACATGTAATTTATTCTTGTATTTTGGCATGTCACATGACAGAGTTCACAGTGGTGTCATGGGAAAAGACTCCCCTGGGACTTAGCAGAACAGAGCCCTGGCCCAGGCGCCCCACATTCACTGGAGACCAGGCAGAGGACTCGGTGACACACCCCTCCTCAGGTTCCCAAAGAGAACACAAAGGGAGAAAGATCAGCCCAGAGGTCCTGCTTGGTTTTAAATTATTGTGTTCTAGGATTCTGAAAGTATTAGCTCTTTATCTGTTGCCTAATTCAGGGCTGGCTTGAAAAATAAGAAACTCTTTGGAATGTATATTGGCTTTGGCCAATAAAGACAAATGCATGGTAAGGAAACGAACAAAGAAAGATTCTAATTCAACAGATATTTATTCAGCACCTATTGTTGTAGGTCTTGTGACCAACATGCAAGATGTCT
Source organism: Mesoplodon densirostris (assembly GCF_025265405.1). NCBI lineage: Eukaryota > Metazoa > Chordata > Mammalia > Artiodactyla > Ziphiidae > Mesoplodon > Mesoplodon densirostris. Next base: position 230,336,165 of record NC_082661.1, read on the forward strand.
ACCCTATGGAGCTTATATTCAAAAGGGAGAGGTGGACATAGACCATAAACAAAATAAATAAGTAAAATATTTGACTGGACCCATAGTAGTAAGTGCTATGGAGAAAAATAATCAGGCTGAGTGGGACAGGGTACATCTGGAGGGGAATCTGGCAGTTTTAAATAGGGTATTCAGGGAAGGCCTCTGTGAAAAGACACCATTGAGTAAAGATCTGAAGGAAGTGAGGAGGCAGCTCTGAGGACACCTGTAGGCATTCCCACTGGGGTGGGAACCCACTGGGGGATCTGAGCAGAGAGGTGACATGATTGGCTTACATTTTAACAGGCTCACCCTGGTTGCTATGTTCAGGGCAAACTGAAGGAGGGCGAAGTGGACACAGGGAGACCAGTTGGGAAGCTATTACAATAATCCAGGCAGGTGGTAACTGGCGAGATGGTGAGAAGTGGTTGCATCTGGACACATTTTGAAGGAAGAGGTTGCAAGGTTTGCTAAAGAATTGGATGTGTGGTGGAAGAGAAAAAGAGGAGGAAAGGCTAACTTCAAAGTTCTGGGCCTGAGATGGTAAAGACTAGAGAGAAGGCAAGGAAGGGGTCAAGGAAGAAGACCAGGAGTCTGGTTTGGGTGAGGTTCAGTGCCTATTAGATATCCGAGTGGAAACCTCAAGTAGGCAGGTGGATATACAAGTCTAGAGTTAGATGTGAGGCTCTAGGCTAGAGTTATAAATTTGAGAATTAATTATCAGCATATAGAGAGTTTAAATGATACTAAAGCCATGAGACTAGATGACATCACAAAGAGAGAGGGTGTAGATAGAAAAGAAAAGAGGTGTGAGGACTAAGGAGAAATCCAACACTAAGAATTTGAGGCATGGGCATGATCCAGCCAAGGAGATGAGATGGAGTGGCCAATCCCATCAGCAGGAGGAAAACTAGCAGAATGTGGTCAAAGCCAAGTGAAGAAAGCATTTCAAAGAGGAGGGATTATTTCCGGAATAGTTTTTGGTGGCAGGCTGTTCATAACCACACCTAGTAAGGCGAACATATTGTATATTATCTGTTGTGTCATTATCACCCAAATAGAAATCATTTTGGGAACATCCAGTATTTCTTATTTTCCACACCTTTCTGCACCTCCATCATCACAAGTGAGTGTTTCTAATCGCTCTTATGGTTGTTTTCTCATCTCCTGGAGATGTTATCAAGATCAGTGTGATTACAAATGGGAAATATTCTAATTCTCAGTCATGTGGGTTAATGAAGGAGCAGACTGATTATGAATCATTTGCTCAACTAGTCACTAAAAATTACTTCTATTTATTTTTAAATGTTGAATTCACATTGGATTATAGATATGTTATATTCTGGGAACTCATGGGCACATTATAAAATGAAGCTGGTCTGTGAATATATTCATCATTAGAACATGTAGATCACACTTTCTTACTAAACTACCTTCTATCTCCAATCCTGCCTAAGAAATCTGGCTTTCTCTCTTAAGAGAGAAAGTGTTTTATTTACATCACCTTTCCTGGTAAGAGGAGGGGAGAAGAAACAGATATAACTCATTGACAGCCTTGGGATATAGACATTCTGTCTCCGTTCCTTTTAGCTTTTACTGGACATCAGGCTGCCAGTCTAATAAGGCAGCAAAGAAAAGTAAACAGAAATAGAAAGTAGAATATATAGCAGTCTTCATCCCACTGGTAATAACCATAAATTTTAAAATGCAATGTTGGCTACATCGTGAAAGGATTTTCTTGGTCTGTTTGTATAGCTGTATTTTATTCCATTCTGAACTAATCTGGACTTTTTCAGAGATTCCTATTGTACACCAATCTTATTTATCTTAAAAATGTTTCACAAACCATTTCTCCAGCAAAATGTGCTGTATATATGCCACGTGGCATCATCGTGCATACCAAAACTATAGCTTCTAATCTACAGTGAAGAACAAGGTAGCATAATTCCTAGGAGTTGTGTTTTCACAGGTGTAACTTTTAGTTGTACTGAGACAGAACACTAACTATAAATGATAGGGGCTCATTTTGGTGGCTATGGGTAGCTTGTATCTTGTCTTGGCGTTGCTGACTAATCTTTCCCATTAAGCTGCCTGGCCTGCAAACCCATGTGCACCTGTCTCAATGCCTTGGTCTGTTTTACAGCCTTCTTCTGGCACTATCTAATGAAAGCTATTAAAAGAAAATGTTTCCTTTCCATTACAACAACAGCAAAAATTTCAAGAATGAAGTCACAAAAATACTGTACCACAGGTCCCTTCTTAATAGTAAGTCTGAAAGCAGTTAGCACCAGACCATCATCTCAGGTCAAAGAGCATAGTTTCTGAAACCAAACTTTCTTTAGACTTAACATTTAAATGTGATTATTATCATAAAATATTAAGGTAAAATATAAGGCAAACACAATTTCTTAATGCCAGTTAATGCTTTTTTTTAACGTATTTTTTTATTTTTGGCTGCGTAGGGTCTTCGTTGCTACATGCGGCCTTTCTCTAGTTGGGGTGAGCGGGGGCTACTGTTCTTTGTGGTGCGCGGGCTTCTCATTGTGGTGGCTTCTCCTGTCGCAGAGCATGGGCTCTAGGTGCATGGGCTTCAGTAGTTGTGGCACATGGGCTCAGTCGTCCTGTGGCATGTGGGATCCTCCCGGACCAGGGCTCGAACCCATGTCCCCTGGATTGGCAGGCATATTCTTAACCACTGCGCCACCAGGGAAGTCCCCCAGTTAGTGCTTTGATTGGCATGATTGTTCAGTTATATTTATATCCTATGCTTCTGTATGAACCATTCTTTCCTATTAAACTGTAAACCCTAAAGTTTAGGAACCAAGCTATCTTTAGCTCCGTTTTATATAGTCTAGCACAGGGCCATATGGGAGAGATATAGTTATTCTTTGAGACTTTCAAATATAATTATTAGAAATACTTATTTACTAAAAAACAGCCACCTGGTACAAGCCCACTGTGATCATATTTTGAGGGTAGAGGAAGGGAGAAAACAATGGAATATCTATGGTCACTATTCACTTAAGGATGTCTAGATCCACTTCATAGATAATATTTCAAGTTTTTTTAATATAGAAACAGAGGGCCTCCCTGGTGGCGCAGTGGTTGAGAGTCCGCCTGCCAATGCAGGGGATACGGGTTCGTGCCCCGGTCTGGGAGGATCCCATATGCCGCGGAGCGGCTGGGCCCGTGAGCCATGGCCGCTGAGCCTGCGCGTCCGGAGCCTGTGCTCCGCAACGGGAGAGCCCACAGCAGTGAGAGGCCCGCGTACAGCAAAAAAAAAAAAAAAAAAAAAAAAAAAAAAAAAAATATAGAAACAGAAATAAGACATAACCATAACAAGTACCAGCAGCCTTCACTACCCCTTCCATCATCCAATTTTCCCCCCAGCTTAATAAACATAGCACACCCACCTCTGCTGCCACATCCTAAATTCTCATGAGATTTCAATAGGCCCCAAGTGAAGATCTCAGACTCAGGCCTGCCAGCAGTTGAACTCCAAATGAGTAGAACTTTTAATAGCCCCACTTGTTTTTCACACCAGGACTCACAGAAAATTCCTAAAAAGCTAATGGTTGGTCACTGGCCAAAGGAAGGATCTTTCCAGCATTGATAATTTTCATTTAATTGAAATAAACTTAAAATTTCCTAACCACTTGGTGCCATCACCCCCTTTTTTTTTAGGTACAGAGCAGTTGCCTCCTGGAGTCGTGTTCAGGGAATTGGGATTCCCTTGGTCACAGCCATTGAGATTGTCTCCATCTGGATCCTTTCTTTTATCCTGGCCATCCCCGAAGCCATCGGCTTTGTCATGGTGCCCTTTGAATACAAGGGTGAACAGCACAAAACCTGTATGCTCAATGCCACGTCAAAATTCATGGAGGTATGAAAAGTTTAAAGGAAATTAATTGGGGAGGGGAGAAGGTCTTCATTTACCATCACCAAGATTTACTGATATCTCTACACTGCCGAGTGTGGTTTACTCTGTTAGTTCAGTCAAATATTCTTTAATTGCATGAAAAGCAGATGTAAACCAGGGCTTAGCTTCTTGAATAAAACAACTATTGTGTTTTCACTCTTGTATTATAGCACAACTGTAGACACAACTATTGCTCTGCACCAAACAACTCAGAATTCTGAAACAGATTTACTAAGAGAGATTGATGTGTATGCATGTAGTGCTATTTGTTTTGATAATAAGGAGTACAGCACAATATTCATCTGACAGTCACACTGATGCTTATTTGATGTTACTTGGGGAAAAGCACATTGCTCACACGGTTTTTAAAGACAGATTTACTAATTCAAAGTAGGAAGTCATTCTCATGTGTGCTTATGTTAGTACAGGTTCTGTCTAATATACAAATAATATAATTTTTTAAATTTAAATTTTATTTTATTTGGATTCTTTTCTCTTTTTAAAAAATATTTATTTAGTTATTTATTTATGGCTGCATTGAGTCTTCATTGCTGCACACGGGCTTTGTCTAGGTGCGGAGAGCAGGGGCTACTCTTCGTTGTGGTGCGCGGGCTTCTCATTGCAGTGGCTTCTCTTGCTGTGGAGCATGGGCTCTAGGTGTGGGGGCTTCAGTAGTTGTGGCACGCGGGCTCAGTGGTTGTGGCTCACAGGCTTAGTTGCTCCGCGGCATGTGGGATCTTCCTGCACCAGGGCTCGAACCCATGTCCCCTGCACTGGCAGGAGGATTCTTAACCACTGTGCCACCAGGGAAGCCCCAAATAATGTAAATTTGCAGAACTTTTTTTTTTTTTCCGTTACGCGGGCCTCTCACTGTTGTGGCCTCTCCCGTTGTGGAGCACAGGCTCCGGACGCGCAGGCTCAGCGGCCATGGCTCACGGGCCCAGCCGCTCCGCGGCACGTGGGATCTTCCCGGACCGGGGCACGAACCTGCGTCCCCTGCATCGGCAGGCGGACTCTCAACCACTGCGCCACCAGGGAAGCCCCAGAACTTTTTTAAAAAGCATTTTAGTGCAACAAATTCAATTGTTGCTTAATACACCTGACCACATTAATGTTTCTGAAAAGCTTAATTACATAACTGAGAGTATTAGGAAACACATTTAAAATGCATATTTCCTCTGCAAAACTAGTCACATGTAGAACGAGGAGGAAAACCAAGAATAACTATTTCTCTTAAATCAGCATAATTTAGTACTTTGATGTAAGTTTCATGCAGTTCAGATTCCACATTTAATCATTTACAGACATCTTAAGGTATGTTTTCTTTCCATGGAAAATTCACAAAATTAGTGGTTTTACAGTTGACCAGTTATCCTGCTTGGAAATTCTTGTTTCAAAATTAAAAGTGCTCATGAACACAGCCAAACTAGCAGCCTTAAAATTAAAGTCTTCTGCTGATCTACTGACTTTTTTATGAAGTCAACCTCCACAGTGAAAAGCAAAGTAGTAGGAGGCTATCAGAATTTGGGCAGTGTGAATGAGCAATCTAGAAAACCCCTGACTAAAACATTAGAGAGAAGAGGCTCAACATAAGAAGGAACTCACTGGGAATTTCTTGGCGGTCCAGTGATTAGGACTCATGGAAGTCATGGGTTCAATCCCCGGTCAAGGAACTAAGATCCCGCAAGCCGCGCAGTGTGGCCAAAACAAAAAAAAAAAAAAAAGAGGAACTTAGTGACCATTCCAGCTGGACAAAATGAAATGGGTTTCTTCACAAGGACGCATATCCTTTCTAGAGATGAAGCTAAGAGTAGTTGCCCTTCAGGCTGGCGGGGGCGTTGTGGCTGGCGGGCGCCCGGAGGGTTGCAGTATAGGGTATGAGTTTGAACTGATGATTTCGAAGATTTCAGTCCAAGTCTACAGTTTTAGGACTCTCTTTCCCCTCCTGTTCTCTTTTTCTAATGTGATTCCCCCTCTTTTTCCACTCTTTCCTCCTCAACTTTGCTCTAACCTAGACTGGAGGGAGGTCCCTCCATACCCTTGCTGGTGACATCATTTCAAAAGAAATGTGTGACCCCATTCTCTACAGACCTCTACCACGGAAGGGGCAGGGAACTCCGTCCAGTCCCCTCCAGGTAGGGTCAGCTTCCAGGCCCTCTGCAGCTGCTTCTAGGCAGTCACACCCAGCCAGCCATGCACCCAGAAGAAGTGGGTACAAAGGAAGGGGGTCCTCCAAGGAGTGTTTGTTTGTGTTGCACTTAAATGAAGAGAGAGTCCTTCTGATTTTGTGTTTGTTTTTTTAAGTTCAGGACTAAAATCTTTCTACAGTGTGATGTAAATAGGAAAATATTTGTATAAACAGATTTGAATAAACCAACTCCTTTGGGAGTCTGCACTTAACCTGAGGCTAGAATTCAGAGGTTTGTAAACTTGAATGGAAAGGAAATTACATGTTTATTTTCACTAACTTCTAACTGAAATTTATCATTTCCTTCTAATATGAAAGTAGGCAACAAACCACAGTAGTATTTAGCAGTACCATGATTTTTTCACTAATAGAAATAACAGGCATTTCATACCACATAACAGTTGTATAATCTCGAAATATCATTTACATTCATCATTGCTTCTACATTCTGATAGAACCACCATTAGATCTGTGATTTAATTTGTTAATAAACACATATATTACTACATCAGAACTTTCTTTTTCATATTTTGATATCTGTGTTTTGATGTAATTGGTTTCCATTGTAATCTTACATATTTTATTTCATGCACATAAAATTATTATTCTCAGAAAGAATTATAGTCTACACCAGAAGGCGATCTATGGCATAAAAGTATTTAAGAGCCCCTGCCCAGAACTTTTTTTCCTCAGGAACCATTTAAAGAACATTTTAATAGACATGTTATAAGTGCAGCCCACTGGGCCTCTTTCTATATTCAGAAGCTCTCCACTTTTTCACAGAGCAGTGTGATTATTTTTTACTGTGGGAACTGAGATATTACAGGAGGCTGCATTATCCTTAGTAAATAAACAATCTGGAGAAACAGCATAAGAAAAGGAACAGCATTTCTTCCCAAGCTGGTGATTAATTTAGTGGGATGAAGAATTTAGATGTAATTTTCTAATTTCCATTTTTTGGGGGGTATTATATTTTCTCTTTCAAGAACACATAAAACTGAGTAATCCTGGTATTTACAAATCCTGTCCTCAGGGAGATAATGCTCAGTATGCCTTCAGATAAGCTACACTGCCTCAATAGTTTCCAGGTGGTAAGTATTAAAAGAGAGGGAGAAAGGGCACAGTTATTGATGGCTCAAACTGGCTGGCTGCGAGGTCACATAGCAGACATACCAGACAAAGGGTTAATTCCCAGTAACCGAAACTCCACAGATAAGCCATTCATAACCCTCACTGTTTCCAAACTAGACAGACACATTAAGTACACTCTAACCACAATAGTCAGAAGTAAACCAGGCACTAGCAAAATGTTGAGAATCACCAACAAAGATAAGAGTCTGTATGTCTCAAAATCATGTTTTATGAGCTTTGGAAGGGAACTCTTTTTATTGATTAGGGCTCTTGCCCTGTGTAATTAAAACCAACTTCAGTTTATTCAAAATATCTTTGTTGGGATAATTTTTTACATTTATTTTATTGAAGTATAGTCGATTTACAATGTTGTGTTAATTTCTGCTGTACAGCAAAGTGATTCAGTTATCCATATATATACATTCTTTTTCATATTCTTTTCCATTATGTTTGATCACAGGATATTGAATATTGTTCCCTGGGCTATACAGTAGGACCTTATTGCTTATCCATTCTATATATAATAGTTTGCATCTGCTAATCCCAAACTCCTAACCCATCCCTCCCTCCCCCTCCTTGATAACCACAAGTCTGTTCTCTATGTCTGTGAATCTGTTTCTGTTTCATAGATAAGTTCATTTGTATCATATTTTAGATTCCACATATAAGTGATATCATATGATATTTGTCTTTCTCCTTCTGACTTACTTTACTTAGTATGATAATCTCTAGGTCCATCCTTGTTGCTGCAAATAGCATTATTTCATTCTTTTTATTGCTGAGCAATATTCCGTTGTATATTCATCTGTCAATGGACATTTAGGTTGCTTCTGTGTCTTGGCTATGGTGAATAGCGCTGTTTGTCAGGATAATTTTTAATGCAATTTCTCTGTGTGCTATTATAAAGCCAAGATAATGTCTGGAGTTTCCAATTTAGTTGTTTTGACTACCACCTCCAAGCCCATTACCACAGCCAGAGAGCATGAATAGACAAACATATCTGCAAGCACGCAAACGTTGAAGCCACCAGAGGCGCTGTACAGCTAATTTTCATTATAATGCTCCTCGTCCTCTCTCCCTTCTCTTCTCGTTCCAGTTCTACCAAGATGTTAAGGACTGGTGGCTGTTTGGGTTCTACTTCTGCATGCCCCTGGTGTGCACCGCGATCTTTTACACCCTCATGACTTGTGAGATGTTAAACAGAAGGAACGGCAGCCTGAGAATTGCCCTCAGTGAACACCTGAAACAGGTAAATCTAATACGATCAGGAAGATGTGGCCAAGACCATTTTGTCCTCGACAACAGAAGGCCTATGAATACGGTATTTCGCAGATTTAGCCTGGTTTCCTAAAAATAAAAAGACTGTCTTGTTTGTCTGTATGTCTTGTTTTCTTTAGAGTATTCGGCATTTCTTCTGTGAAGTAGGGATCCGACCTGTGAAACAGGTGGCCCTGCGGGCAGGGCCCAAACAGAGAGAAGCTATTCATTTCTTTTGCCCAGAGTGTATCAAACATGCGTGTTTGTGATTAGCAGCACATTGAACTGGGGTTGGAACTGTGCCAGGACAAAAAAAAAGAAGTATATGACTTTCTCCAGAGGCAGGCTTTGCAGTCTTCTTGTGGAAATAAAACACAATCATGAAATAATTGGAAAATAGAATCACAAGTTGTGGTAACAAGTAGCCTTTGCTATAGAAAGCCAAGGAGGATATGAGATAAAGTCATGGAGAAATTGTATGAGGGGGATTGAACGGTTCATGGAGGATAAGTGGGTTCCATGGGGAAGAAGAAGAGGACAGGGGGCATTTCAGGTGGGTGGACAGGGGTCTAGTAGAACACAGCATGGGCACCATGCATTTGGGGAACTGGAAAAAAAGATGGACCTCATTAGAGCAACATCTAAGGTAAGACTCATGATAGGAAATGGGATTGGGTACATAAGAAGCCACGTTTTGGAGGGCCCAAAGTTCTAGAAGAAATCTGAACGTGTCATTAGGATGCTATTGGTCCTTCCCAGGCAGGAAACGGAACAGATAACACTGTGACGCTTGTATTTGCTGGCTCTGTGACATTGGGCAAATTGCTTAATCTCTCTGAACTTCTAGTTCTTCAGAAAATGTATATAATAATACTGCACTTTTCTGTACAAATACCAACTTAATTTTGAGTCTTAAAAATTTTTAATGAAATGTATATAATAATACATCAAAGGGATGACCTAATGCATGTGTGGTGTCTAATAGAACCCAACTCATAGTTTAGTCAGAAAATGTTGATATATATTAATTCTAAGAGTAAAACTAGGACTGTGGGTAAGTTTTCAGTTTCAACAGACAAGTGTATAAGGATGACGAACCACACCAAAAGTTAACGTGAGTTGTTGATGGAGCCTGGAAATCTGCCCTGTATGATGACCATACAACAAGCATCATTCTTCATCGGCAACACTTTTCAGCTAGAGGGCTGATTATTTTTGAGCGTCAGCTCCCTATCTGTAAATTGGACATAATAATATATGAACCAGTGTTATTATGAGAATCTAAGGAATTAATGTGCATACACATACTTTATAAAATCTAACATGTTATGCAAATGGTAGCTATTATCTTTTATTATAATTTAACAGGAAAATTATCTTGAGAAACTTTAGTATGACATCATCCAGGCATGAATGTTTCAAGTACTCCAGATGTGAAACATATTAAGCAATTATTATGGCTCATTCCTGCAATGAAGATAACTAATTAGAATAGATTTGTGAAAAACTGTTTTAAAATGTTGATTTTGCACTAGCACCACGACTGAGCCTATTTAAGCTATGAGTGGTAACTGCTCTGAAAATAATTGAATAGGGATTGGGAGCGGTAATAAGATGCTGCTGTTTCACATTTTCATAGCATTTTTTAAAGTTTTTAAAGAGCATTTCCATGTCCTTTTCGTATTTGATTCCTCCAAACACCCTGTGAGATAAGCTGGACAGGCATTACCCTTATTATACAGGTGTTTAAGAGATTGACTCAACCAAATGGAGATTAGAACCCAAGACTTGGCCCCCATGCAACAGACATTCCCTCGTGTCTTACTAAAAGCTAGAGCAGGTTCTAACAGCAGGAGAGCAAGCCTGGCTGGAAGGTCTTCAAGTGGGATGGCAGGAGAGCTAGCTCAGAGTGAAAGACCCTGCCACCCTGTCCAATATCCAATATGGCTTTTGGTCTTGCTTCTTGTGTGTTTTTCTCAAATTTCTCTTCATTATACCAACAATACCTTTTTTTTTTTTTTTTTTGTGGTACACGGGCCTCTCACTGTTGTGGCCTCTCCCGTTGCGGAGCACAGGCTCCGTATGCACAGGCTCAGCGGCCATGGCTCACAGGCCCAGCCGCTCCGCGGCATGTGGGATCTTCCCAGACCGGGGCACGAACCCATGTCCCCTGCATCAGCAGGCGGACTCTCAACCACTGCGCCACCAGGGAAGCCCCCAATAATACCTTTATCAGTTAGGGATTGTGTTTGGATGCTGGTAGCAGAAAACCCAAAATAACAGGGAGTAGACCAAGTAGGGGGTTATTTTTCTCCCATGGCAAGAAGTTCAGATGTCATTGGCTCAGTGGTCAAGGGACTCAGAAGCCAGGGTTCTGCTGGTGTACTGACCTTTCCATTTTTATTGGAAGACAGCCGCTATAGCTCTACCATTATGTCTTCTATCCAGGCAGCAAGAAAGGGAAGAACACAGGTCACATTAATGTGTGTGCACCAAAGGAGTATAGCCCACGTTTTTTTTTTTGGCCATGCCCCGCAGCATGTGGGATCTTAGTTCCCCGACCAGGGATTGAACCCGTGCCCCATGCACTGGAAGAGCAGAATCTTAACCACTGGACCACCAGGGAAGTCCTATCCCCCACTTTTAAGTAGCTTTTCCAGAAACTCCACACAACGATTTCTACTTAATGTAATTGGTAAGAACTATGCAGATGAGGAGGCCAGGCTCCCATGCTGCCATGACAAAATCAAGGATCTGACTGATAGTAAGGAAAACAGAAGAATGGATATTGATTAACCAAATATCAGACTATCATGGCAACATACTAATATTACCTTTTAAAAAGTTATCCTCTTGGGCTTCCTTGGTGGCGCAGTGGTTGAGAGTCCGCCTGCCGATGCAGGGGACACGGGTTCGTGCCCCGGTCCGGGAGGATCCCATGTGCCGCGGAGCGGCTGGGCCCGTGAGCCATGGCCGCTGAGCCTGTGCATCCGGAACCTGTGCTCCGCAATGGGAGAGGCCACAACAGTGAAAGGCCCGCATACCACCAAAAAAAAAAAAAAAAAAAAATTATCCTCTTTGAGGATGTGCACAGGGAATGTAACCTCTCCCCAATACCCTCCTTTTCTATTTTTCTGGGCACACTGTCTTCCTGTGTATACAAAATCGGCCCTTTAAAATGATCCCCCATTCCTGTAGATTAATAAATAAAGGAATCCTTTATTTCTCTCAATCATCGTTCAGTTTATACATTCTCTGAAGTCATAGCCCAGCTAACTAGCCAGCTAACTCCGCAAGATTAAAGAATTCCCAGTTCTTGGGACTAGAGCCACAATTTGTGACAACTGCCCTGAAATCTTTTTAAATGGCTCTATTAATCATGTGGGTTTATTGTAGGCTTCCCATACTTAACACTATATGCTTCAGGTTGAACCAGCATTACCCTTCCAAACCCTGTTTTCAATCAGTTTTATTTTGACATTAAGTGATTCCAGTTACAGACAAGTTGCATTTTACATTCCCAGTTGGGCTTCCAAACGCATGCCCTGTAATACTCAAGTACAATGCACACAAATGACTGGTTGCAGATAATTCTTAACCTATGGTTTTGCTGATCCTATGCAGACTCCAAAGCATGTAAACCTGCCATTGGAGTCAAGCCAGGGTCAACATGTCCCAGTTTTTCTAATCGTCATTGCTGATAATCCTTTACCCTCATCCCTCTATTTGTAAACAATATATCCTTGGAAACTACATGTCCATGTCATTAATGAAAGAATTTTAAAAGCAAAAAAATCCCAATGCCAGGTTTCTCTAAGATCAAGAAATGGAAAAAACACATTGCTCTTCCTTTTTCTTTTCTGTTTCCTACTCCTGTTTTGTTTTCCAAATATCTTTTTAGACTTGTCCTTTTTTCCCCCCCCCCATGATGCATGGCTTGTGGGATCTTAGTTCCCCAACCAGGGATTGAACCCAGCCTTTGGCAGTGAAAGCACACAATCCTAACCACTGAACCACCGGGGAATTCCCTAGATTTGTCCATTTTTTATCATGCTAGGGTCAGTCACCTTGACTGCCATGCTGTCATTAATGCTGGTGAATTAACTGCTATTGAGACTTTTAACTAACCCTCACCCCACATATTCAACATACACACACACACAGACCCAGCCACAGTGTTGGCTCAACCCCAGCCAGTCTCCACCTCTGCCCACCATCGAACCTCTGTCTTGGCCCTGATGACCAGCCTGAGACCAACATCCTTCCTGGCAGCTGCCCCAAAAGAATCACTAGCAACTCCTTGCTTGGAAATTGGACTCCAAATGTTTTCTTTTTCTTTTCTTTCTTTTTTTTTTTTTTTTCTGGCCACACTGTGCTGCGTGAAGGATCTTAGTTCCCCGACCAGGGATAGAACCTGTGTCCACTGCAGTGGAAGCACAGAGTCCTAAACACTGGATCTCCAGGGAATTCCCTGGACTCCAAATCTTGAAGAGCTGGAGGCATGGTGAGGGGCAGGCTGCTCTGACATTTCTTCGAGTTACTCTTCCCCAATTTACTACTTCCTTTTGTGTAGCTCTTTCCTCTAGTAGAAAAACACTAAACTTATTGTCTTTTTTTTTTTTTCTCACTTTCCTTTAGCGTCGAGAAGTGGCAAAAACAGTTTTCTGTTTGGTCGTAATTTTCGCTCTGTGCTGGTTCCCTCTTCATTTAAGCCGTATTTTGAAGAAAACCGTGTATGATGAAATGGACACGAACCGATGTGAATTACTTAGGTATGATCCTCTATACTCAGGAGGAAATTGGAGTTTCTCTGATTTCATACTTATAAGACTTTTACAAAACCACCTACTCTACATTCTCAATAGCCCTGAAAATTAAAACTGCAAAGTTGATTGTTTTTCTTTAGCTGACATAGCCCATAACTAATCTCAAAAATGTGCACAAGCCATATCAGTAATTTTGCTGCCCCCCTCCTGGGGCTGTGCATAATAGTTTGGGTTAACCAAGCGCTGGGTATATGTGTAAATGTTCTGCAGAACTGAAATTACCATTTAAACAAGGACTTAAGGGCTTCCCTGGTGGCACAGTGGTTGGGGGTCCGCCTGCCGATGCAGGGGACGCAGGTTCGTGCCCCAGTCCGGGAGGGTCCCATATGCCGCGGAGCGGCTAGGCCCATGAGCCATGGCCGCTGGGCCTGCCCGTCCGGGGCCTGTGCTCCACGGCGGGAGAGGTCACAGCGGTGGGAGGCCCGCGTACCGCAAAAAAAAAAAAAAAAAAAAAAAAAAAAAAGGACTTAAAAAGAAAAATTCTGACTGCATCTATAAGAAATGGCTTCTGGGCAAGAAAAATGCTTATTCTAGAGATAAATGCTAGTTAGCAGATTTGAAAACATGTTCTAATTTATCTCCTCTATTTTCTTTTGCTCTAGTTTCTTGCTGCTCATGGATTACATCGGTATTAACTTGGCAACCATGAATTCATGTATAAACCCAATAGCTCTATATTTTGTGAGCAAGAAATTTAAAAATTGTTTCCAGGTAAGACATTTTGCAAGCATTTTTTAAGAACAACCAAATGAGTATATTAAGTAACCAACAGGCATGGTTCATTCCAGTTGTAAATATCACTTTCATTAGCTGTACTTTTCAGTAGAGAAGTGAAAAATCACATTTTGTTACCCAGAAAGGGGGTCAAATTGTCAGCATAAGAGAAAAGCAATATCTATTCAGACAACAACATATTCAGAGGTTAAAGCAAAAAGAGCTAACTTAATAACATGCCAATTTAGTGTCCTGCTTTAAAAAGAAATACTCCAGGGCTTCCCGGTGGCGCAGTGGTTGAGAGTCCGCCTGCCGATGCAGGGGACATGGGTTCATGCCCCGGTCCGGGAAAATCCCACATGCCGCGGAGCGGCTGGGCCCTTGAGCCATGGCCGCTGAGCCTGCGCGTCAGGAGCCTGTGCTCTGCAACGGGAGAGGCCACAACAGTGAGAGGCCCACGTACCGCAAAAAAAAAAAAAAAAGAAATGCTCCAACTTGAGCTCTAGGCCAACAGAATAGATAAAACTTATTCATGATCTCAACAAAACATAAACTCATTGTTAAGAAATCTCTTGCTAAATGCTATTTAATAGTACACTTAATAATAGCCTTTTCAAGGAAAGTAAATGTTTATGGCTCTGGAAATCTGAACTAATGTAATTTAATTCGAAATCAGTTTCCTTCCGTTCTTCAAAGTTCCCTGTAGCTAAGCCAACCCATGTCCTCCCGAAGCTCCAAGCACTTCTTACAGAGGTGTCATTTTTCCAGTTCCTAGAATGATTTTAGCCTAAAGTTAATCCTAACTGGATTCTGTTATCTTTGGCCAGGATGTTTAACTTCAGTTTATGGTACGTATTAGAAAGGGTAGCATAGAGTTCAAGGGTGCAGGATCTGGAGGCCAACAATCTTGATTTAGATCACAGCTCTGCCCTAGCTAACTGTCTTATCAGTTCCCAGTGGTACCCCTCCTGCTTCCTCAGTTTGCTCATCTGTAAAATCAGATGCTCACTGTATCTATCTCATAAGGTGGAATGCAGTGGGTTAATATATGTTAAGTGCTTGAGAGAACAGAGAGTGCTCAGTGTGAGTTCTTATTATTAGGGGTAGAAGAGAGGAAAAACACAAGCGACTGCCCTTGTGGAACTTATAATCTAGAAGGAAACAGACAAATATTTTTTTAAAAAATCATAGAAATCGATGAAACCTGGTATGGAAGTTCTTGTTGCCACACTTTTGAAGTCTAGTGGGTCATGTTTACAAGTCATGAAATGCCCTAAGAAAGATTGACTAAAATGCAGGTCCTAACAAATACATGATGTCATCTGGAGTTAATATCAGTTTCTAATTCGTTTACACATTAACTAGAGGGAAAGGGGAAAAAATGAAGGTGCAAACCCTCAGACATTGAACACAGTTTTGACTGATCTTCATAAAAAGGCAGCATCCCCAGGGGTAAGAGCCCAATAGAGAGAGTCCTGGGTTCTAAGTTCAGTTCTGCCTCTTATTACCCTCTCTAAGCCTCCCTGTTCTCATTCATAAAATGAGGAAAATAGCACCTACCCCCCAAAGCTGTTAAGAGCATCAGATGAGGTGGCCAATGCAGAGAGCCAAGTAGGTGGTACACACTGAAGAAATGCCAGGCCTGAGACTTCCCTGGTGGTCCAGTGGCTAAGGCTTCACACTCCCAATGCAGGGGGCCTGGGTTCAACCCTTGTTCAGGGAACTAGATCCCACATGCCGCAACTGAAAGATCCTGTGTGCCGCAACTGAAAGATCCTGTGTGCCGCAACTAAGACACAGCACAACCAAATCAATATTTTTTTAAATAATAATAATTTTTAAAAACACTTTAAAAAAATGAAATGCCAGGACCCTCCCAGCGCTTTCCACCCATACCCACCCCAAATCATTGAACACTCTCCCTCCACCAACACTGCCTTCCCTTACTCTTTGACTTGGTGAATAAATTCAAACAAGAAACAAGGGATCTGTCGCTTTGCACTAGAATACACTGTTTAACTTCTCCCTAGAGGTTACAAACTCCCTACCCTGCATTACTAGTAAGGCTCACACTCTGTCCTCAAATGTCTACAGACATTCACCCCTTGTTGGTAGGCCTTCAGGTTCTGCAGGGAACAGGTTGGTGGCCTCATCTTTTTTTTTTTTTTTTTTTTAATTATTTTTTGCTGCGTTGGGTCTTCATTGCTGAGCGTGGGCTTTCTCTAGTTGTGGTGAGCAGGAGCTGCTTTTCGTTGCAGTGCGCGGGCTTCTCATTGCAGTGACCTCTCTTGTTGCGGAGCACGGGCTCTAGGTTCACGGGCTTCAGTAGCTGTAGGCTTCAGTAGTTGTAGCTCACAGGCTTAGTTGCTCCACGGCATGTGGGACCTTCCCAGGCCAGGGCTCGAACCCATGTGCCCTGCATTGGCAGGCAGATTCTTAACCACTGTGCCACCAGGGAAGCCCTGGTGGCCTCGCCTTAATTCGAGTCTATTCCTTCTCCCAGTCTTGCCTCTGCTGCTGCTGTTACCAGTCCAAGAGTCTGATGACCTCAGTCCCCATGAATGGAACAAGCATCCAATGGAAGAACCATGAACAAAACAACCATAACACAGAGAGGAGCAGCCATAAGGACAGTATAAACTAAATATCTTAAGGAACATTCATCAATATACTTCAAATCCTATTGGAGAAAAAAAAAAAATCAACACAACTGCATCTCCAGAAATCTCTTCTTCCATCCTTCTCCCATGACTCAGTACCACCCCCTGGAAAAATGTTTTCCAAAACGTTGAAGGGTCGACTGGTTTATACCCACAAATTCAACGAATCTTACTTTGATTTATCTAACTTACATATTCTGCATGTTGTATTCAGCCCTAAAAAACGGTGGGAGTTGGTGGGGGAAAGGAGATTGTTCAGTTAAACCAGAAGGATATATACTATCTTTGCATGAAAATAGAGTTTTCGAGTACATGGCTAGCTTTCATGGCGGTTCTGTAGAATGTTCCGTAAGAACTGGTCACCATGAAAAGTTTAGAAATTATAACAAGGTTTTCTATTTTTTTAAAGTAATTTTGTTTTTTTGGCCAAACACGGTATGGGTTTAAGTCTCCTTTATTTGAAATGTCATTCAGTGCCAGTATTTTTTAACTGCATAGTTGCCTATACAAATGATGATTTGAGCTTATTTATGCATATTTTGCCCCCCAAAAAGAAGAAGACATAAAATGGACTTCAGGTGAGCAATTAGGTTAATGTTTCTCATGTCACTGGCTTAGTTTTAAAACATAAATTCTCAAGCTGCAAGAGCTTACAAGAACTTAAAGCACAGACCGATATCCACATATGGCAGTTTAATAGCTGCTATTCAAACAATTTTTAAGAATCTATATTTTCTTTTTTTAATGGTGTTTCATTACAGGAGACCTTGTGCATATTTTTATGTTAAATTTAAAAATAATGCTTGAATGAAATAGTTCTATTTTTCATAAACCCAATTTTTTTAATGGAAGCATGTTATGTAAAATCAATACCATATACTAAAATTTAAATGTATGTGTCATTTAACTATGCCCAAGACTTTCAGTGCAATGCACAGAAGTCCAAAGCACGGCCAGGAGAAAAGGACTTAGTATTTTTAGAAGATTTGGAAATTTTCATTGAGGTTTATTATTGGTTTTAGTAACATGTATATGTGTGTATATGTATGCAAATGTACATACATATATACATACATATGTATACAAATCACCTCATAGTCTCTTGATTACTTTTAAAATGTTAACTGGCAGTAAGACTTTTTTGGTCATTCCCTTTTTCATATAGGAATATAGGAAACATAATTTCAAAGAGGCCAGCTGAGTTTATCATGTCTGTGAAATATAATTGCCACCATGAACTTAAGGTTCTCTGGATTTCCAGTATGCACCTAAACACCTCCCTCACCCCAACTCCTCACATAGTCACCATTTCAAGAGGCCCACAGTGATTTCTGCTGGGCGTTTTCCACGATGTTTACAGACTGTGAGTACAGCAGAAAATCTTTTACTGTGTGTATATAAACATATATATATATATATATATATATATATATATATAAACAACCATACAGTTCTTTTAGCCAATTTTTCTGTGATTGTCTCTATGGAATGCACTCGTGGGTGTGGTATTTGCACGTGGTGGGACGGTTATATGGACTTCACATAATCTAATACCAATGCCCAGCAGTTGTGCCAAAGCACACACTCTAAGTGGAATCTAGGTAGATGTTCCTCTCGACAACCAGCCTCAGTCAGTTTTAATCTGTCTGTGTTCATAAATCTTGTGACAGTGTTATTATTACAAATGGAATGTGGCAGGCAGCATGAAAAAGGACGAGCCATGGGTAGACAATGGGGTTTGGGTTCGCTGGTTGGTTGGTTAGAAAAAAGCAGTATTTGGGGTTATATTTTTTCCTGTGCTGGAGCAAAAGTCATTAACATTTGAAGTATTATATTGTCCCAATTCCCAACTCAGCGTGGTGATGAGACTGACAAGTGAGCAGATGTTTCTATCAGACTTCGCCAGAAAGATTGCTGATAATAAATTAGCTCAGCTGATTCTTTGGGCTGTATTTTAGCACAGTCATGTATAAAATGATATCAGGTTCCAGCCATCCAACTGCAGGGCTCCTTTACGTGTTAGCAGTCAAGTTCCATTAGCCCACTGGTGTGTCACATGCAGTGATATATCTCTATATTGTAAGCCATACGTTCACACCATTTTGTTTAGACAGTTGTCTTTTTTTAAAGATGCTTTGTCTCTTGCATGTTAAAATGCATTTTACAAGTTCAAAAAATCATAGATTTCTGAATAACCACACAGGCTTCCATGTGCATTTTGTTTATGGACCAGTAAGTGACCGTGGTTGACTAGTAGGAATATTTCCAATTTCTACCTTTATCACATCTTTTCAAGTAAATCTGTAGAAATGAGCCAGAAGTCAAGGCCCTGCACTGGCAGTGGCCCATAAATATAAAATAAAAGTTTACAGAAGCCTTGCAGGTGTCTCTTCATTTGCATATAGTTCTATGTAGGAAATGTTTGTTACACAATACCTATTGCAAACATCTCCCTAGTAATAGCCAGGTGAGCAGTTTTACTTTCAAACAGTTGCTTCCTAACTGTACTCTACTCTCAACCAACTTTGCTGTATTGAACACTTAACTCTCCCATTCATTCCTTCCTTCATCTTGCCTGTAAATTTTACTGAGCATCTGCTATGCACCAGGAGTTCTAGGTATTGGGGATATAGCAGGGAACAAAACAGGCAAAATGCCTGCTCTCATGGAGCTTGTGTTCCAGAAGAAGGAGTTGGACAATAAACAATTAGGATCAATAAACAATGTGTCAGGTGGATACCTGGAGGAAAGACTCATCTACATACAACTGCTTATTTGACATTTCCAACTGGATGACTAATAGACTTACTATATCTGAAACTAAGGTCCTGATATCCTTCTAACCTGTGCTGCTATAATATTCCTCTGCTCGTGTATTAGTCAAGGTTCTCCAGAGAAACAGAACCAATAGGATAGATCGATGAATAGATAGATAGATACATACATACATATATACATAGAAGGTTCTTTGTGAGAATTGGCTCACATGATTATGGAGGCTGAGATATGTATGTCATGATGTGCCATCTACAAGCTAGAGAACCAGGAAAGCCAGGAATATAATTCAGTCCACATCCTAAAGCCTGAAGAACAAGGGAGCTGCTGGTATAACTCCCAGTCTGAGGTCAAAAGCCTGAGAACCATGAACAGCTCGCTGGTGTTAAGTCCCAGGGTCCAAAGGCCGGAGAACCAGGGGCACCAGTGTCCACAGGCAGGAGAAGATGGATGTCCCAGCTCAAGAAGAGACAGAGGAAATTCATTCTTCCTCTTCCTTTTGTTCTTTTCAGGCCGTCTACTGATGGGTGATGCCTGCCCATGCTGGTGAGAGCAGATCTGCTTTACTCAGCCTCCTGATTCAAATGCTAATCTCTTCCAGAAGCACCCTCACAGACACACCCAGAAAGAATATATTCCTAGCTACAGGGTGTCTGTCCCTTAGCCCAGCCAAGTTACACAGAAAATGAACCATCACAGCCCAACTTTTGAGGTGTCAGGACAAAAGCCTTGAAGCCCTGTCCCACTTCTTTCTCTCACAGCTTATACCCAACTTCTCAATAAATTGTGACAGGCGCATCCTCAGACCATCTCCAGAATCTGACTCTCCCTCTCCCTCCCTCTTTCTCTCTCTCTCTCTCTCCCCCCCGCCACACACACACACCTCCCACCTCCCTTTTCTGAGCCACCAACATCTCTTGCCAGGATAACTGCAATCAGATCCTACATGCCTACTTGTTTCCAGCCTTGGAAACACCATACTTTAACTGGAGCCTCTCTCTCAACCCCCATAAGTGGTTTAAAGGTGTTCACATTTCCAAGCTAGGCTGATCAGCAACCCCTAGGGAGTTTTCTACTAACAACTAAAGTAAGAAAGAGCCCTTTCTCACTGTTGCAAGCCTGGGAGGGTGGGCATTGTGAAGAAAGTCAGTCTAGAGTGTAACAGAGATGAAAAAGTACATTTAAGTCCCTGGGTCTAGTTTGCCCTGATGCTTTTCCGTGGCTTGAGTAAGCCAAAGAACACATTTACCTTTGTGCCCATGCTAGTTAAATTTGGTTTTCTGTTGCTTACAATCACATGGTCTAAGAACATCTCATCTAAGTTATTTTTATTTATCTCTTCTTATTGCTGTTGTTTAAATTAATAGACTATGTTTTTTAGAGTAGTTTTAGGTTTACAAAAAAAATTGATTAGAAAGTCCAGAGAGTTCCCATATAGCCTCTTTTCCCTGCTTCCTCATACATAGTCCCCCCTATTCTCTACCCCTTGTATTAGTGTGGTGTATTTGATGAACCAATATTGATACGATATTATTAACTAAAGTCCATAGTTTACATTAGGGTTCGCTCCTTGTGTTGTACATTCAATGGGTTTTGACAAATGGAGAGTGACCGTTAATCTACCATTATAGTATCATTCAGAATAGTTTCACTGCCCTAAAAATCCCCTGTGCTCCACCTTCCCTTCCCTCCTCCCCTCCCTCTTGATTTATCTTTTCACTCAACACAGATGTAGCAACAGCATATTACCCTGTTCTAGTTGCTGAGAATGTAAAACCGGATGTATAAATACATACATGCACTGAAGTGCTTAGTGGTGAATCTGTAGCCATCAGCATCGGGGACAGTAATAGCACAAAGGCAAAAGCAGTCAAAATTCTTTAAACTTCAGCGAGTGACATCAATGAGCACAGTGTGAGGGCTCTTGCTTCTACAGTTCTTATTTTAGCCAATATAATCAGGTCACAGCTGAGACAATGGCATTACAATAAGCAATATAGCATTGTCTCTACATAAGGAGCTTTTTAAAAGTCTGTAAATACACGTTATTCACCATCTGAAAATAAACCCACCCAGGAAATTTTAAATTATTACAGTAGTAAAACAAATTGGAGATTAAGTCCAAGAAACAGCCAAGACACATGTGAATCTTTCACTAGTCTATTACCTCTACTGTTATTTTTAGTAGTATTGTTAGTCCATGAGAGAGTATTAAACACTATATATGTGTAGAGTGAAGAAAATGCAGTCAGTCTTCCAAAACCTTTCTAGGCCTGACATTCTGATTCTTTTGTCTATAACATAACCTAACACAGTACTGTACTTATTGATTTTTCTCCATACTTCAAACAAGCAAAGTTAAATCAAGGTACAAGTCCACCACATGCAGTTGATCTTTTCTGAAATTCCAAGGGAGTCTTCACACTGAAAAATCCCAGTGTTTTTTAATAATCCTACATTAGAGAAGCTTCTGTCACACTCTTCTCTAAGTAGTAACAAAGAAAAACCAGCATCTATATTTGGTCTGCACTGATACTTCCACTTTTTTGTTTCTAAAACTGAAAGGAGACAGGCCACAGCTCTTAGAATCAGGGAATAATCAAGAACTGAAAATAACATTGTAACTGCAAAGCCAGCTTTCCCCAAGAAGCATGCTAACAGAGTTCACTTTTGATTTGATGAAGCCAGAAGTCCTAATATCTCATGGTTTCCCAAGCTTTTAGCATCAATAATATTCAGTTGATTCTGTGTTTCTTCCTGGGAGGTAATAAATTAGGAAGAGCAATGCCACTCTAGATAGAATCAGAAGAGTCATGAATCTTCCTAAGGGAATGTAGAGAATTCCACAGATTTTTCCTTTTTGGTCCTAATCCACATAGTCTCCTTACCTAATTTATGTACATGGAACTGATCATCTTTTATTTGAATTTGATTCCATGACAGTGGAGGCAACTGTGTGCTTGGTGTTGTGTGACAGATTTGTCCCAGATGGGAGAGAGTAACGGACGCTGCCCAGACTACGTAGTATCACATGATCAGCCAAACCACAGGCCCCAGGCACCTACAAGTCACAGCTTGTCTCCCTCCATTTACACAAGTTTTTACAGAATAAGCCATTTCTCCATGACATATACCTCTCTATTTCTCTCAGAGTATGACAATTGGGATTCACTACAATTAAATTCTTGTCTTTTAAAGGATCCTGAAATGAGAAAATCTATGAAATGCGATCAAGTAAGGGGAACATATGTGCCTTTTTAGGCTTTTCAGGGCAAACATTCGCGCATAATGAAAATTTGATCTCCCAGATCCAGTCTTTTCTCTATTTTAGGCAACCCAGTGGGGTTAGGCCTGGATCACTCACTCTCAATCAAGCCCCTGTTGGGAGGGATGGAATTCTGCTGACCAGCTTAGGCCAAGAAGGGATAACTCCTGGAGCTGAAGTTGGGACAGGGTAGGGAGGAGTAACTTCCCAAAGGAAAACTCATGTGGCCTTAGTAAGGGGAAAGGAGGGGCTTCCCTGGTGGTTCAGTGGTTAAGAATCCACCTGCCAATGCAGGGGACACAGGTTTGAGTCCTGGTCCAGGAAGATCCCACATGCCGCGGGGCAAATAAGCCCGTGTGCCACAACTACTGAGCCTGTGCTCTAGAGCCCGTGAGCCACAACTACTGAAGCCCACGTGCCACAACTACTGAAGCCCCTGCGCTTAGAGCCCATACTGCACTACAAGAGGAGCCACCGCAATGAGAAGCCAGCACACCGCAACAAAGAGTAGCCCCCGCTCGCCACAACTAGAGAAAGCCCACGCGCAGCAACAAAGACCCAACACAGCCAAAAATTAATTAATTAATTTTGAAAAAGGGGGAAAGGAGAACAGCTGCACCACTTCTTTTCTCCATCTTTAAGGATATTGTTCATAAATCCTGCTCCTCCTTGTTTTCTGCTGCTTTTCCACATTTTTAGCTCAGTTAATTCCTTGATTTTTATTCTTTTCTTTAAAAATAATTTTTGCTCTTCAAATTATAAAAAATAATATATAAAATAGATGTAGGATATATCTAAAGTCCTTGCAGAACAAAACAATAATTAATGAATGATCCATGTATGCAAGGGGAGAAATCCCTCTACATGGGGCATTTTATATATATATATATATATATATATAATGTCTTACACTTCAATATCTTACTTTTAAGTTATCCAGTTCTTTGCTACCACAACCAAGCTACACTGACTGTACATCTTTTTACAAGTCTCCATGGAGACGCGTGTGATTTCTTTAGGAAAATTAAAGAGAAGCAGGATTGCAGCTGAATCATACATCCTGCCAGATTGTCTCCACAATGGCCCCACCAGTCCTGGATTGATCCATTATTAAAGATTTCAGGGCTCTGGGTGCCTTGATATTGCTCCTCTTTATACGGGCGCCATCACACTGGAGGGGGACATACCTCTAGGTCTCTGTAGCAGACACTGTTGGAGACCTGACCAGATTCTCTTGGATCCTTTATACCAGCTCTGTTCACCCATCCCCACCTTCAGTGTTTTTGCTACTATTTGCTCCTGTAACTTTCAGTGGCCTGCCTTTGGACACTGGAGCCCTCTAGCCTGTAAGGAGAAGAAGGGGAGCCTGGGAATTTTATATCCACCTCGAGCACCACCATGACCTGTGGGCAAGGACTTACCAGCGTGTGAGTGCAAAAGCCCAGCTCTTGTGCCTCCGGTGGGGTAAACAGCAAGCACCCCCGGAGAGCAGCCTCACCTGAACCCTCACCCTAAGAAAGGTGAGGAAGCTTATTCCCTTTCCCCAGCCCGCCTCTTCTACCCCCTCACTGGTTTCTTCTGGGGGCTGTGCCTTAACAAACCACCGACACCCAAATCCCTGGCTCAAGGTCTCCCTCTGGAAGAACCTGACCAAAGACAGCACACATTTCTATCTCACTGCTGAACTTAAATGGCAAATTGCAGGCATTGAACATGTCAGGTTCTTTAGCAAACTAAATGGCATCTGGTATTTGAAACCACTCTTTCAGTTTTTCTCTGTCTGGGGCAGCTGAGTGTGTATGAGAGCTCTCTGCTAACTGGTAATCCAGACTTCCTCAGCCTCAGTCCCATTTTCTGTGAAGGCCCAATTGACCACTTTAGGAACACCATTTCAGGCTCTTTGGAGCATGGCTGTTAAGTTTTTCTGTGTATCCAAACATTCTTCATATCAGAATTCCACTGCTATTGCCCTTAGAAGAACGTGCCTCTCCCAAGTGGCCGCCAAATGAAGGTTTAGGTCATCTATGAAGCTGGAAATCAATGAGACGGGTAACAAGATTAGTCAGCTGTGGGTTGGGAAATGCAGGTCACAAGCACAGCCCACTCTTTCAAAGGGTTTGCCTGTGAGAGTACTAAGAGCTAAGATGACAGCATGAGGAAGGCAGGGCCAAAGGAAAGGTTTTTATCTCTTCAAGAGAAAGACAACCTCAGCATTTTTAGGACAGTAGAATTAGGCCCGTGATAGGAAGAGATCGCAGATGGATGAAAAAAAGAAGATAACTGATGGATCAAGGTCCCAGAGGAGATGCAAACGGCAGCCTTGGAAAGGAAGAAGGATTCTTCCTCACTGACTAATCAACAGCATCTGTTTCTTCAGGCATGTGATTTCCTGTGAGTTTCTACTCATGAATGTCCTTTGTCTATATTAAGAACAAGAAAAGGCCTGCTTGTACTATAGGTAGAAGAGTGTCCCTTTTAAATGGTACCTTACAGGAACATCCTAGAAAGATACCCACCCAAGTGCACTGTCTGAATGAACTCTTCAGCTAGGTCAGCTCCTCGTTAGATGGACTCAGGGAAGACTGACCTACAGCTAGAGTCAGACCATCTCATCCACACTCCAGGCTGTCCATAGATGCCAGTGGAAACCATAACTGTATGACTTTCCTGTAATAAACACGTGTTGCTCTGTAAACAGCATATACATAGAAAGAGAGAAAATTTATCTTTGGTTTTCGGTGATGATAGTGTTAAACTTTCTTCAATTTACCAATTGTATTAGTCAGGATTCTTCAGAGAAACCAAACCAATAGAACATACATACATAGCTACATATAAAAGATATATCACAGGAATTTGCTTGCATGATTATGGAGGCCGAGAAGTTCCACAATCTACCAACTTCAAGCTGGAGAAACCAAGAAAGTCAGTCATATAATTCAGTCCAAGTGAAAAGCCCCTAGAATCGAAGGGGATTGCATAAGTCCTGGCCTGAGTCTGAAAGCCCGAGTACCAGGGCCTCCAATGTTCAAGAACAGGAGAAGATATATCACTCAGCTCAAGCAGAGAGAACAAATTCACCCTTCCTCCAACTTTTTGTTCTATTCAAGCCCTCAGCAGATTGGGTGATGTCCTCCCTCGTTGCTGACAGCAATCTTCTTCACTCAGTCTACCAAATGTTTATCCTTCCAGGGACACCCTCACAGACACACTCAGAAACAACATTTTACCAACTATCTAAGCATCCCTTAGTCCAATCAAGTAAAAATAAAATTAACACATAAAATTAATCATCACAGTTATGCAATAAATATTTAAGATAAATCAAAATCATTTTATTACATGCTTTCTCAGAGACTCTGTCAGGGAAAATAAATTTTCATTAAGCTGGATAATAATACTATCCACATACCTATGCCTTAAAGCCTTTATTTTACAAACATTTCCTAATCTCATAGCTGTTCCACATTAAAGAGTCTTTCTCAGCCTTCCAAATCCATCAGTCAGGATGGCTGGTGGAGTTTAAACCCTGAAGTGGTCTAACACATTTTCCTCCCCTTCGTCTGTGTATCCATGGAGAATCTATAAAATGCTAGACTTTTTCTAAGTCCTCCCACTCCACTGAATGCTCCGTTTCCACAATTCATCAATTCAACCTGGAGTTCAGCACTTCTTCCACATTGACCCTCTGTTTCTCAGATTCCGCGTCATCTGCAGGTATTCAGCAATTGCTCTATACTGTAAATTGCACAATACCTTGGGCTTAGTTAGTTGGTACAGCCACACGCTTTTGTCATCAGCCCAGCATCCCATGGTCTCATTCAATCAAAAAGTTGAAGGGTCATGGGAACTTACTATTCTACCGAACAATGAATTAGTTCAGGCAAAATAATGGCACAACTTCTGACCACACTTGGGATTAGTCATCATTCCACCAGGTTGTCCCAGTACTCCTGGGAACACTGTGTGGTAACACTCGAGTACTCTCATCTGAAATTTATGCTGCATGACGTACGATCTTACAAGCTCTTGCCACTGCTGATTACACAGAATGCAACAAGAAAAAGGTTGTCATTCTGATTTCAGCTGAAAGGTCACTTCCTCAGAGAGAATTTTCCTGACCGCACAATGTAAATTAGTCACCCACGCACTCTATCGTTCAGTCTGTTTTAATTCTCTGCACAGCACATATCGCTGAATGATATTTTTCCTGCTCATTTAAGGCTGTCTACTGTCTAGTCCCTTCTATTACAAAAAGGATCTGGTCTATCTTGTTTATTGTAATATACCCAGTGCCTGGAATAATTCTGGATGGCACAGAGGAAGCCCCCAGTATGTATATGTTAAATGAATTAAATCAAGGTGAAACAATAAAAAAAATGGCTAGGAGGCCACCTCAAGGCTACTTTTAATATAGGATGGTCAGAGAAGGTCTTTCTGGGGAGACGATTTTTGAGTTAAAAGCTATATAATGACAATTTGATAAGAGTACAGGAATTCCCTGGTGATCCAGTGGTTAGGACTCAGCATTCTCACTGCCGTGGGCCTGGGTTCAATCCCTAGTTGGGGAACTAAGATTCCGCAAGCCGTACAGTGTGGCCAAAAAAAAGAAAAAGGTTTTGATTATTACACTGGCCTGTTCATTTTTACTTTGATATGAGACTGTTCTTGTTAACAAAGGGCTTTTTAACTGTTGAAGAGTGACCCAAAACATTATGGTCTTGACCCAAGATTTCAACAGAACAGGTATAGGACTGAACTTACAGAGTGGGTTTAAAAAGAGGTAATGAGAGAAATCATTTTCAATGCCTCCCAGAACATTTTCCTTTGTAGTATTCCAGATTTTTTTTTTCCTTTGTCCCTGAAGCTCCTTCCACCATTAAGGCTTAACCACCTGAAGGGAAGTGATGGCAGATACCATCTAGAACAAAAGTCCACGTGGAAGACATGATGGGGGAAGTATCCACCAGAGTGGGGAGAATACATGCTCTTCTGATGAGCAGTGGGAAAGTCTGGGGGGAACTATGTGCACATCCCACCTGGGTTCTTCAGGGTTTCAATGCTCCTACCCTACACTCCCAAGACTTAGCCTGTTGAGGGGTTTGTTGATTATGGAGACAGAAACCAGGCCAAGAGAGACAAGCTAGAAGCCTCAGGATGGTGAATCATGCCCTAGGTAGAAAAAAGGTCCAGTGCATTACAGCTCCTATTTGGAACACATAAACAGACCACCTCACAGAGTGTCTGCTGACCTAAATCAACATGGGTGTCTGCAGCAAAGGAGGAATAAGCATGAGTTATTAGAGAGAGAGGATTGTCCTAACTATCCTCAAGTCTCCCATACTTCCCTATGCAGTGCAGAAAGGATACAGAAGTTCCACTTGCTCCCAGAGAATGTCATGAAAGCTAGCCAAGGGTCAAGATGAGGGAGCTTGCCCTTGGGCCACTAGAGAGAGAGTTGCAAGGACACTGAAGACCCCAGGTGAGACAGAGTCTGCCAGAGAGCCAGGAGGACAAGGCTGGACATGTCAGCAGTGGATGCAGCGAAGACAGAAGTCACTCCCTGCAGAGGTGAGGCCGTGGCTCAAGTGATGAGCAATAGGACAACAGAGAGAGAATGGTAACACTTGGGCAAGGAGGTCGTCCCCAAAGCTATGAAGATAAACAAGCTCCCTTTTGCACCCAGACACTATCTCGGGTATCAGGGGAAGGAAGGGAAACTCTCCAGAAGAGAAACAACTCTGGGAGGGAGTTTGGATTTTAAATTGCTTGAACATGAGTATAAATTACCTTCTGATTGTAAGCTTTAAAAAAATGATTTTCTACCATCACCAGCAATTTAAGTTGGTGCAGAGGAAGATGAAGTCAGGTATAGAAACAGAGAAGCTAAACTTGTCACACAGTGACTTTAGATTGATTCCAGTTTAACCATACTCTGTATGTACAGTGCAAGTGTCCCCTCCTAACGTTCCAGCTTGAGAAGCTCAAGCATGCTTAGTTCAACTCACAAACCTCCTCACTGGGTGCCCGAGGATTCCTTTGATCTTTACTTGTCCTGGAGGCAGAGGTATGGTGCAAATAAGAGAGTTGCTTCTTCTATGTGCTGTAGAGTCAAGGAGAGGAGACTCAGCTGGGCATTGCTTCCACACCCACAGTGGCTGTGTGATTTATGGGTAGGATACTTGAGGCCGGCAATATGAAATTCCCCAATGGCCAGGACCATGGATGGCATGACCTTGAACTTCTCAGGCAGTGATCAGGGCTCTCCAAGCCCTGTGTTCACCTCCACACCCCCCATATACTTCTCCTCTCTTCCTTAGCCTCTCCCAGTTAAACCTATTTCCCACTTTTCCTGTTGCCACTACAAAAAAGTTCTCTCTTCTCTTTTTCTAACACAGTATTAATGGCTAATAGGTAGAGTCATGATCATCCATTGAACCTAGGTCCCATAGCACCAGTTCTTTTTTTTCAGGAGCAGGAACAGTTTTTCCAGATCTCCCATTCCTGGAAGGGAAGAGAGAGCTTTGCTTCCCATGCTGGAGAAGGTCAGGCAAACATTCCCATCCCCAGAAAGACAAATGACTTCTACCAATGCCAAAAAGAAAAGATAAACCTAAGAGAGTTTGGTGAACAAGAGAGATTGACACTAGTAAAACAAGCTGGTTAACCAAGATAAAATGTGGGATCCAGAAAAACAGAGGCTCCAACACAGTAGAGAGACAAAGAGACGTCCCAGAATAAGATGAAGAGAAGTCCCAGGATGACAGCTGAGCAGCAGCTGGCCTAGAGCAACCAGTCCAGATGAGAGCAGGAGGACAGAAAGTTCTGGGAAGGGGGTCTTATCTCCAGAGGAAAAAGACAGAATTAGTAGATGATCTAATATTGTCCAAATTATGACCTTGCTCCATTGTAGTAATCAGAGAAAGGAAAAATATAGCGGTGTGTGTGTGTGTGTGTGTGTGTGTGTGTGTGTGTGTGTAAGATGGGGGCGGGGTGGGGGTGGGGAGATTGATTGAGGTAAGATCTCATTTACCCTGAAAAGAAGCCAAAAAATAATGTATAAATTTGACAAATCTAGGGAATGCAGTGTAACCACATTGTTCAAAAATATGGAGTTAAGTACTAGTAAAAACAGTTAAAAAGTTGAAAGTGGTTGCCTCTGGGGAGCAGGTCTCAGGAGAGGTAAAGGATGGGGCAGGGAGCTTCTTTTCTTCATTATTAGCTATGGTGGATTAAAGATGGTCACAAATTCTTTGACACTCTTCCCATGGAGAGGTGGAGTCTATTTCACATCCCCATGAATGAATTTGGGCTGGCCTATAACTGATTAGAAGCTTCCACTGTGGCTCATGAATCCCTGAACCAACATGTAAGAAGACCAACCACTCCCTTGAGAGGCCACATACAGCAGCCCTGAGACGGCATTAAGAGAGAAATAACCAGCTCAGCCCAGCCTTCTACCCACCCCACCAAGACACCAGATACGTGAATGAAGCTTGTCTTCAAACCGCCAGACCAGACCAGAACAGAGGACCACAACCAGTTAACACCATGTGGAACAGAAAACTCACCCAGCCAAGCTCTGCTTGAATTTCTGATGAGCAAAATCATGAGACATAATAAAATTGCAGTTGATTTAACTTATTACATATTGGAGTAGTTTGTTATACAGTGATAGATAACTAGAACTTAAGTCTTGTAGTACTAGAGTAGCTAGTCTTTAGTGCCAATTTTTTAAATGTACATGCACAATTTTCATTAAAATAGAAATTAATTTTAAATAGTTTGATCTGAATAAGGTCAATGGATTGTATTGATGTCAATGTCATGGTTTCAATACTGTGCTGTAGTTATACAAGATTTTACCACTGGGGAAGATGGAGGGAAGTGCATGTGGGGTCCCTCTCTATTATTTCTTACAACTGCATAAGACTCTACAGTAACCTAAAAATGAAAATTTTTTAAAAATAACTTGAAGAGTTGAATGTATCTTGTCACATTTATATATTTTTAACAAAAATTGTGTCATACTTTACATATTATCTACATTTTCCATTTAATACATTTTGTATTAATACCTATTTCTAAGTCAGCACTTAAAGATATAGCTTATTAATTTAAATGACCCCATAATATTGCACTATATGGATTTACTATAATTTATTTAGCTAGCACATTACTGATGGATATTTAGGTTGTTGTTCTTTCTAGAGACTATGTACTCTATCAGGTCAGAATTTTAATTTCCCTGAGTCATAAAATCAGAGGCTAGGCAACGTGGCAATATTCCCCCTACTCTAAACTGAAGGTAGTTATTTCTACCCTTCTTATGATAATTCCTTTCCTATCTTTACAACTTCCATAGGCAGTTATAGAATCATTAAGCCTTCTTCTTTTAAATCCAGGAAGTGTCCACATATATATACATAGCTAACTCAGCTTCTGGGTAGCATATTGCAACTCAAACTGCTAGATGTCAGGAAAAAACATAACAATTAAAACTCAAAATCCCATGGGCCTCCCTGGTGGCGCAAGTGGTTGAGAGTCCGCCTGCCGATGCAGGGGATACGGGTTCGTGCCCCGGTCTGGGAGGATCCCATATGCCGCGGAGCGGCTGGGCCCGTGAGCCATGGCCGCTGAGCCTGCGCGTCCGGAGCCTGCGCGTCCGGAGCCTGTGCTCCGCAACGGGGGAGGCCACAACAGTGAGAGGCCCGCATACCACAAAAAAAAAAAAAAAAAACAACTCAAAATCCCAGCCCTAAGTCACCCTGTTTGAAGGGGTTCTAGAAAAAGTGAAACCAGGGAATTCCCTGGCGGTCCAATGGTTAGGACTCTGCACTTCCACTGCAGGGGGCCCGGGTTCCATCCCTGTTCAGGGAACTAAGATCCTGCATGCCCCGAAGCGTGGCCAAAAAAAAAGAAAAAGTGAAACCAGAAAAGAACACAAATATATGAAAGAAAGAACTGATCTTGAAAACTAGGTCTCAAATCTCAATGCTTCCAATACCCATCCTCCCAAAATAATCATTTAATCTGAGTAGCATGTTTTACACTAATGATGTCATTAAGATCAAAAGAAAAAGTAAAAACGATGTTCTAGGTGGGTACAGCCATAGATTTCTGGACAAGAATAAGTCACACTGCCTTCTAAAGACTCTTGTGCTTTTAAGAAAGTGCATCTGAAGTATATTACTCATTCATTCATTCAACAAATATTTAAGTGTCTAATAGTGTGTCAGGAGCAGACAAAGTCAGCTGTGGCCCTGGAGGAGCTCATACTCTAGTGTAGGGACAAAGAATCAAATAGACAAGTATAAACTATGTGGCAGACAATAATATAAATAAATAAATAAATAAGCACATTGTAGCATGGAGGACGGCACTCAAAGCTTTTATGAAGGAAATTAACAAAATCTTAAAGTAGGAAAAGGCATCATAGGTGGGGAGAGAGAGGTCATTCCAAGAGAAGGGCAGGATGGGCAAAGTCCCAAAGCAAGGATCAAGTTGAGTGTAGCTTGCAGGCAGGGATAGTCCATGGTCAGAGATGGCTCTACAAGCAGTTATATGATGCCCAAGTAGGCACTGGAAGCACAGAGTGACATGAGAGATAGCCTATGGCCAAATCATACAGGGCTGTGTGCCTTTCTGCAGAGTTTGAAGTTTCTTCCTCCACTCAGGGCGATCCAATGAAGAAGAGCTTTGCTTAGGGTGAACATATGTTCCAGTCTGACCAAGACTATTCCAGTTGATGCTGGATGCCCCAGGGTAATTCTTAATTAATAGTGCTCCTTTTCACATTCCAATGTGTCCTGGTTAAGAATGATAACCCTAGTTATCACTCTAGGTATGATAGATCTACTTCCAATGGTACTCAGGTCACTGGAAATCTGCTTACGTGAAAAATAGCAGAAAAGGTAGGAAGGAAGGAAGGGAGGGAGGAAGGGAGGGAGGAAGGGAGGAAGGAAGGGAGGAAGGAAGGGAGGGGAAGGGAGGGAGGGAGGGAGGGAGGAGAGGAAGGAGGGAGGGAGGGAGGAAGGGAGGGAGGGAGGAAGGGAGGGAGGAAGGGAGGAAGGAAGGGAGGGGAAGGGAGGGGAAGGGAGGGAGGGAGGGAGGAGAGGAAGGAGGGAGGGAGGGAGGAAGGGAGGAAGGGGAAGGGAGGGAGGGAGGGAGGGGAAGGGAGGGACGGAGGGAGGGAGGGGAAGGGAGGAAGGGAGGGAGGAAGGGAGGGAGGGAAGGAGAGAGGGAGGGAGGGAGGAAGGGAGGGGAAGGGAGGGAGGGAGGGAGGGAGGAAGGGAGGGAGGAAGGGAGGGAGGAAGGGAGGGAGGGAAGAAGAGAGGGAGGGAGGGAGGGAGGAAGGGAGGGGAAGGGAGGGAGGGAGGGAGGAAGGGAGGGAGGAAGGGAGGAAGGAAGGGAGGGGAAGGGAGGGGAAGGGAGGGAGGGAGGGAGGAGAGGAAGGAGGGAGGGAGGGAGGAAGGGAGGAAGGGGAAGGGAGGGAGGGAGGGAGGGGAAG
This sequence comes from Mesoplodon densirostris, assembly GCF_025265405.1. Taxonomy (NCBI): domain Eukaryota; kingdom Metazoa; phylum Chordata; class Mammalia; order Artiodactyla; family Ziphiidae; genus Mesoplodon; species Mesoplodon densirostris. Next base: position 230,369,428 of record NC_082661.1, read on the forward strand.
GGAGGGACGGAGGGAGGGAGGGGAAGGGAGGAAGGGAGGGAGGAAGGGAGGGAGGGAAGGAGAGAGGGAGGGAGGGAGGAAGGGAGGGGAAGGGAGGGAGGGAGGGAGGGAGGAAGGGAGGGAGGAAGGGAGGGAGGGAGGAAGAGAGAGAGAGAGCAAAAGAAATGAACTAGTTTCCATCCTGCAGAGAGTTTGATAAATGCTAAATTAGATAGCGGTGAAAGATCAGACGCAAAGTTTTCATCCAAGACACACAGTCGCAATTTTTATGAAGTCTTTTGCATTGGGAAACCCAAAAATATGGATTCTACAACCTTTTTCTTCACTTTCTTATTCTTTCTTTTGCAAGATTATCTTTTTTCTTGAAATGATACTTGTTGGTTTATAAAAGGAATACAGGAACATGATAACAATTATGAAAGTATAAAAGGAAAAATTAAAGTCTATCTTTCCTCCCCAACCCAGGCCCACGACTCAAACAGCACCATAGGAATTCATCAGTTTACTAAACAGGATGAACCTAATTGGGTAAAATAAAAGGAGAGGTTTTTTATTCTCCTCCTACTGCCCCTCTTAGAGTTAGCTAATTGCTAAAACAGCAAACAACTGGCCTGCAAAGCACACCTTTCATATGCAAGCCAACTAATTCCAAGCCCACACTCCACCACCACCTTTATATGGCTCTGGCACTCAGGGGCACTAACTTCTTGCCCTAATTACCCCAGAGTCAAGTGCCAAACCACTTGGGACAGCCCCTAAGCCCCAGAGCTCTCCAAAATCATTCAAACTAGGAATGACATCAGCAAGATGGCCAAACAACTCATCCCCCACTCTTAGTGCCTACTCCAACAACAATGTAGCACTCATCCTCAGACAAAAGTGCCTTTGTGGGAGCTGTGGGATTCAGTATCATAGGCCAAGGGACCCAGGAACACTCTTGCCCCACCTCCCACCACTTTGCATTGGGTAATAGGCATGTAGATCTTGGTCCCAGCTGTGGACCCTGAAGTGGCCCATGAACCAGCTCCAGCTACTCTCAGCCACAGTCTGGGAGCCCCTGGAGAACACTGCCTTAGACAGCCACCCACAGATGGGAGTCTTTGTGGAAGTCCAACTTTTCAGCAGAGAAGTGCCAGCACACCACTGAAGAAGAAAACAAACAAACAAACAAAAAACCAAGTTTGGACATATTGGAGAGGGTAAGAGGAACAGCCTGACTTTATCTGCACCACCCCTCCTGGAAAATAGCACAGCCTAAGGCCCTGAGAGCCCTCGGCTGTGACTCCTCCCACAAGGGGGTGGGGTGGGAGGGGACGGTGCAGGGAGAGGGAATGTGTGAGTGAGCACCTGGCTTCTCCAACTGTGCAGGATGCTGCCAAAGAGGCCCATTTCCTGCTCACACCAAAAGAGTACTGAATCGTGAGATGCACGACTGGGGGCAGTGGGGAGTGACAGAAAGAGAGGCAGATAAGACTCTCAGAGGGCGTGAAAGGGAAGCAGATCCTACCACCCATGTCACAGATTCCTTCAGGAAGCCCGCCCACAAGCACCTGGGGACACCTTGCCTCAGATGTCCCCAAGTGGCCCTCAGACACCCCCAGCATGCCTCACGCCACACACCTCACCCACACACGTACCTTCCACCCCATGGCCAGCTCCCTGTGCATGCTCACAACAGCAGTGAGAGTGAGCTTTGACAGATTCAAGTAGATAACATCAGAAATAAAAGAGGAGAGACTTCACTGGCGGTCCAGTGGTTAAGAATCCATGCTTCCACTGCAGGGGGCACAGGTTCGATCCCCAGTCAGGGAACTAAGATCCTGAATGCCTTGCAGTGTGGCCAAAAAACAAAAAGAAATGAAAGAGGAGACATTACAACTGATACAACAGAAATGTGAAGGATCATTACAGATGACTATGAATAATTATCTACCAACAAACTGGATAACCTAGGAGACATGAATAAATTCCTAGAAACATACAACCTACCAAGAACGAATCATGAAGAAATAGAAAATCTGAACAGATCACTACTAAGTAAGGAGCTTGAATCAATAATCAAAACCCTGCTAACAAAAGAAAGCTCAGGATCAGCTGGTTTCACTGGTGAAATTCTATCAAACATTTAAAGAATCAACACCAATTCTTCTCAAACTCTTCTAAAAAATTGAAGAGAAGGGAACACTTCCAAACTCATTTTCTGAGGCCAGCAAAACCTGATATCAAAGCCAGACAAGGACATTACAAGAAAAGAAAGCTACAGGCCAATATTCCTGATGAACATAGATGCAAAAATTTTCAACAAAATATTAGCAAAATGAATTCACTCAGGCCATGAACCAAGGAGCATTCACCATTCATCATCAGTGAGTATCCAGTTGCAATAATGCTCATCAACCTTTGGAGACTTTAATACTTTGTGGGATGACAGTAACATAATGAGAAAGCCTCATCTTCCAGCTAAGATGGGACCAGGCAGAACTATCTAGAAATTGCCCTACAAACCAAAAGAGGAGTAAGATTTGCTTCGGTGTATATTTGGACTATGAATGGGATAAAGCATTTTACCTTCTAATTGTCTTTTATTATTTTGACAGCTAAAGAGCAATATGCTTTCATGATATTAAGATGCTCTGTGTTTTTAATCACACCAGTTGTGGTTAGAAATCGTTTTCTTCTTAAAGAGGTTCTTTCCAGAGCCTCTGTCTTCCTGTTCTGTTATGGATTATTGCTTTCTAAGCCTCTATACAAGTGCCATCCTGCAATCACTTATCATTGAACTCCTGGCTTCTACTGCTTCTGGATTCTGTATCTTCCTCTTGTTTTTTTTTTTTTTTCTCCTAGTGAATATCCTTAGGTAATTTTTTCAGATGGGAGAAAAATGTCTTTCTTTTGAAAGTATTGGAAATGTCTTTATTTTTCCTTCATATTGGAATGATAATTCTGCTGTGTAATGAATTCTAGGTACAAACTCTTTTTCCCTCAAAATTTTGAAGGTATCGCTTGTGTCATCAGTATCCATAGATGTTGAAGAGACATTTGCTAACAATCAAATGTTTATTCTTTTGAAGTAAGATGTTCTTTTATTCTCTCTGGTCACAGTCGAGATTCTTCTCTTTTCCCTTGGAATTTTGAGGATTTATGGGGATATTTTCATCTGTTCGTTCATTCATTCGACAAGTTTTTACCAAACAAGTGATATAGGAGTGCAAGCAATATAGCTGGGAACAAAACAGATTAATGTTCTCTTCTGTTCTGTTTTGGTTGTTGTTGTTGTTCTTTGCTTGGAGCTCTGTGAGCCCTTGCCATCTGAAAACTAGAGTCTTAAGATTCAGGGAAATGTATTAATTATAATTTACTTGTATTTTTATTTTACTCAAGAAAGCAGGGCATAAGAGTTAAAGGAAAAGATTTCTCATTTTTTCCATCTCTTTTTCTTTTCAGTTCTAAATTCTAAGAGCTTATCTCATTTTATCCTTAAACTATCAACGTGATCTTTTTCCCCATTAATTTTATAACTCAGCTAGTCCATACATTTTGTGGGGGGCATTCTTTCTCTAATTTACGTGTATTCTTTCTTAAACTCTGCTTTCTCCTTTTATATAGCAGCCTGGTTTTGATAGACACAATATTTTCTTAAATATCTCTGAGGATAGTCTTTAGAATTTTAAAAATTATCTTCTGTCCCCTGAATTATCTGTTTTCTCCAGGACTGGTTATTGTTTCAACTTTAGTCTTCCACTGCCCATTGTTTGCTTTCCTCCTGTGTCTGGTGAGCTGTTACCTATTCATAGTTATTAATGGTGGATGCTATTAGTTAACATAGGGAACTGAGACAGTTTTTCTCTCTAGTTGTGTGGGTCCCTTTCTGCAGTGGGCTCTCCCTTGGAATCTGACAGTAGTTAAGTGGACAGTGGGGTGTTTCCAGGCAGCCAATATGGGTGAGCAGCCAAGAACACTTTCCAATATCAAATTATGAAGGACTTTTTAGTGTATTTTACTCCTAGATAACTTCTTCCTCCACCTCCTCCTCCTCATTCTTCTTCTTGTTTTGTTTCACAAGTCGACAGTTATCTTAAATTCTGTGCTACTTTTTGCTCAGAATGATCTCTCTAGGAGCCTCATGCAAGCCCATTGTTAACTAAAAGCCGTGGTTAACTTGGGCCTAAGAGTAAAGCAACTGCTCCTCACAGCCCCAATTTAGGGGGTGTAAGAATCGTACTAACAGAACCCAGTATATAATTTGCAGGTCTTGATGCAAAACAAAAATGCAAGGTCCCTTGTTTAAAAATTATTAAGAATTCCAAGACAATGTCAGAGCACTAAACCAAGCAGAGGTCTCTTCCAAGCATAGGCACTTTGCCACTGTACAGGTCACGTGCCCACTGAGACAACCCTGACTCCCCACTGGGCATTTCACCAAGTTTTTCTACCAATAAATATCCTTAAACTCTTGGCCATTGCATTTTTCTGTTTTTCCTCTGTTGTGCCTTTTCCATCAATAAAACACCTTCTGCTTTCAATCAGGAATTCTCCAGATCGTCTGGTTTGCTGCTCATGGTACTTTTCCTCACTTTCAAGTGATTTTTTTTTGGTCTTATTCTTTTGCAAAGTATATTTTCTATTATTTTGGAACTTTGAGAAGAAGAGGAATTAGTGTCCATTTGAACCAAAATCTGGTTTCTTTTAATGACAAATGTTTAAGTAATCAGAAATACGTGCGTGGTATACTGGTTTTAAAACAATCTGGTCCCCTATAATTTGTTAACCTTAGTCATAGCCACCAGAGCTTAAGTTACACACTAACATAATACATTTCTGGGGCACTTGTGAACTTCCCCTTAAAAATTTTCACATTATTTCTTACGTGAACTCATATTAAAAACAACTTTGATATCAATTAAGTTCTCAATCTTCAAAGTTAGTGGTGTTTTCCATTGCACAAACAAACATCACTTACCAGGAAAGTCAACTATTTTTAAGGTCCATTTTTCTTGAGCCAAAGGATGTGGTTTATATATAGAGAGATAAATGAACACTATAAATCTGAGGGGGGAAAGGAATTTTCTGATTTAGCTTATTATTTTTTGCTTTCTATCTTCATAAACTCTACCCCCATCAAAAGACGAAAGGTTTAAGTGATACTTTATTACCTGGTAAAGACTTTAAGTGAGAAGAGACTTTCATTTGTTTCCCTAACACCTACAGCAATTTTATTGAAATGATTTATCAGAAAGTGTTCAGAGTCCCAGAATTTCCTTTCACATGAACATATTTTTTTCTGAGAATTTTCTTTTGTGAAGGACAACTGTATTTAGCTGTTTCTAGCTGTACTTTGTCAATTAGTGAGAAATGGACTTGACTAATGAAACATGGCATGAGAACCATTATTTCAAGTCACTCCTATTTCATGACTTTTGAAACAAGCCAGTGATTTCCCAAGCTTTTTCCTTGCAACTCCAGAAATGAAAATTGACAAGGAAAACGAGACAGAACAGATCAAATTTGTTCTAGAAATAACACTATTTTCAATGGACATAGCAAGAGCCTTAAGTGCAATCTACACATCTTGATCCAACAATTGCAATTCTGGGAATCTACCCAAAAAGTTATCTGAAAAGCAAATTGTATACTAACAATGTCAATTTCCATTTTTTTCATGCTAGCAAAAAGTAATACATCTTAAGAAGGGTCTGAATATGGCTTCCCTCTAAAACAGAGACTGAGACACAGACTTGGACAGGTGGCTTATTTGAAAGGTGACTCTAGGAAACATAATATAGGAGATGGAAAATTAAGAGAGAGAAGAAAGAAAAGTCAACAAATGGTTTATTTTAAGCTCATGACATCTGTAGGTAACTAGGATCTGGTCCTGCTGGAGACCCTCTGAAGAACCTGGTATTATGCAGCTCAGAATTGGGAGACAGTGCCCCAAGCCCACAGGGTGTTGTCTCCAAGCTCTCATCTTATCTGATCCTTTAATAGATTTTCCCAACATTTTATCAGGCCGTTGCTTCCCAGTGATGTGGTCTATTGTAGTACTCATGGATCTTATGGTCATAAGCCCATGGACACACGTCCTTTACCCCCAAATTAGGTCACTTGTTCCAAGGCAATGTTATGGAGAATCCATGTCAGTAAATCAGGTACTGTAGGTCATAAGACACTACTAGTGGCAGGGAATGTAATCCCATCTTCTGCTAAACAAAACTTGATCTAGGTGAATGAATGATGAGCCTGAACTAAAATAGAGACCACAGAGAAGCACCAAAGCACTGGGGTGCCAGACAAGTAGTAAGACTTCTTGGACCACAAAACCAGACCAGCTTCTCACTGAATGCAGCAAGGTGCATGGCTGACACCACAGGGAGCAGAAGAACCATTACAGCTGGGCCCAAATTCCTCACCCACAGGATGATAAAAAACAATAAATCACTTTTAGTTTGAGCCACTAAGTTTTGGGATGACTTACTAGCAGCAAGAAGCCAGTAGCTTCTATTTTCATGCTCTTGGGAATCCTTTCTCTTAGAAGCCAGCCACCATGTAAAAAGCCAGAAGATACTCTGAGACCATCATCCTATGAGGAAGCCCACGCTGGCTAAGTCAAGGGGCTTTGTGGAAGAGCTCCGAAGCTCCCTAGACAATAGGTCTAGCTCAACCAGAATCAATCATGAAGAAGAACGAGCTATGCAATCCACAGAATCAGGAGAAATTAAAAAATAAAACAATCATTGTTGTTTTAAGCCCTTACATTTTGGTGTGGTTTGTTACATCTCAAAGGATCATTGGAACACATGGCCACTGCACTCATGGTGCACAAGCACCAACAGCGTCTGGCTGACATCCGCCAGATGCATCATTTTGTCCACCTTACTGCCTGGTGCCTTCTCTGCCATAAATGCTTCCTAGTAGACACTGTTATAAGTCCAAAGATTTTTGTGCCCACACTCATAGGTCCACCTTCTTCTTTCCCCAAATCTTTACTTCTCATGGTGTTCTCCCTCTGTATGTCTATGTGTCTGTGTCCAAACTTCCGTCTTCTTATCAGGATGCCAGTTGTTGGATTAGGGCCTAATCTAATCCAATATGGGCTCATCTTAACTCGATAACATCTGTAAAAATCTATTTCCAAATAAGGTAACACTCTGAGGTTCCTGGTGGACATGGATTTTGGAGGGACACTATTCAGCCCAGTACAGTCCCCAAAGACGAATAACTAACCAGATAGCTCTGGCCGTTTGTCCACATAGACATGCGGCTTCAGGGGCCAACATAGTAGGTATTACTACACACTTATCATGGTGTACATCATTGGATAACTGGACAATTAAAGTTTTCCCCTAGCCTGTGCCAGAGCCAAAGTGTAGTGGTAAACTTTGCTAAGAATGCTCTCTAGTTCAATGGTTTCTAAGCTCCTTTACCCACAGAATCCTCTGTTCAAATGAAGTTTTACTAGGAGTGTTCAGACAAATATAATGGATAAAAGTTTCTCTGGTAGAAGTGGAGCTAGAAGGACCAGGGTCTCCTCATCCTGGATCAGATTATGATGAAAGGAGCTTCACAGAATATTACTGGAAATCCACTTATCTACTTTTTTTAACATATGTTAACTATTTATTATTATTATTATGGGTAAGCTGGCACTTATCTACTTTTCTGTTTAGTTCAGGAAGCAATTGATAAATACCCTGAATATAGAGCAAAATAGCTACATAAGGACTAAGAGAAGAGGTAAAGGGAAGAATAAAATGAATTTATGAAGGGCTGGAGAGGAGATGGTTATGGGCACCATAAGTATCTGGGAGAGGGAAAGTCACAAAATACCAATTTGTGGCCTCCTGGTAACACCAGGGGAGAGGGTTAAAGGATGACAGGAAAAGGAAGGGCCTCCTTATACAATGATTTAGAGTGGTAGCTAGTGTTTTTATGGCCCTATGATAGACTCATAGATGAAGCTCTAGAGTTTCCTGGGTCGAGTTTGAGGCAATTAGCTACATAGTGCAGGCAAGTTTACACTAAATGTCTTAGAGATCTTCTGTTTCCCAAATACGTAGATAAACAGAAGACTTTAGTCTCCAGACTCATTAATCTAATAACTTCTGTGAGCACTCAGCATGCATACAAGGCCAAATAAAAGCATTCAATGTAAATAAATCAATATAATTTATATCTTTTGATCTCTCCAAAGAGAAATGTTTATGTGTGGAGAAAGAAATAAATAAAATGACATTTAAAGGAAGAAACATCCCTCCCCACAAACCCACAGGACATAAAAAAAGTGAGACGTAAGCCATTCTCTGTGGCTTTAGAGTCTTTACCAAAGGGGGGAATTATCTGTCAAGACGCCAAGGCCTATGAGGCAATGGGTCTCGGTTAAGTTTTTCTAGAGTCCTGCTCCCAAGAAAACACTTTAATTTGTTGTGTTAAATAGTTTAATAGTTTAACCTATTAATTCTCATATTTTAGAACTAGCTGAGTCTGATATGGGGCTAATAGCTAGTTGGGAACAATTCTGATATCAAAATGTTGCTAAGTAGTATTACAAGAATTTTGTGAGACCTGAATACAGGATATTTCGTCCAATGAACGCTGTGCCACCAACTCCACCTGTGTGACTAATTCTTTTTGGTTCAAGGGGCTGTCTTGCTCTGAGCTCCTATAATAAGATACCATAGGCTCAGTGGCTAAAAAAAAAAAAAAACACACACAATTATTTCTCGCAGTTCTGGAGCTGTGAAGTCCAAGATCAAGGCGTCCACAGACTCAGTGTCTGGTAAGAGTTGCTTCCTGGCTTGCTGACGGCCACCTTCTTGCTGTTGCCTCACATGGTGGAAAGAGAAAGGGCCATCTTCCTCTTCTTGTAAAGGCGATAATTCCATCACGGGGGCTCCACCCTCTAGGCCTCATCTAACCCTAGTTACCTCCCAAAGGCTACACCTCCAAATACCATCATATTGGGGTTAGGGCTTCAAACATAGGAATTTGGAGGGTCACACAAACATTTAGACCACAGCAGGGGCTCTTAACCTTTTGGGGATCATGCACGCCTTTGGGAGGCCAGTGAAGAATATTCTTAAATGCAGTTTTGCAATACATGGAATGTATTCCTAGGGAGACTAGAAAAGCTACAACATACATGCCTGTGTATGTGAATGCACACACACATCCTCACCCACATATATGACAGTAAACATTACTTGGAGGTAGAATTCTGGTTTAGGGGTCAACTCTGCACCCCCTAAAAAGAAAGAAACAATACAAGAATACCATTTACATTAAAATACAGAATCTTTTTTGAAAACAAATTTGTGATAAGGCAACATACGTCTTCTGTATTGACACATTAAATAATAAGATCTAGTGGCAGGACAAATAACAATCATCACTTCAAGGTAGTGATGAGTATAGGTGATATATTGAAAGATCTACCAATAACTGTAATATGACGTGAAAATATCCGTGATTTCTATTGATCACAAAATCATAGGTTTGGCTAACTACTGAGGTGTGTTGCCTATGTTCATCATTGAAGGAAATGTTTATTATCCAGTTTGAAGTGAGTGAATATAAAATTGTAGTTTTTTCCCATTCACATACTCAGCCCCCCCCCCCCAGATTCAGAACTCCTCCACAAGGTTCTCTATGATTTCAAAAGTTCTATCACTTTTCTTTAGTTTTACTTTGGGCAGAAAGACAAGGAATGGTGGCCATCTCAAAACAACACAGATAATGCATCATGAGTACTATATACTACACGAGACAGCATGATGAGTAATCCTGGTTCTAGGAGCAAAATACCTCAACTCAAATTTAAGCTCTACTACAAAACAGTGGAATGAGCTTGGGTAATAATCCAACTTCTCTGAAGTTCAGATTGTTCACCTACGATGTGAAGATTTTGTAACACTTGCTTTACCTAACACATAAGGCTGCTGTGAAAACATAAGCAAGATAATGTGTATGAAAGTACACTATAAGTTATAATGTGCTATAGAAATCTGTTATTATGATAGATATTTAAATACAGAAGCCTGAAAAGTGGTTCCAAAAGTCTTAATACATTTTTTTTAAATAGAGAGGCAAGATTTAAGACATCGACAGAAGGATCTCGAAACAAGTTGTATAAAGCTTGTCCTCTTTAGTGGTCTCTCTCTTGGGTTGTCCCTGTCAAGACTTCATCAGTATTTGTGCCAACTCCTTTTGCCCTGTGCTGAAAGCAGATGTAATTCAATTAGAGGTCTCAAAACTGATAAAATGGTCCTGAAGTGGAAAACGGGAGGAGATTACTGGCAAATGAAGAAAGATTTGCATTGAACTAACACCAAAAACGTTCTCATTTCCTCAGTGCTCACAAGGGGCAACAGGCCTGGATAAAGAAACATACCCTCAGAAACCCCTACTCTTACAGCTCCTGCTCATGGCTGTTCTAATGGAGGACATTCATATCTATCCCACCTCTGCCACCATGTCAGGGGCAACCATCCCTGGGGCATGGGCAAGAGGGCCATTGTCACCAGTATCAGAGATTCAAATTAATGGAGACAGAATGGAGAGTAGAAATTATCTGACCTCTACTGGAAAGGCAGAAAGCAGGCAGAAAGGGGGGTGGGGTTGCTTCACAGGCTACCGTGCAACTAACCAGCCAGAGCAAACTCCTAAGTGGGTCAGGCACCCTAGCGTGTCCCAAGTGCTGTTTCCAGGAGTTAAACATGCATTGGCTCAATAGCTCAATAATTCACCCAACAAATGTGTATCAAGGACTTATGTGCTAGGTACTGTGCAAGGTGCCAAGAGTAGGCACCTGGTTCTCCTAGGGTCCTGGTCTACCAGAGCATAAAGGTGCCCAAGAGTCCCTCAGTATAATTAACAAGAAAGAACAGAGAGGCCAGACACTCCATGACCAAGAGGTCCATTTCCCAAACGATGCTCTGAACTCCGGATGCAGTTGGTAAAACAAAAGAGGCAGGAGAACTAAGATTTATCGAGAACCCACTCTGCCTGGAAGTCTACTGTAGGCACTTAACGTTGATTATCTCAAGACGTCCTTAGGAAAAAGGAAGAAAACGGGTCTTTAAGTGGAGAAATGGTTTGTTTGCCAGTGAATCCTTGCCTGGCCTTGGTTTTGAATCCAAGTGTGTCTAATTCTAAAGTGCATGATCTTTTTTCAGCCCACCATGCATTGCTGACACTGGGCCGACCTTTTGACCATTCAGAATCAGTTTCCTTATCGGGACATAACAATATTGTGGATCATCTGAGAATATGTATACAAGTGCTCCGTAAACTGTAAAACACTAAGCACATGTTACTGCTGTTGTAATCACGTCCTTGTTGTTATTACCATCTTCAGAAATTTGGTACACAGTAAAACTGAACTCATCGGAAATCCTGGGCACCTAGACAATTCTACAATAAATGAGCCAAAGCAAGGAAGATAACTATGTCACAGTAATGTGGGAAATAATATATTCTTCTTTTTCCTGATAATTGCTTTATTATTTCAAGGAGATTGGGTTTCTCCTAATAAGGAAAACAATTTGCAAACTAAGTCCCACTTAATACAACATTTAGTTTCTAAGGAGTTACATAAAGCAAAAAAAAAAAGTAATAAAATTAATAATATTCCAAATGTGATAAGGAAATATCTTATTCAGCACTGAGGTGAGATGTAAGCTTTACTCAAGGGGGCAAAATTTTTCACAATTCTTGGGCAGCAGATCTGTGAAAATGGACATGCAACGTCTTCTCAACTGCAAAATTATTCTTGATTTTTTTCCCAAAAGGTTTCATTGTGCTGGTGTTCACGGAAGTGCATTTGCTTAAAATAAAATGGTTTGTTCTGTAAATGTTTTAATGCTGTTTTTTCCTGTTTACAAAAATAACACCTGCTCATACTGCGGGGGGGGGGGGGAAGATAAATGCAAATGAAAATTAAAATACCAGAGACAACCACTGTTAATTCGCTGTGTAAACTTTTCGGCCAATTTTTAAACTTTTCAATAAATTCACTACTCTATTTTGAACTCTGACTCCTCTTAGCAATCAGGCTTCTTTAGCGGATTTAGCAGCACTGACTTTCTATATATGGCAAAAACATCTTTCCTGATAAAGGGAATATGTTCCAATGACCCAACTATGCAGCAATGGATTAATAATATAAGAGATCCATGGATGTATTTTTTAAAACAGTTAAGTTACCATCCAAAACTCAGACTAAAGGAATTTTGTTGTATTAGAAAACACAGAACATATCCGAGGACCCTGGGGAGAGGCAGGGGAGGATAGAGTCAGTTAAAAGAGGTGGTTTGGGCTTCCCTGGTGGCGCAGTGGTTGGGAGTCCGCCTGCTGATTCAGGGGACACGGGTTCGTGCCCCGGTCCAGGAAGATCCCACATGCCGCGGAGCAGCTGGGCCCATGAGCCATGGCCGCTGAGCCTGTGCGTCCGGAGCCTGTGCTCCGCAATGGGAGAGGCCACAACAGTGAGAGGCCCGCATACCGGGAAAAAAAAAAAAAAAGAGGTGGTTCAATTGCCCCAGGGTGTGGTTTCCCAGGGCCTGCAGGTGGCGCTCCTGAGCTCCCACCAGCAATCTGGACCTGACTCCTCACCCCCATCCTCACTGTGGGGTTGGAGAAAGCAGTGTGGGAAAGCTATGCTCCATCCCTTCTGACCTTCCTTCTTCTCATTCTGCAAAGTAAAACTGGTATTCAAGTCTTCCTGATCCATTGATTTAAATAAAATGTGAATTCTGGGGACTGCAGAGTTCCACATTTTCTTAAAGGCCAGGGCTAAGTCTTTCACTTCAAAAAAGGAAATGACAAGATTAAATTTCCAAAGTCTGGCTGAGGTAATATTGCGGCATAAATACATTTTAATCAAAGTTAATCAGGTGAGGTGGGAAGCCATTTCGGATTCCGTGTGAGGACAGGGTAACTGGGGCAGGAAGAGACTCGGGGTGAGGACATTCATAAAGAAGACATGATATTTCCTAGGATGAACTGTTTACTTTCCACTGACTGGGAACAAATAAAGGCCAGGCTGAATTATTTTTATCATTCGGTTGCAAATACAGGTAACACCAGGCACACAACTTCAAGGATGTGTCACTGTGTGTGACACTGCTGGTCAATACACAGGACTCCCCCTTTTATTCATTCATCAAGAACCCAAGATCTGGGCTTCCCTGGTGGCGCAGTGGTTGAGAGTCCGCCTGCCGATGCAGGGGACACGGGTTCGTGCCCCGGTCCGGGAGGATCCCACATGCCGCGGAGCGGCTGGGCCCGTGAGCCATGGCTGCTGAGCCTGCACGTCCGGAGTCTGTGCTCCGCAACGGGAGAGGACACAGCAGTGAGAGGCCCGCGTACCGCAAAAAAAAAAAAAAAGAACCCAAGATCTTGGGGTTGCTGGGGATCTTTAAAAATCACCTGGGGGGGGTGGGAGGGAGGGATAAATTAGGAGGCTGGGATTAATATATACTCACTACTATGTATAAAATAGATAACCAACAAGGACCTACTGTATAGCACAGGGAACTCTACTCAATGTTATGTAATAACCTATAAGGGATAAAGAATATATAAATACACATGTATATATGTATGACTGAATCACTGTGCTGCACTCCTGAAACTTACACAATATTGTAAATCAACTAATACTTCAATAAAAAATTTTTTAAAAAACAAAAAAATTTTTAAATAAAAATGAAATAAATTAATAAAGTGGGGATTTTTAGAAAGTAAATAAAAATTTTTTTAAAGTAAAAATCACCTAGTTTTCAAAAGAAGAGAGCAAATTCCCAAAAGGTGAAATGAATTGCTAAAGACCAAATCTCTAGTTAGTAACTAGAATGAAGTTGCTGCAGTCTTGATTTTATTTTGCTTGTAGTCTCTCTGTGCTAATTTCAACGTTAAGAGCCTTTACATAGGGCCTCCCTGGTGGCGCAAGTGGTTGAGAGTCCACCTGCCGATGCAGGGGATACGGGTTCGTGCTCCGGTCTGGGAGGATCCCATATGCCGCGGAGCAGCTGGGCCCGTGAGCCATGGCCGCTGAGCCTGCGCGTCCGGAGCCTGTGCTCCGCAACGGGGGAGGCCACAGCAGTGAGAGGCCCGCATACCGCAAAAAAAAAAAAAAAAAAAAAAAAAAAAGAGCCTTTACACATACACTAAATAGGGTTTACCTACATAAGGTAGCTGACCTATATCTCTTTTTACTTGGGATATTGTTGTCATCACAGTTTCTTTAAAACAGCTGTACCATGACACTAAAGAATTAATGGTGGGGCTTCCCTGGTGGTGCAGTGGTTGAGAGTCCGCCTGCCGATGCAGGGGACACGGGTTCATGCCCCGGTCCGGGAAGATCCCACATGCCACGGAGCGGCTGGGCCCGTGAGCCATGGCCGCTGAGCCTGCGCATCTGGAGCCTGTGCTCCGCAACGGGAGAGGCTACAACAGTGAGAGCCCCACGAACTGCAAAAAAAAAAAAAAAAGAATTAATGGTGGATAGAAAAGAGTGACTTAGATGGTTAATTTTATATGTCAACTTGACTGGACTATAGGGTGCCCAGATATTTGGTCAAACATTATTCTGGGGGTTTCTGTGGGAGTTTTTTGGATAAGATTAACATTTAACTCAGTAGACTGAATGAAGTACATTGTCCTCCCTCATGTGGGTGTCCCTAGTGTGGGTGGGTCTCATTCAATCAGTTGAAGGCTTGAAAAGAACAAAAAGGCTGACCATCTCCCAATTAAGAAAAGAATTCCTGCCCGACAGCCTTTGAACTGGGACAACAGCTTTTTCCTGCCTTTAGGCTTTAATTGAAACATCAGCTCTTCCTGGGTCTCCAGCCTGCCAGCCTTCAGGCTAGAACTACACCAATGGTTCTCCTGGTTCTCACACCTTCAGACTCAGACTGGAACCTACACCATCAGCTCTCCTGGGCCTCCACCTTGTCAACGCACCCTGTAGATCTTGGGACTGTCAGCTTCCATAAACATGCGAGCCAATTCTTTATAATAAATAGAGAGAGAGAGAGAGAGAGAGAGAGAGAGAGAGAGAGAAAGGGAGGGAGGAAGGGAGGCAAGGAAGAAAGATTCTGTTTCTCTGGAGAATCCTGACTAATAAGTGAGCTTTCCTAATGTTCAGATGTTGTGTCTCTCAGGTGCCTCAAAATACACTTTCAAGGTGATTTTACAAGCTTTTGCACAGCTTCCATATAAACCATTTGGTACCACCACCATAGTTCAGATACATTAATGCACCAAGAGGCAGAATGAAAATGAACTCCCAAACATCACTGCTAAAAGGAGTACTGTACTTTTCTGGCTGTCTTACGTTGATTAGCTGGGAAATTTGGAGGTTAAGGTCCTGGACTGGTAAAATTCTATTACTAGATCAGAAGCCCTCTGGGAAAGCAGGTCAGCTTGTGGGTAGCTGGCCAAGGAAAGGGAAAAGAAAGAAAAGCCTGATTAAAAAAATAGCCTATTGGTGCCTATTGCATGCCATGCACTTTGCAATCATTCATTCATCCAGCAGATATTACTGAGCACTTTTTTATGTGCCAGACATTGTTCAAGGTGCTGGGGATAGAGCCGTGTAAACACAGACTTGTTTTCCTGCTCTCGTGGATCTTACAGTTTAGAGAAGGGAGATAGACAAGTAACAAATGTTACAGAGAAAAAGAAAGCAAAAAGAAGGGATAGGTAGTACTAGGTAGAAGGAATTATAATTTTTGAAAGTTTCAATAGGGTTGTCAGAGAAAGCATTCCTGTAGCCAAGATGATATTTGAGAACAGAGCTGAATGAAGAGGTGAGGAAACAAGTCATGTGGGGAGATATATGGAATCAGCCTGCACAAAGGGCCTGAGGCAGGTGGGTGTTTGTATGCTCAAAAAACATCAAGGAAGCCAGTAGGGCTGGAGCAGAACTAGCAAGGGAAGAGCAGTAGTAGATAAGGTCACTGAAACAGCAATTAACCAGATCACGTAGAGTCTTAGGTATCTGTGAGACAGATAGTACTAGTGGTGCAAATGAGATAACTGGAATTCAGAGTGGTTTGTAAATTGCCTGCAATAACTTAGCTAGTAAATGGTGGAGCCCAGCATAGACCCAACGTACATCTGGGTCTAACACCCTTGCTCTTTCCACTTCATTGTATTATCTCTCTCCAGACAAAGCTTACAGCCTCTCCAATTGTTTTGTGTATCCCTAGTATACTAATTGCAATAATTATTTGCCTTTTTTTTTTTACTATCCAACATATCACATATCCTTCCTATTTGGAGAGAAGTCCCCACTTGTGAGCCTCGGCTTGCCAGAGTGAAACCAAATGACCAGATATTCCTTCTCCCTAGCCCGTGGCAGTTGGGGTGAGAGCGTGGGGCCTGGCCCAACTTGATGCCCCTGCCCTAGCCTTTAAATCCTGAGGGGTAGTCCAATATGGGTCGTCTAGCAACGCTGGTGGCAAGTGTCCGTCAGTGGCAGTGGCGGCGGCAGCACCCTGACCCAAAGCGCCCACAGCAGGACCTTGGCTGGAGCGCTGACTCCTCCCATTTTACCAGCTTGGTTTCATCACTGCTAACAATTTTGCGAGCCGAAAGAGATGAAAAGGAGCATCTTTTTCAGCTCCCATTATACACTTCTTTTTTTTTTTTTTTTTTTTTTTTTTTTTTTTTTTTTTTGCGGTACGCAGGCCTCTCACTGTTGTGGCCTCTCCTGTTGCGGAGCACAGGCTCCGGACGCGCAGGCTCAGTGGCCATGGCTCACAGGCCCAGCCGCTCCACGGCATGTGGGATCTTCCCGGACCGGGGCACGAACCCGTGTCCCCTGCATCGGCAGGCGGACTCTCAACCACTGTGCCACCAGGGAAGCCCCCATTATACACTTCTGTTGGGAGAAATTATGCAAGACTTTGGACTGGAAAAAATAAGTAAGATTATTGTGTGTCCTGTTCATTGTACCTTTCCTGATTATATCTGCCCTTTACTGTTTCTGAGCTATACAACTCTATAATTTGTAGAAAGCTGAAAACAATACAAACGATTCTTGTCCACACAAATGCAAATTAGTTGTGTCAGATAGAAGCAATTGATTATTGCCTGTGGATAGATCCATATTACACGTGTTTGTTAATGTTAAAATTCATTTCAGCATTCCTTATGTTGCTGTATAAGTGTGTGGTACTTTGAATTCTCCTTTCAACAAGTTGTAACTTCTTATCAAGTTCCCCCAATAATTAATGAGTTCAATAAAATCTATGCCATGCTGCATTTATTTGTTAATTCATTTCAGCATTCCTTATCTGCCTGTGTATATGTGTGTTACTTTGAATTCTTTCAGCCTATAACATCCTACTGGTTCCCTCAACAACTGATGAGTTAAAATCTATAATGCATGTTCATCTTATATTTGTATCAGAGGCATGATTTTGCCACTTAAAAATACTATTCTCTAACAATAGTGAACAGGAAAATCACATCACTGTCCTGTCTTTAGCTCAGAGCTCTCCCCCACCCCTGACCTCCACCAACTGCACACAGCCATGTACTTCATGGGGCAGGAGACCCAGGTGCTGGTTTTAGCTCAGACCTTAACCAATTCATTAATTCATATAGCCTCCCTGGACTTCAGTTCCCTCATCTTTGAAATAAAGAGAATGGATTCAATATTTCTGAAGAGCCAACTCAGCTTTAATTCCTTCTGACTGTGTTACATACCTTTGTGTTTTCTCCCCACTATCCTTTGTGAGTTTCTCATCCCTTTACACAGGTTCTGCTGTATTTATTTCACTTTCCACCACAGCATTCCCTGTTTTCCTTCTCTTACTTTCTCAAGGCGCAATTCCCCTGCATTCAGCTTCATGCCTCCCCACATCCCTACACACACACACACACACACACACACACACACACACACACACGGATGCAGACCCCTTTATGGGAACCAAAAGACTATAACAAGCCTGTACTTATTACAGGATTACATGGTAGAAACAAGTCATTTCCACTCTGCTCTGCCCTTAAGCCCCCCCAAAGAAACTACCTCAAAACAAAAAAAAACCAAGTACTTCACTAAAAAACAAACCAGTTGAACAAACAAACCACTTTGATCTCACTGTTCAGTTTAACCCAGAGGTAGATGAATACTAGCACAAGTAATGAGCTTTTTTTTTTTTTTCTTCTCTACAGTTTCCCTTGCTTAGCTGGGTCAGGAGAATGCACATTCTAAGGATCCCTTTGTAGCAGACGACTGACTGCTCAGGCCTGAAATGGCAAAGACTCAGGAGTTCCTGATTCTTTTCCTGCATTTCACAGAACAGAACAAGAGTCCTCAAGGTCAACCACCCTCAGGGAATCTGCTCTTACAAAATGCTTTCCTGTATATTTTTCTACCAAGTTCAGTTAAGAACTCAGATGGTATCTTTTCTATCTAAAGAAAAGACCCGGGGGGGAAACCAAATTCGATTCTCCCTAGAGTCATTTCTAACATTTAATTGCAGGCCAGTGTGATGTGATGTCTAAGGTTTCTCACAGCTCATAAAATATCGGGGTGTTTGAAGGTTGGAGAAATTGTGCCAAACAAAGAAGGCGAGAGGGACTTCCAGGCCAAGGAAATGCATATGCAAAGCACAGACTCTTCAAAGACCCCAGCTTTCTTGGCAGGGGGAGTAAGTAGTTCAATGTGCCTGCAGCAAGGGGCTGTGTAGGGTGGAGGAGGGAGAAAGGAAGGAGATTATGAGGAGGTAGGTCTGCAGAGCTAAGTGAGAGCCAGACTGCAAGGGCCAAATAATCCAACAAAACATGGAGATGTGACTTAGGAAACTTCCCCTTCGAGGTACTCATTCAAACTCAGAGCGTTTCCCCACACACAACACCAAGAAGTCATTGGACCCTCATGTTTGCTGAAAAGTACAACTACGAAAAACGGAGGCCTATTTGGGAGTTGTTGCTCTTCTCCAGGCAAACATATGGGGGTGATGATCTTCCTGTCCCCACGCCCCACCCTCTCTCCAGTATTAAGAAGTCATTGAGCAACCATCAATAGAAGTAAACAAGCATAGTTGCAATTACTCCAAATACTTTATGGTACATTCATGACTCAGGAATGTGGGTCAAAGAACATGATGGTTCTTCGTCAGAGAAGTTCAAATACATATTCACTTTGATTTTGGTCTCTTGAGGGACATAGGGACAGGTGATGCTTCAGTCGCCTTGTTTCCTGGCTAGCACTGAAACAGAGCAGGACTCTGTGGGGCTCCTGGGCATGGAAGCCTTTCTGTGTCTCCCATTCCTTGTTTCCAGGGAACAGACCCCACCCCCCGCCCACTTCATGACCTTCCTTGAGTTCCAAACGGGCAGATTACAACAATTGCTAATCAGGGAAGTGAGGAGAGCAGAGACAAGGGAGGAGCAGCCAAGAAACAATAGTGCAAGGGATACACATAACACTATCTTTAAGCTCTTTACAGAACTAAAACCCCCAACAAATGGAAGATGTCAGCATTCTTCATTCCAGAGGAGACCCCCTGAGGCCAGATGAAAGGAAACAGAGCAGCTCATCAAGCGATTACCTGAGACCAGATTAAAGGAGTGCAGGCCCTGTGCACACCCTGATCTTATCAGCAACCCCGCCCTTGAACTCTTGCTATAAAACTCCTCACCAACTCCTGCCGGGTTGGGACACACAATTTTGAGAGGCACAAGCCCACTGTGTCTGGCAAAGCAATAAAGCCATTCTTTTCTACTTTACCCAAAACTCTGTCTCTGAGATTCAATTTGGCACCGGTGCACAGAGGCCACGTTTTCAGCATCAGCACTGGGCTCTCTGCTGGGGCGTGCCTCTCTGTGCCTGGTGAACTTATGAGGAGAGGATTGGTGAGAAGGACTGCCATTTTGATAAACTCACACAGTTGCCTGAATCTATGATCTCCTGCTCCAAGGTACAAGCAGCCTGGAACAAAACAAGAGAGCAGATCTGCCTTCAGTATACTCCCACCTCATTCTTGTCCTGTGTCTTCCCCACTGAGACTCACCATGTGTCTTAAGCAGCTCAGGCTGCCATAACTAAACACCATAGACTGGATGGCTTAACCTTCTCACAGTTCTGGAGGCTGGAAAGCCAAGATGAAGGTGCCAGCAGGGTCAGTGTTTGGTGAGAGTTCTCTCTCCTTGGGTTGCAGACAGCTGCCTCTGCTGCATCCTCATATGGCCTTTCTGCTGTGCTTGCCCAGAGAGAGAAATATTCTCTGTCTCTGTCTGTCTTTCTCTCTCTCTCTCTCTCCCCTCCCCCTTCTCCTTCTTATAATGGCACTAATCCCATAATGAAGGCCCCACCCTCCTGACTTTATCGAACTTTAACTGCCTCCCAGTGGCCCCATCTCCAAATACCATCACATTGGAGGTTACGGCTTTAACATATGAATGCGGGGGACAAACATGTCATCCATAACATTCTGCCCCTGGCCCCCACCCCCAAGTTCATGTCCTTCTCACATGCAAAATACCTTCATTCCATCCCAATAGGCTTGTAAGTCCTAACTCATTCCAGCATCAACTCTAAATTCCAAAGGCTCATTTAAACACCATCTAAATCAGATACAGGTGAAACTTGAGAGATGATTCGTCCTGATGCAAAATTCCTCTTCAGCTGTGAACCTATGAAAACAGACAAGTTGTGTGCTTCCAATATATAATGGTAGGACAAGCATAGGACAGAATTCCCATTCTAGGAGGGAGAAATAGGAAAAAAGGAAAGGGTGGCAGGTCCTAAGCAAGTCCAAAACCTAGCAAGGCAAACTCCATCAGATATGAAGGCTTGAGAAAAATCCTCTTTGGTTTGGTGGTCTGCCTTCAGAACCTGGGAGTGGGAGCAGCAGTCCTCATGAACTCGGAATCTAATTTGGTGTTCTTCCCTCTCCTTTAGGAAGAGCACAAGCTCACAGCCAGACAGGTCTATGTCCCTGTCTTGTAGAATCCAAGGCCAAGAGCCTTCCTTCACTCTCTCCCCTTCAGTTCAAACTGACAGTGTTTCTGCTCCTACAATCCCATAAACGTCTATCGATTGAGTGATAGTGCAGCCACACCCTTAGTGTTCTCTTCAGAACATGCTTTCTCACTTTTTTTAATATGGACAGAATGATAATTTTCCAAATCTTCAAGTGCCGGTTCCTTTTTGCTGAACCATTTCCTCTTCAGTTCCTCTCTCTCTTCTCTCATTCCTCAGTCAGAAGGAATCAAGACACTCTTTCAACCCTTTGCTTAGAAATCTCCTCAGCTAAAGTCCCAGTTTTATCGTTCATAAATTCTACCTTCCACAAAGCACTAGAACACAGTTCAGCCAAGTTCTTTGCCGCTTTATAGCAGAGATCACCTTTGCTCCAATTTCTAATCATGTGTTCTTCACTTCCGTCTGAGACGTCACCAGACCTGCCCTTAATGTCCATATTTCTAGTGTGCACTTCAAAGCTCTTCCAGCCTCTTGCCCATCACCCAGTTCCAAAGCTGCTTCCACATTTTCAGGTATTTCTTACAGCAACACCCCTTCTCAGTATCCAAATCTCTCTTAGTCTGGGTTCTCCAGAGAAGCAGAACAAATATATAAAGAGATTTATTATAAGGCACTGGCTTACACAATTATGGAGGCTGACAAGTCTCAAGATCTATGGTCAGCAAACTGGAGACCCAGGAAAGCCAATAGAGTCCAAGTCCAAAGGCAGGAGAAGACTCATGTTCCAGCTCAAAGGCAGTCATGCAGAGAGAAAGAATTCCTTCTTACTCAGCCTTTTTATTCTATTCAGGCCTTCAGTGGATCAGATGAGGCCATTCACACTGGGGAGGGCAATCTGCTTTACTCAGCCTACTGATGCAAATGTTAAGCTCATTCAGAAACATCCTCACAGACATGCTCCCAAATTATGTTTAACCAAATATCTGAGCACCCCATGGTCTGGTCACATTGACACATAAAATTAACCATTACACCAGGTCAATCTGCCTTGACCTGCTTTCCTGTTTTTTCCTCACATGTCTAACCCTAACCTCACCTGTTCACCACAATTTTCTGATTTTGTCCAATAATCAGAATCTTTCTATGAGACTGCTTGATTGCTCTAAAAATTACTACTAAGATATTGGTAAGTGCAAATGACTTAACAATTATTCTCACTACTGCATTTAACCTGTACTTTACTTAAGAAAGAAAAAAATTTTATTTTGGTAAGATACATATAGCATAAAATTTACCATTTTAACCATTTAAAAATGTACATTTCAGTAGGATTAAGTACCTCCACAATGTTGCACAACCATTACCACTATCTAGCGCCAGAATTTTTTCAACACCTCAAAAGGAAACCCCATACCCGTTAAGCAGTCACTCCCCACTCCCCCTCCCCCAGCCTCTGGCAACTGTCTCCATGGATTTGCCAATTCTCTTATTTCCTATAAATGGAATCATACACTATGTGGCATTTTGTATCCGGCTTCCTTCACCTAACTAAGGAAGAATGTTAGCCTCTTTAGCTAAGGGAAGGTGAAAAATGGAAAGCAGAATATATTTTGTGAAGTAAACATTTTGAGGTATCTTTAAAATCACACCAACTACCTATTTCGTTGTTTTACCAAGATTTGGAGAACTCATCTGTGATTCCTCTGCCCCAGACATTGTGCTTTATGTTATTAATTCCTGCTTTCCATGGAGGTTTGAGGTAGCCAGACAAAGCTGGCATCAGGACAGGGTGGCAAATGTGAGGTCACTTCAGGGGACCCTCTTCCCCCACCCATCAGGGAGGCCTTCCTTCCCTGAAAGTGACCTGGCAGGACCATGGGGTCATAAGGTCAGGCAGCCCTGAGGGGCACAAAGATGTTTGTCTCCCAACACGTTAGGTCTTGAGGAAAATAAAAAGCAAGCATGTCTCTGGCAGAAAAGTAAATTATTCATGGGCTTTATTTTAAAAGAGAGACCATATTTGTAGGGAAAGAAATGGACACCATTTCAATTCCAAAAATCACTTCCAGAAGAATAAGATTTTGAATCAAATGTGAGTCAAGGATACTCCCTTCCTAGTTCACACGACACAGCTCCAGAGATATGGAAGGACCCCAGGTTTGCTAGATGCTGGTTTCTACAGTGAGGGTAATCTGAAAGAAGGCATAGCTTTATAGGGACTGTCCTGCACAGATGGCCATCCCAGACTGCAAGCCTGCTGAAGTTTTGTGGGAAAGGAGCAGCTTGGCAGCCCTCAGTCTAAAGGGTCTGAGAATGGCAGCCAGAAGGGCAGAGGGGCCGCTTCAAAACACCCAAACCCTGGAGGCCCACTCAGGGCTTCAGCCTGGGGCACAGATTTCATATGCTGCCAACTCCTCAGCTTTATGCGATCTGACATACGTACCTGTGCTGAGGCTTTCCTTTTCCTTTTCAGCCCTTCCTTGTTGTTTTTTTTTTTTTTTTTTTTAACCAATCTCACATTTTTATTAATAACCAAACACAAAAAGTTGTAAATATTTTTAGTCTTTGTTTCTATCCTGTTACTATTAATATTTTTGCTAAGATTAAAGTCTGGATTCATCCTCAAATGCGTTCATGTTGTTTTCCTGCTTCTGTTTCAAAATATGGACCACATAGTCCTTATTTTTTTTATTCCCTGGTGACCAGTTTAGATTTAATCATATACACAGAGCTTCAGCAACTCACTAAACAAATCCATGTGTGGGTAAAAGGAATATGGCAGATTGGTCTGGGCACAAAGGCCTTTATATTTTTCTCCTTTTCAGAAGTTTCTAAAGTGTATAACTGAACACAGGACTCAGGTTAAAAATTCACAATGATTCCTTTTAAAATAAAGGCATTTGTCTTTAAACGAAGTCGTTAACCCAAAAGGATCCCTGTTTGACCCCATAGATATTTACATTCAAAAGACCTGACTACAAGGCAAGGCCAATGGCTTTTAACAAACATTCCTGAATTTATCCATGCAGTTGAACGCTCTCCCCCTCAAATAGGTAGCAATATTCCAAGGACTTTGCTATTGTTTGAAACAGCTTTGGGACTCCAGTTGGTAACTGCCTTCCTCCTCACACTGAGGGAATTACTTTGAATTTCCTGAACGATTAAAAGAAAATCTTTTTCTCATCTGTGTAAGTTTCATTTTCAGAAACAATCAAGTCATTCAATAAGGCAGATGGTAATTGACTGAATAGAACTGCTTTAGCCTAAGTAAGAAGAGACTACAATGTAATAAGACTAACTTTTTCTTTAATATGATTCCTTAATTAGTCCCAAAGGTAATTCCAAAAGAAGTTCCTAAAAGGTTTAGAATATATATTTTTATAGATTTTTTCTTTATATATATTTTATATATATAAATAAATTAATAAAGTTATTTACATTTATATCTAAATAAATATGTTTAGAATATATATTATATATATATATATACATATATATATATATATATTTTTTTTTTTTTTTTTAAGAAAAATAGGCTATCCTCACTTTGATTTTCCACAGCCATTCCATGCTATTGGTGACCAGATAAAGGGAGCTGGCTGTTCTTTAGTTTGCTACACGATACATTTTTATTTAACAATCCCATTTTTGAAGCAATCTGAAATTACTTCCTAGAACTATGCTTTACTGATCTCTCCCAAAACAAACTTAAAACATTCACATGGATATACAATCTGGAAGTCAGTGTATATGAAACAGAGCAGGACCCTGTGGGACCCTCCCATGTATAAATCCTTTCTCTGTCTCCCATTTCTTGTTTAGGAAATAGGCTTCATTCAGCCTCCTTGATCTTCCCTGAGTTCCAAAGGGCAGATTCAAACAGCTGCTAATCAGGGAAGGGAGGGGATGCAGAAACAAAGGAGGAGCAGCCAAGAAAAAATAGTGCAGCCCTGGGGCAGGGTCCTGGTTCCTCCTCAAGGGATATACACAAAATACCTTTGAGTTCTTCTGCAGGAACTAAAGTCCCTACCCAGGTGGAGGATGGTAACTTCAGGCTGAGCACAGTATGCCTGAGACACCATCCTGTTACTTTACCACGAGCCAATCAGAAGAAAGTATGCACAGAATGGAAGATAATGAAGACTTTGACACCCCCCCCCCCAAATGATTCTCCCCTTAAAAACTTACATGGTCAAACAGATTCTTCAGAGTTGGCTTTTGGACACAAGTCCACCTTCTCCCCAGTTTGCCAGCCTCCTGAATAAAGCTATGGGCTTCAAGTATGGGCTTTCAAGCCACAAGCAGCAAAACCTAAGCTTGGTAACATATATGCTATGCACAACAGATAAACATATGTTAAACATACACATGAATATTAACAAAATATTAAAATACGAAGTCTACCTACAGGAATTTATAATGTTGGTTTCAAAGTCTTGTTTCCAAAGCTAATTTCATTAGGCATGTCTATGATGGGGTTGCAAGAATGGCATGTCCTGGAATGTTAGGTGCCATACAAATTAGTTTAAACAAGTTTTCTATTTGGCCCCCATAGAGGTGTTTAATATGTGGATAAACTTGCATTTGGTTTTTTGTGTTCCTGTTGATGATGAAAGGCAGAAGGAAAACATCAAACACTGGGCACCTACTGTTCATGAAAAACTGAACACGGTACTAATTTAATTCTCTCAGCGTCTCTGAGCTAAATAGTTTATCCCCATTTATAGATAGAGAAACTGAGGTGTGGGGAATTCAAACAGCAGAACACTGGCACACCACTGGCAAGTGGGAGAAATACATTCAGAACTAGCTGACCAATGAGAAAAAAGCCAATGGCTTTTGGAAACTGAAATGCAAGTATCTTCCCACAGAGAGCCATTTTTCCCCCAAAAAAACTGATGTTAACATACCCCCCTAATCACTCTTTTCATTAATCTCAATAATTATTTTGCCATACTTTTCCCCAAAATGAAAGTGTAATTATCTCCCAATCTGGGAAAATAAAATGTTCTATGAATTTTTATCTTGTTATTTTTACAAGGAGCCTTTGGAAACCAGTTAAGCACTTGAACCAGTTAAGTGTTTGGGTGGGACATATAAAAATAAAGCAAGCTAAATAAAGAATTGTTGAAATAAATAGAATAAAGAAAAAAAATGAACCTTAGTTAAAAGATACTTGGAGACTTAACCACCTATGGAGGTAATAAGTTAAAGATTTAAATTAGGAAAAAATTAAAGAGAAGAGCCTTCAAATAAAACAAAAAGGAAGCTGAGAATCAATGTCAGGGCATTTCAATTGACCTTAGAAACATATTTTACTGGTGACTTTTTTGTTTTTAAAACTGTTTTTGATTTTTTTTTCATTTGTTAATGCTCCCAATTTTCCAGTTTATCTCCCAGTGTATTCTGCCTAGTAAAGCTTGTTCATTTTCAGCTTTTATTTTCTTGTTCAGCCCCCAATGACTGACAATTTGAAAGGAAACAAACTAAAAGAAGGCATTGGACTAAATAATGAATTGTTTTCATTATCTTGATGGATAGCAACTCAACTATAAGATAAATATAAGCTCCACAGTTTCCTAATATTTTCTGAGATTCTTATGTTATTTCTGTGAGTGTTTCATTGTCATTGCCTTCTGTCTTTACCACTGTTAAAACTAACACCACCCAAATCCTAAAAGGGGTTAAACCTAAAGTGACTGATGTTTTGATAGTGATATGGCAAAAAAAAAAAAAAGGTCTTATCCAGAATTTTTTTAACTGAATAAATTTGACAGGTAATATCCAGAAATTTAGACTTGTGAATATGTTATCTGAGGAGTTCTCAAAATCTCAAAATTACTTTCATAATTCTGGCTGTTTTGCTTTCTTTAAGTCTGCATCTGCATTTGTTTTTATGCCAGAGGGATATACAGAAACCTCTATGCATTGCTCATCTTGAGTTGACATCTTACAAAGCAGAGCTGAGTACAGAATTTTCCTTCACTTCAAAGGGCATACTACAGGGTGCAAAGAAAGAAGGGGTTGGGTCCTTCCAGCCAAATGTTGCCCTCTGGCACTCATACTCAACTCCCCGGGGATAGAAGAGGGCAAACTCTGGCCCCTTGTGGCTCTAGGTAACATTTCCCACAACCCCTGACTCATAAATATTGACATTTGGGAAAAACAAGAGCAGAGAAGAAAAAGGGGCGGGGCGGGGGGGAGCTTTACTTTTTTTTGAAGTTGTTTCAAGTTGGAATGTACATATATTTTCCGAAGCCTGATTTATATCAAAGATATCATTATGATTTTTAAATAAAATACACCTTATCTTGGTATGTTAAAAAATAGTCTTATCCATCAACTAGAGAAAATAGGAAACAAAACTTTCTACAGAGTTTTGTTTTGCTTTGTCTTGTTTTGTTTTGTTTGCCATCAGGAAAATAGTTTTAACTAACCGTACTGAGCAATTTTTTTCTAAAAAGACCCTTAACAATGTTCTCAGAGAAAATCTTTTCTGCTGAATATCACATTTTTTAATCATAGTGAATTTGGAATTCTTTATTTTCAGCATAGTCTTTTCTTTTTCCTTTTAAGTATCTGTCTCCACCCGTCTTCGCTTCAAAAAACAGAAACAATATGGTTAACTAAGACCTCCGAGAATTCTTCACAGACCCTAGTCTGTTTCCATTGTGGAACTACAGCGCAACCTGGTGGGGATTACTGCAATTAACACGGTTTACACCTGTGAAGGGCGGAAATTACAATACAAATGGAAATAAAAGAATGCCTTGTATTTAGGCTTTTAGAAAATAAACTATCAAGAAAAAGAACAGTGGAGTGGCTCTCTTAAATCATAATTGCGAGTAGAGCTTTTTATATTTTTTAATATAATATACCTTTTAAGAAAAGTTTAGTTAGGTTGCTGATGAGGGATACAAATTTTAGCCTCCATATATGTTCACAATAATCCCTATCATGACATGAAATTATATGAACAATGTTTCAAAAGCATTTAAGAGGTTAAATATCTTCAATAAGTGATAAAGGAAAGTAAACTAAATAGTTTATCAGTCTTTTGAGGATTTTTTTTCTCTTTGTGTCTCGGGTAAAATAAGCACCATCAAAATAAAAAAAGATGCATTTGTCATAAGACTTTTCCCCCTAACCTTGAAATTTTAGCTAACAAGAACTCAGTTAAGTTCATTTCCATTCTTTGAAAGGACATGTATTTTTTTTTTCCCTAAAAGAGAAGACAGTTTTATCTGCTTTTCTTTCACATCTAGCAACACCACTGATGCAGGACTTGGACAAAATGGTGATTCATAGTAACTTGTAATCTTTTATGTGTTTATGGTACTTTACACCCATTCGCTTATCTAATCCTGTCAACAACCCTATAAATTAAGGATCAGTGTCTCCATTTTACAGATTAGAAAACTGAGGTTAAGGGATATGAAATAACTTATTCAAAGTCACTCAGCTGGTGAGTGACAGAGGGACTGAACCCTTCTCCAAAGCCCATGCTCAGGGTCTGGTGGATGATCAGCCCTCAGTAAATCACTGTTGACAGTGAACAAATGCACCTGATGCAAGGATGGTAAAGTTAAGCCTGGACTGGATCCAAAGTCCTTTTACTCCACACCCAGTAATTTTTCCAGTAAAGTTTAGACATACTTTGACTTTCTCTTGCTTCTGCATGCAATTCTTCCGAGTCCGCTAAGTGCCTCCTTTGTTCCAGAAAAGAACAAAGAAGGAAAGCCAGGCAGGAGTCAACTGAGCTTCACACCTAGGCTTTTTCACCCATGAAGCACTAGCAGGGGCTCTTTACAACTTTTGTGCCATATATCCCTTTGGAAGTCTGGAACCCATTGCAAAAAAAAAATCCTTTTAAATATATTACAAGGAAAATCAACTATTTTCAAATAAAATTTTCAAAATATTTTTAAAAACTAATTTGTAACTTATGTGTTCATTTATGAATGAATTAAATGATGAGATGTAGCAGTAGATTTAATAACTACTATATTTTTAAAGTAACAATAAATATAAATGATATTTTGAGATATCTGTAACCCCTGTAATGTGATTTTAATATATCTGTGACTTCTTTTGATGAGAGAGATACTGCTAATGTTAATATGTAGCTTATATTCATAATTAAAGAAAATGCCAAATTTCAGTTTCAAGTTAATGAAAATAAGAATTTCTTTTCATCCAAGTTCATGGGCCCCTCATCCTCTTAAATTGAAAAATCAATCTGAAGTGAATTACTCATAGACAAATCTTTTCAAAAACTAAATTATAAATCATAATTTATAAAAAATTATAAAATTAATTCAAAAATGCCTACAGCAAATATATATATCATATATACATAAAATCCCTTGATTCACACACGAGATATTCACTTCAATATGAATGATGTGATATGAGGAAAGCCTCTAAAAATAAGCATGTCTAAGACCTAGGAAGATATTAAAAAATAGTCTTACCTGAGTCTTAGGACATTCATCAACAAATAAATAATTAGTTATTGATGACCTATAATAATAATTCCTTTTGACTTACCAAATACTTGCTGAGCAGTTACTATGTACCAGACAGTATTCTGGGAGTTTTAGGAAATAGGTGAAAAATGAATAATTTTACTTCATTTGTTTGTGTAGTATTTTATAATTTTCAAGACAGTTCTAAACACCTCCTTCATTCACTCAAGCCTAATTACAACACTGAGAGGTAAGCAAACAGGGTCTGGAGACATTCATTAATTCCATATTCCCACAATAAACCCCACTCCAGACACATGGTAGATACTCAATAAATGAAGACACTGCTCTGTTCTTATCCCTTAAACAAGCCCCTGAATTGGGGTTGTCAGATAAAATATAGAAAGCTCAATTAAATTTGAATTTCAGATAAACAAGAAGTAGTTTTTTAGTATAACTGCATCCCTTGCAATATTGTAACACACACCGTATGTGTTTGCTAGGACTACAATAACAAAGTAACCCAGACTAGGGGGTATAAAAACAACAGAAATGTATTTATTCACCATTCTGACGGCTAGAAGTTGGTAGAGTTGGCTCCTCCTGAGGCCTCTCTCCTTGGCTTGTAGATAGATGTCCGTCTTTTCAGTGTCCTCACGTGGTCTTCCCACTGTGTGCAGCAGTGTCCTAATCTCTTCCTATAAGGGCACCAAACATATTGGATGAGGGCCCACACTAGTGATCTCATTTTATCGTAATTGCCTTGGTAAATATCCTATCTCCAAATACTGTCACATTCTGAGAGACTGAGGACTTGAACATATGAATTTGGGAGGGGACCGAATGCAGCCCATAACACACACTAAAACATTATTTGTCTTTTATCGAAAATTCAAATTTAACTGGCCATCCTGTAGTCTTATTCACTAAATCTGGCAACCCCACCCTGGGTTTCCCCGCATGAGAACTCTCTCCACTGCAGCAACTCAGCCACGGGCAGGAATCGACCGGAAGTGTGGGGAAGTTAGGGCCCCTGTTAGCAGCCAGCAGTCAATGATGGATGTACTCTGGTGGACAAAGGTACCAGCTTCCTCTCTCTCTGGCAGACGACCCTAAACATGTTCTACAAAGCATCCCAGAGGTTCCCAGTGGGTTGGAGCCCAGCTGCCCTCCGTGGTAACCCGTCTGTGAACGTGTCCCCGCTTGGCTTCCTCTCCTTCCGTATCTCCCCTTCTCACTCCCTTTCTGCTATTCTGGGGTCGCCTCCCAAATAAACCTTCACATGTACATCCTTGTCTCAGGATCTGCGTCTGAGGGAACTCAACCTAAAACAAAATGCTCATTGAATTAAATCCTCATTTTCAGATACGAGGTTCAGGGGACACACCAGATGCTGAAGGGTGTGGAGGTGCATCGGGATGGGACTTCTTTCTCTTGCTCAGCAATGCCTCCAGTTAACAATCATGACACTCGATTCATGTACCAGGCATGGGGAGAGCCCCCTTACAGGTATCCTGGCTAATCCTTTCAACCATTCTGCATGGTAGCTATATCTCTCACATTGCAAAGGGGGGGAAATGGATGCTCAGAGAGGTCTTCTGAAGTCACACAGCTATGGCAAATGCCTTTGCCTTGAGGTGAGCTGAGACACAATATTTATCATGAAAAGATAACTAACAACTCAAGAGAGTAGGTTGAAGTGTATACTAGGTAGCTCAGAAAAGAAGTCCCATGATTCTTCTCTGAAAGAATCTGAAGAAATAAAAGCGAACTGGAAAAATTAGGGAAGTCTTCACTGGAGAGGTTGGACTTGGGGTGAGTCTTAGTGGATGTGGTGGATTCAGCGGTGGGAAGGAGGGCAGGGAACAGTTCTGGGTGAGAAGGGGGGGTGAGCACAGTGCAGAAGCAGGGCTGGGCATGTGTACGGATGACACACAGACAGGTGGCCTGAGGACAGGATATAGGAGACAAAGCCATATCACAGAGGACTAGGGATGCCAAGTAAGAAATACGGAGTGCATCTAAATACTTATCTGAAGCAAATGAAGGTTGTGAAAAGAAGAAAATTGACATGATCAAAATAAGATTTAATCAGATTCATCTGATGGTGGCTCGAAGCAGAGTTGGGTGAGTAGACACCTGAAAGTCCCTACCCATGACAATAAAGACCCAACCAGGAGTAGCAAACAGGAAGGTGTAGACAATGGTACCAAGAAGGGGTTTTCAAACCCGAGTCACTGAAGAGTCAGAGAGAAGGAAGAATGAAGAAAGCTCATTCATTGCCCCAGAGTAATGAGGGAAATGGCACCATGAACAATATACCGAAAAGCAGGATATAGGAAGATGAAGAGAATAACTCTCCCAGGGTGTTAGACTGCTCCTCTAAAAATTATACTCAAGATATTCTGAACAATCTGGAACCGTGGATCTGTTCCCACTTGCCAGAAGCAAGTAACTCAAACCTGTGGATGAGTCAGTATCTCTTCTCCACCCTCCTGATGCCACCCTGTGACCTTGCCTGTACCTAAGCCCAGAGGGATGCTATAGAGGACATTGGTTGTTTCTGCCTGCCCGACACCAGCCACCCCCTTCACCTGGTAACAGCACTCTTTCCTGTAGTGATCTCATTCCATGCAGGACAGGTGGGGCTGGCCCTGTGCCACTCCACCCCCACCAACCCCCCCACCACTCGCCCAGCTACAAAAATGGGCATATAACCCCACCTGCCAATTAGGTCACCCCAGCCCCCTTGCAGTGATTCAGGAAGAGGCATGTGGCTGAAGCCAAGACAATCCTTATCCATGAAATCCTTCTTGAGAAATAACAGGAAACCCTTCTTTCTGCTACAATGAGTCCATAGGAGGAGTTAGGTGTTGTATAATCAATTAAGGGTTAAAAATCAAAGGATGGGACTTCCCTGGTGACACAGTGGTTAAGAATCCGCCTGCCAATGCAGGGTACACGGGTTCAAGTCCTGGTCCGGGAAGATCCCACATGCCGCGGAACAACTAAGCCTGTGCACCACAGCTACTGAGCCTGTGCTCTAGAGCCCGCGAGCCACAACTACTGAAGCTCACGCCCCTAGAGCCCGTGCTCCGCAACAAGAGAAGCCACCACAATGAGAAGCCCACGCACTGCAACGAAGAGTAGCCCCCACTCGCCGCAACTAGAGAAAGCCGCGCACAGCAACAAAGACCCAACGCAGCCAAAAATTAAAAATATAAATAAAGCAATAAATTTAGTAAAAAAAAAAAAAAAATCAAAGGGTGGCACGAGGGCTAGGAAAGAGCTGGGCTAAGAAGAGAGAACCAGAGTCCTGGCAAAATCATTTGAACCCCTGGATCCAGCCATATCTGAAGTTCCCTGAACTTCTGAACTTTCCAACTACGTCATCAACAAATTTTCTTCATGTTGTTTTCTTTAAAAAAATAGAATTAGATTTCCAATCACTTGCTACCCCCCAAAAAAGTTTTTGTACAGATAATTTTATTAGCTTTTTTATTAAAATCTGTCCTGCCTGTGCCGACAGCCCCCACAATCTTAAAAATCATTTTACTAAAGTTCCTCCTTCCTTGGTCACCCGTTCCTCCCTCTCTCTGCCTCCCACACCCAGCGTATCTGATGTACTTTAAAAACATTTAAAAGTTGGCTCTAGCAGCACACCCTCCCTTATGTGGTCACTAACAAAGGAGATCTCCAAAAAGAGGAGAGCAGCAAATGACCAGGTCCAGAGGACAACTGCAGTCCTAGCCAACACCTTGATTTCAGCCCAGGGAAATCCAAGCAGAGAATCCACCATCTGACCTACTGAAATCATGAAACCGGGCAGGACTCTGTGGGGTTCCTGGGCATGGAAGCCTTTCTGTGTCCCCCATTTCTTGTTTGTAGGGAATAGGCTTCAGCCTCCATGACCTTTTCCCTGAGTTCCAAAGAGCAGGTTCAAACAGTTGCTAATCAGGGAAGGGAGAGGATGTGGAGACAAGGGAGGAGCAGTCAAGGAACAATAGTGCAGGGAACTCCCTGGCTGTCCATTGGTCAGGGCTCCACACTTCCACTGCAGGGGGCATGGGTTTGGTCCCTGGTGAAGGAACTAAAATCCCACAGGAAGGTAGGTGTGGCCAAAAAAAAAAAAAAAAAGGAACGATAGTGCAGCCTTGGGGCAGGGTCCTGGTTCCACCTCAAGGGATACATAATATTTTTCAGCTCATCTGCAGAACTAAAACCCCCAACAAATGTAAGATGTTAACTACTGGATGAAGCATTTTTCTTTCCAGAGAGAAGGTCACAGTTTGATAACCTCGAGAATCACAGAAACTCATCAGGAGACCATGTGAGGCCAGATCAAAGGAATGCAGGCCCTGCACATACCCTGATCCTTATCAGCAACCTTACCCTTGAACCAGTGCTATAAAACTCCTCACCAAATCCCCGCAGTGCTGGAACACACATTTTTGAGGGCATTAGCCCACTGTGTCCCCTGCCTTTGCCTGGCAAAGCAATAAAGCTTTTCTTTTCTAATTCACCCAAAACTCTGTCGCCGAGATTCAATTCAGCACCTGTGCAAAGAGGCCGTGTTTCAGCATCACTTATGAGATAATCAATTCAGATTGTTGTAAGCCAGTAAGTTTCTGGTAATTTGTTACCTGGCAATGGAAAACTGATACAGATTAGATGCAACAATTTGCCCTTCACCTTAGGAGGAATGTCTTGGCATGCCCTAAATGACTAGGACCTTAGAAAATACACAAAATGACGATGCAGTCTATACATCTGGAGAAAAGTCCACCCTGACTCCTGGTACAGAGCTCTTCTCCCTATGCAACACTGGCCCTGCACACTTGATCATCCACTGCAGTAAATATGATCAAAGCTCCTTCTAATTTCTTACTTGTGGCAAAAGAAAAATCTGTGTTCACTCTCAAGTACATTTAGTTTAACAGAATCAAAACAAAAACCCACACTTGGTAGAATCGTGTAAATTGCTATTGACACTATTTCAGACTTAAGAACCTTCAACCAGAAAGAAAGGTCAAAGCAAAATGGAACAGTAGCTTGGAAGATCATTGTTTCTTTTCCTTTCAGAATTTCATTATCAACAAAAACTAATATATATTGAGCATGCTATTATAAGGCGCTGTACCAGGCATAATAGAAAAAAATGAGTGTATAAAACATAGTCCTACTCTTTTTTTGGCTTCACCTCGTAGCATGTGGGATCCTAGCTCCCCAACCAGGGATCGAATCCATGCTCCCTGAAGTAGAAGTGCAGAGTCTTAACCACTGGACAACCAGGGAAGTCTCAGTCTTACCCTTTTAAAATATTGTTGATGGCTTCCCTGGTGGCGCAGTGGTTGAGAGTCTGCCTGCAGATGCAGGGGACGCGGGTTCGTGCCCCGGTCCGGGAAGATCCCACATGCCGCGGAGTGGCTGGGCCCACCTGTGAGCCATGGCCACTGAGCCTGCGCATCCGGAGCCTATGCTCCGCAACGGGAGAGGCCACAACAGTGAGAGGCCCGCGTACCGCAAACAACAACAACAACAACAACAAAAATATGGTTGAGTGTATAGAACACAATCATAGCATATATAACCAACTCTTCTTGATAGCCTATTCTAACCACTACATGAATGATACAGAATAGGGAATAATCACTGAGGACTGGAACAATCAGAAAACGTTTTTTACATAGATATAGATATAGATATCTATATACATATACATCTGAATCACTTTGCTGTACACCTGAAACTGACACATTGTAAATCAACTATATTTCAATAAAAATTTTTAAAAGAGAAAAAAAGAGTAAATGGGCAATGGCGTACAGGCTGGATAAGAGGTATCAGAGAATCATAAAAGATACTATTCCACTTGTCAACAAAAAAATTAATCAGTTGATCAAAGAAAGAAATGGAAGATTTTTCGAACCAATTTGAGGATTATAACCTGGGAATAGCCTCTCAGAAAGCTCTGAGAACTGTTCCGTCCATCAGAGGTCAAACCACAGTTATATAAGTTTTTGAGACAGAGGGCTGTACATTAAATGACATATTTTTGACAGTTTATACAATCTAGTAACTAGTGGGTCATGGGTCATCGTGGCGGTTACAAGATTAAGAAGGAAGTTTTAAGCTGAGGGTACAGGCATATTCATGAGGGGGCATGGGTGGTGTATGCATATTATGAAGGAGCTTGATCAGAGGAGAATTCAGTATAGAACTGGGGCAAAGGTTGACAGAGTCCAGGCTTGGGTCGACTGGAGTCATAAGGGTCAGAAAGGTCAGCAGCATCATTCCTTAGGTTCCAGTTAATCTGATGGTTGAGTGCTCCGGGGGTTTGAATTCTGTAAAACAGCCCAAGAATGAGCTTCAGGCTAATCTTTACTTTTGAAACAGAACTGGGAGTCTTTACAACTGTTACATTGTCTCCTGATAGGGTTATCTCCCTGGCCTGGTAATAGCTCTTTGTTTTTTACCTTCTTTTGTTCCTTAAAATCTTTAACTCCAGAGACCTATTCTTCTGCAAGGGCAAGCATTGTGGCCAGGCTTAGATCACAAACTTATGTTAAGAAAGTTCTGTCTGGTTCTCTTCCCTTGGGGACCCCCTGCCCTATTTGCTTACAGGTTCCTATTGAGCAAAAGTTAAAAAAAAAAAAAAAAGGAAAAATAAAAGTGATGAAAAAAGCTGCTAAGAGATAAATCGTAAGATCCCTAACTCTTTCTTGAAGAAAGTGTTGCCAGTTAAGACTAAAGAAATCTTTTTCTTTAAATCAGCAGTAAACTGGATTATGTGGCCTCCACAATAGATATTTTTATATATTACATATATGTAATACATAACATATAAATAAATAATATGAATGTTAGAAATATGAGTTCATATCAATAGGCTTCCATAACAAGAACATGTCTAGCTTTATAAACCATCTTTGGGGATAAACAAAAACAAAATCCTGCTAGATCTAAGAATTTGTAACTGTACATACACATACACACACACACACACACACACACATCTCCCAAGATTAAATAATCTGATTAAGAAACTATAGTCCCCCCTTAAAGCTGAAATTCTTTAAGACTGTGAGTAAAGATGACAGTGATATAGCTGATGCAATATATGATGATAGCTCTTTATTAGAGATTTTAAGGATTAACTATAATTGGAAAGAAAACTAGACCACCAAGTCTCATTTTGGTATTATATATTTTTGCATAAAATTTTAACTAGTCTTCGGTTACAAATTTTGCTCTCACTCTGCTTGGCTTCACCTCTTTTCAGAAAATATATGTCGTGTAGTTTTGGGCTCCCTGAGGATAGCTAGTATGGTCAGTTCGGTGTTGCTGTAGACTTCAGATGTGGATATTGTCACCCATTTGCTCTTTCCAAAGACAGGGCACTTATTTCAGGACACCTGTCCTATTGTATCAGCTTTAAAAAAAAAATGCTGGTGACAGTGTAGCTGAAAATTCAAATGGAAAAGGATTGGAAAGGGTCAGCATCTTTCCTTCTGCTGATTTTTTAAAACTGATTCTTGAGAAGAAGGTTTCTGTGCAGCATGACCAAGCTATGGCACCGCTGATCCCATCATTTGCAAGCCCCTTCGTTATCAGTATAGATGGTCACACAGTTCATTCAACCCATCGTGATGGGAATCAAACCTGAAGATGGCTGAAATAATTGGGTCAAATATGCAGCAGGCCAATTCACTGGTCACATAAAAATGAGGGCATATTCAAAACTCATAATGGATCATTCTCTGAAGGTAAAAAAGGAGTGATGCTAGTGAAGTATCAGCTAATTTCAGAGGGGCACTAGCAAGTAAAATGATGTAAATGATGCATTTATATAGGCGTGGAGTAAAAATAAACAATACTGTTGTTCATAGAAATGCAGGCAGATTTATGTCCCAAACATCAAATTTCCAGCTCATTTCCTCTCATAATAAAAAAGTTAGTAATGGAAGCATTGGGGAGTCAGAATATCTTAAGCTATTATTTTGAATACGTTCTGCTATGTTATGCTGGGTTGGCTTTCTTTTTCACTCTGAATCCATCCTCTGACCTTTTTTGCTGTATTCTGTGCCCTGGGAAGCTGATGTGCTTGGACTACAGCAAAAGGCTCCTTTGTCCTCTGGCTTCCAGTTGGGTTTGGCCAATAGGGGACATGAACTCAAGATCAGGGAAGGGAAGAGAACAAGGTCCAGCACTAATGGCTTCCCCTTGGTGGGGTCATCCCTCCACAGACAGTCATAGCTCTTTTTAATTTTTTTTAATTTTTAGCAATATTCCAATATTTTTACTTGAATAAACACTCCCAGGGTTGTTGCAAGTCTTTAGTTAATATCCAGAATTCTGAAAAGGTAATTTTGACAAGTTTTGCCAGTGTTTTCATTGCTTTTATGGGGTGGCCATTACTCTACCATTCAGAAGTTCACCTCCTTCTAAGACAGCGTTTTCGAAATTCATTTAAGTTGTTTTAGTACTTTGTTCATTTTTTATTTCTACCTAGTATTCCATTATATGGATATATCACAATTTGTTTATGTATCTGCCAACATATGTTTGAGTTTCTTTGTGAATATGTGTCTTCTTTGTTCTTGGATAAAATCCTAATACTTGCTGGGTCATAGTTTTATAAGGAACTAAAACACTGTTAAGTAATTTTAGAAGGAACAACTAGTTTTTCAAAGTAGTTGAATTCTTCTACACTCCATCAAATGATGTATTATGAGAGTTACGGTTGATTCACATCATCACTGTCATATCTTTGTCAATCTTTTTTTTTAATTGAAGTCTAGTTGATTTACAATGTTGTGTTAGTTTCAGGTGTCCAGCAAAGTGATTCAGTTAGATATATATATCATGTGTGTATATATATATATATATATATATATATATATATATATATATATATATATGATATGTATATATGATATATATATATACGATACATATATATACCATATATATCTCATAGCTCTTTTTAGATGACTCATTCCTTCCACACAGCCTCTCCATCTTCGTGTTCCTCTGCTGTTACTGCACCATCCCAAGTGGTTGACATGCTCCTTGACCAAACCTTTGTAAACAGTCCCTCTATTGAACACTCTTTTTTTCCCCCTTGGCCGTGCTGCAGCATTCAGGATCTTAGTTCCCCGACCAAGGATAGAATCCATGCCCCCTGCAGCGGAGGCAAGGAGTTTTAACCACTGGACCACCAGGGAAGTCCCCTACTGAACACTCTTCAAATCGCCCAACTTGACCAACCGTGAGTGACCTTGACTGAATCATATGATGGTAATCATTATTTAGAATTATTTGACAGTGTTAATTCAAAACAATTGTGTGATGATAACAAAAGGTGCGGCTGTTTCCCTTTACCTTGTGCATAGTTCCTTTGATACACCTGAGACAAGATTCGTGGAATGTACCTTCAATATTATCTCAGACCTTCCTCAAGGGTATGTGGCCTTGCTTTTATTAAAATGTCTCTGGGTCTAAGAGCAGTCTTAGGGAGGGAAAGCAAGTAACTCTGTCAGGTTGACTCAAGTCAGGCTTCCATTCACCAAATGTGTAATTTTTGGTGATACAAATCACCTGGTTCTCCAGTTTGATCTTTATTGGGAGCCAATCCCCATGGTACTTCTGTATACTTTCTTTCTATCTTTTGTTCTGGAATATCTTTTCAAGGATATTCATATAGCAAGCAGCCTTGAGAGGGAGAGATAGCCTCTCCTTCTAGGGCAAAGAGCACATTTGTTTCCCGACTAGGATGATAAAGACAATGTCTCTCTCCAGGGCAAAGGTTGACAGGTTTACTCTCAGGTCATTATAAAAGACAGGGTTTTCTAAGCTCAGAGTTGCTCGGCTGCGGTGCAAACCTCCTTCCTACACAGCATACACCTGGGTCCCTCCACCTCACCCCATAGGACTTGGGAGGCAAGAGGAACCAATGCAAACACGAAGCTCTTACTGCCTGCTGTGCTGTTAGTAGAAAAGTCTTTTGCCTCTGACCCAGATGTCTCATGTCTTGTCAGCATCCATGAAACTGTGGCAGGCTAACCTGTTAGATTGCATATAGATTGCAAATCTCAGACCCTTCACAGATATTAGCAGTCCAAGAACTCCCAGCTCAGTGACCCACCATCCTGAAGCCATGTGTTTCTATGTCAGCCACTAACTTTCTGGTCATTTGTTACGGTAGCAACAGAAAATACATCAGGCGGGAATTCCCTGGCAGTCCAGTGGTTAGGACTCCACGTACACTGCCAACGGCCCGGGTTCAATCCCTGGTTGGGGAACTTAGATCCCACAAGTCACAAGGCACAGCCAAAAAAGAAAAAGAAAAAAGAAAATACATTAGGCAAAGTATTTTTCTACTTAAGTCTTCCTTCCTGGGGTCACTGATCACAAACCCAGGGTTCCTGAGAATAAGGAGAGTTAAAAAACTTAGTTCTGGGGCACTTGCCTGATTCTTATATCCTGACTTAAGAGACCCTCCTAGGGAGGGTGTCAAGGAGGAAGGGGAAAAACAAAGACACTGCTCACCTGTTTTCCCCTCCTTTCCCAAATGAGGAAATTGGAAAAGCACAAATCATAGGATTCACACTCAAGGAGTTAAAAAAAAAAAAAGTCTAGGTCTACA
This sequence comes from Mesoplodon densirostris, assembly GCF_025265405.1. Lineage (NCBI taxonomy): Eukaryota > Metazoa > Chordata > Mammalia > Artiodactyla > Ziphiidae > Mesoplodon > Mesoplodon densirostris. The sequence continues at coordinate 230,409,485 of NC_082661.1, forward strand.
TCTACTAAGTAAAGCCTGGTGGGCTCCAATCAGATCTTTGCATGCACAGAATATCGCTCTATGGGGCGAGAGAGGAATCAATTCTCACTCCACCCCCAGATCTGACCCACATAAAGCCAAGTAGGACATGTGCTCATGAGTTTACACAGGGCAACTGACAGCCTAAAATACATGAGAAAAGTAAGAGGTAAAACTCAAGCTCCATAGAGAGCTCTGCTCACGTGTGAAAGAGAAAACTTCCTCCACACTGGGGCGAAATCCTCCCATGAATTCTCCTTACTTCATGTAAGTCAAGCCTTCTTTCTGTGGGGATCACCACAGTCTAGCATCTAAAGTACAATAAAGGACACAGTGATTTTTGTTTAAATCCTAAAAGAATTTGTCTCAGTATAAAAATAGTTTCCTTTCTCAGTGCACAGATCATCCTAACAGATAATGCACAGAGTCTTCTTCCTAAACAGAAATACCTTCTCTCCCAAATCTCCTGAATTATCTAGTTTTGAATCTGTTACAATTATTATGGTTTTTCACATTCCTTTTAGCCTGTAACTTGATATGCCAGAAGTATCTTAAATCAGTCTGAAAATAAAACATCAATTAAAAAAAAACTTCCTCATCAGAGTTACTGGAAAGTTCATCTACCGAGTAATAATTTATAGAAAAGGTAATTTATTATTTACTATGCGAGTTGCTTGCACCTTTCACGGGATCCTCTTCACTCCAGTGACAAAGGATAACATACACTACTAAGAATTACAGGTGGCTTAAGATACTTTATTACCTTTCTTGTGAGGTAATTGGAGATCCTGATAGTCATTAATCCAGTAATGCCAATAACACACTTTTGAAGAGGAGGGCAAATGTTCTATTTATTTAACTATTTCAGTAGTTTAAATAAAGAGCCTTTATAAAGAAAATCCAATATAAAAGTTAATGTACTGGGACTTCCCTGGTGGCACAGTGGTTGGGAATCCGCCTGCCAATGCAGGGGACACGGGTTCGGTCCCTGGTCCAGGAGGATCCCACATTCCACAGAGCGGCTAAGCCCGTGCGCCACAACTACTGAGCCTGCGCTCTAGAGCCTGCAAGCCATAACTACTGAAGCCTGCGTGCTCTAGGGCCGGCGAGCAGCAACTACTGAAGCCCGGGCACCTAGAGCCCGTGCTCCACAACAAGAGAAGCCACCGCAATGAGAAGCCCACGCACCGCAGCGAGGAGTGGCCCCCAGTTGCTGCAACTGGAGAGGGCCTGCGCACAGCAACGAAGATGCAGTGCAGCCAAAAAATAAATAAAATTTAAAAAAAAAGTTAATGTACTGAGGGAATAGACCCGAATCAAGAATGTGAAAATTAAATCTGTTAAGCAAAGAAAGCCATCAGAAGTTGTTAGGCAAAATAAATAAATAAATAATAAATTGTTAGGCAAGCCCTGGAATTGTGGGGAGCAGGATCTGAAAACAAGAAGCAAAGCCAAGGACAAAGGCTAGTGCAAGTCAGAAACGCAGGCATGAGACCCTAGGACTGCAATTTCCAAATTGTGTGCTGAGGGTCCACAGAGCACTGGAGTGGATTCAGAGGCCCCATGGATTGGATGGTTTAAATTTTTCAGAGAAACACAGAAACATCTGTCAGACATTATATGAATGTCTACAATTAGGTTGTTTGGACTTAATTACTTACTAAATGGAACTATTAGAAATTTCTTTGGCCTAAGGACACCATGAAAAAATTACTGAGATTCTAAGGGTGCCGTGAAACAATGTTGGGGAATCTCTGCCTTAGAGACAAGCTAAGGTTCAAAGGACATTGAGAGACTGCTCAGAGGAGAATCAGAAAAGCACATTAAAAGTGGAAATGACAGGGCTTCCCTGGTGGCGCAGTGGTTGAGAGTCCGCCTGCCGACGCAGGGGACACGGGTTCGTGCCCCGGTCTGGGAGGATCCCACATGCCGCGGAGCAGCTGGGCCCGTGAGCCATGGCCGCTGGGCCTGCGCGTCTGGAGCCTGTGCTCCACAACGGGAGAGGCCGCAGCAGTGAGAGGCCCGTGTACCGCAAAAAAAAAAAAAAAAAAAAAAGTGGAAACGACAGCATCTCCAGTTTCTACATAGTTAATATACATGGTGGGGCCTTTTCTTTCATGTGATCCTGGCTCTAAAGAAAAGAACTCTTGTGCCCTGTTATTCTGAATTTACTACAGGATCCCTGTAGTAAAAAATCAGTGAATCTTGCTTTTAAATCAGTAAATCTTAATAACAAAAACAAAACCGAGATTTTCAATGTTGATTTTGGGTTGGAACAACTAGAGTTCCCCAAATACTTAGTGTGGGAAAGTCTGCTGAAATTTAAATACATTCCTAGTGAAGAAATGAGGGAACTTGGGAATTCCCTGGTGGTCCAGTGGTTAGGACTCCACGCTTTCACTGCCGAGGGAATGGGTTCCATCCCTAGTCAGGGAACTAAGATCCCGCAAGCCACTTGGTGCGGCCAAAAATTAAAAAAAAAAAAAGAAAGAAAGAAAGAAAAAGAAATGAGGGAACTGTATACTGAGATTCATTTAGCAACTTTATAATAGCCCATTATAAAATTTTAAACATTTACTCTAAATTAGGGGTTGGCAGACTTTTTCTATAAAAGGCCTGATAGTAAATATTTTAAAATACTCTTTTAATTTTTCTTACAACTCTAAAAATGTAAAAGCCAAAAAGAAGTGAGTACATTTACATTGTCACCAACCAGTCTCCAGATCTCTCCACGTCTTGCAAAGCTGAAACCCTATCCCCACTGAATTAACAATTCCCCATTTCCCCTGTACACCAGTGTATATAGCAGCATTAGATACCATTAGGGGACAGGAAGGAGAGTGCTCTGGTCAAGGTCAACAGCAATGGAGGAGGATCACATCCATACCTCCTCCTCCAGGTACATACAGCTATGTTCATAGAAGCATTATTCACAATAAGAAAAAGGTGGAAACCAATGTTCACAGCAGCATTATTTGAAATAGGCAAAAGATGGAAACAATCCAACTGTCTATCGACAGATGAATGGAAAAACAAAATGTGGTTTACACATTCAATGGAATACAATTCAGCCTTAAACAAGAAGGAAATCCTGATACATGCTACAACACGGATGAACCCTGAAAATATTATGCTAAGTGAAATAAGCCAGAAAAATAAAGGACAAATATTCTATGCCTCCACTTATATAGAGTACCTAGAATAGGCAAATTCATAGAGCCGGAAAGCAGAATAGTGGTTACCAGGGACTGGGGGGAAAGGGTAATGGAGAGTTAGTGTTTAATGAGTACAGAGTTTTCAGCTGGATGATGAAAAAGTTCCAGAGATGGAAAGTGGTGATCGTTGCACAACTATGTTAATGTACTTAATGCCATTGAATTTTAACCACTTAAAATAGTCAAAATGGTAAATTTTCTGTTATGTGTATTTTACCACGATAAAAAAAGAAATGTAAAAACCATTCTTAGCTCATGGGCCATACAGAAACAGACTGTGGACCACACCTGGGTTGCAGGCCATAGCTTGCACTGAATCATCAGACCCAATAAACAAAATGAACAAAATGACATAAAATAATTTTTTAAATTACAATTTATTTTTATTTTAACATGAACATGTTAGAGTTTCACATTTAATATACTTATACATTTACCAAAACTTATAAATGCAACTACAGTATTTAACTACGAAAACATACTTGAGTCTCTTTAAGACAAGGTAGATTGTATATAAAGACATCTAGACACATAGAGATACGGTGATACACCCAGGAATCTACAGGAGAGGGAGAGATCAATAAACCATGGCATCTTCAACAAAGCTTAAAATGTAGCCTGAAGATGTGGTAGATAAAGCTGAAACTTAATGGGTGAAAATACTCAAAGTTCAAATTTGAAAGTCTGATATTATAGCTTGTACCACTTTTATCTTCTTTCCCACTCATCTGGTGCACAGTAAACAATTCTTCTTCCATTTGGGTGTAGGAGAAAAAATTACACTTTACAAAGTTAGGCATAGTGTTTAAGATCTGCTAGGACCTCTCCCCCTGCATTCTTGCAACATTTAAATCTAAAACTCACTTAACTCTTTGACTGGTTGACACAACCTCAGACTCTGAAGGCAATATATTCCTAAAGGAGAAAAGCTTGAGGCAATTTATCTAGACTTAAAGTCAGCTCTAAACAAAAAAACAAAAACAAAAAAATCACTCTAAGCAGGAAGCTTCTTTCAGATTAGGTGGAGTATATACACACATAGACACAAGACACTGTTTCAGTTATCCATTCACTGGAACAAATGCATAACAAACAACCCTAAACTCAGTGAGGTTAAAAAAAAACATTTTCATTATGCTCATGGATATTTTTAACTTTATATTTTTGGGGCAGTTTTATGCTCACAACAAAATCGACAGGAATGTACAAAGAATTCCCATATCCCCCCCACCCCCGAGAGCCCCCCCCCCACGGCCTCCCCCATTATCAGCATTATTTACCTTAATGGTACATTTTTCATCAAGGATGAATCTACACCTACACAGCATAATCACCCAAAGATCATAGCTAATCACCCAAAGTCCACAGTTTACCTTAGGGTTCACTCTTTGCTGTTGTACATTCTTGGGTTGGGACAAAATTATAATGACATACATTCATCCTTATAATATCATATAGAATATTTTCACTGCCCTAAAAATCCTCTGTGTTCTGCCTGTTCACCTTACCCCTCCCCCCATCTGGCAACCACTGATCTCTTTATTGTCTCCATAGTTTTGCCTTTTCCAGAACGTCATAGAGTTGGAATCATACAGTATGTAGTCTTTCCAGATTGGCTTCTTTCACTTAGTAATATGAATTTAAGATTCCTCCATGTCCTTTCATTGCTTGATAGCTCAATTTTTTTTAGCGCTGAATAATACTCCATTGTTTGAATGTACCACTGTTTATTAAACTGTTAACAATCTAATCTTGGTTGTTTCCAAGTTTGGGAAATTATGAACAAAGGTGCTATAAACATCCATGTGCAGAAGATTTTTTGTGTGGACATAAGGTTTCAACTATTTTTGAGTAAACAATAAGAAGTGTGATTGTTGGATCATATGGTAAGAGTGTGTTTCATTTTGTAAGAAACCATCAAACTGTCTTCCAAAGTAGCTATACCATTTCACATTCCCACCAGCAGTGTATGAGAGTTCAATCACTGGTGAAATCCTCAGCAGCATTTGGTGTTGTCAGTTTTGGATTTTGGCCATTCTAACAGGTGTGTAGCAGTATGTAATTGTTATTTTAATTTGCATTTCCCTGATGACATATGATGTGGAGGATCTTTTCATATGCTTATCTGACATCTGGATATCTTCTTAGGTGAGTTCTGTTACGGTCTTTGGCCCCTTTTTTAATCAGGTTTTTGCTTCCTTGTTGTTGAGTTCTAAGAGTTCTTTGTATATTTTGGATAGCAGTCCTTTAACAGATGTGTCTTTTCCAAATTTTTTCCCCAGTTTGTGTCTTTCTTCTAGTTCTCTTGAGCTCATGGATTCTTCAGGTCAGGAATTAGGAGAAGGCAGAGCTGGAATGGCTTCCTCTGGTCCATAAGTCTAGCACCTCATCTTGGAAGATTCAAAATGCTGATGGGTGACTCAAATGGCTGGAAGCTAGAATTGGCTTCTCCACTCACATGACAGGCACCTGGGCTGGGCTAACTGGAGGGCTGGGCTCAGCTGTGACTGTCACTCAGCATACCTTCAAGGGCCCTCCTGATGTGTCTTGGGCTTTTCACAGCTCACCAGCCTCAGACAATTAGACTTCTTACACAATGACTGAGAGTTCCAAAAGCAATTGTTCCAACAGATAAGGTGGAGTTGCATGGCCTTTTATGACCTAGCCGCTAAGGTCATATGGTGATGATGATCACTTTCACTGTACTCTATTGGTCAAATCAGTCACACCCTTCCCAGATTTAAGGGGAAGGGGTACAGAGTATATACTTTTATGGGAAGAGTAAAGAAGTTGCAGCCACATTTTAAAACCATCACAGACATATTTCCATAGAGAGATAGGGTAATACATGCCAAGGGGTTAACAGTGCCCACCTCCCAGAATCCCTCAAAGCAAATTTTGTTAACCTATTATTTTAAGTCAGACTAATCCAAACATATCCTCCATGGATGGCAAAATTTCACCTACCTATTTTCATGTGATACAGTAATAAACAGAAACTTCATTTTATCTATGTAAATTGCATCAAGAATGACTAACAGCTTGCTTTTGACCCCAGTACCATCTGCTAGTTATTTCTTATTTTTCAAACACGATCAAGCTCAGATCCACCCTCAGACTTAGGCTAAGTCATATCCTAAGAAAGAATACAGAGAACACCTAGAGCAAGTAAAGCAAGTAGATCAGGATCATGCCAACATTATGGCTACTGAAATCAGTGGCCAATCCTTCTATCAGTGATTACTAGACTTTAGGATTTCACGGACCAAGAACAATTTCAGAAATAAAACAAATGGGAGCAAATAAACTTACCAACTTTTTATTTTCCAAAATAACAACATCTAGAAAATAACTACTCTGTAACTATCATCACATTAAAAAAATAGAATGGACAATTTCAAAATAAAGCATAATCCTTTAGAATGAATAAGTTTGACCAAATAAAAACTCACTATGTATTTTTTTTCTCATTTCTCTGCTGACGTGTAGAACCTTCATCATGAATGAACCCCAGTTCACACACTGGTGTGGGAAACCACCTGTGCATCTGACATTCTGGTCCCTTCCCTCCCTTGCTTTATTCTAATAGTTCTAGAACTTTAGCTTGCTCCTAGAAACTCAATCTAAAAGACAGACAGGGACTTCCCTGGCATCCCAGTGGTTAAGAATCAGCCTGCCAATGCAGGGGACATAGGTTCGAGCCCTGGTCTGGGAAGAACCCACGTGCCGCGGAGCAACTAAGGCTGTGTGCCACAACTACCGAGCCCGCGCACCACAACTACTGAAGCCTGCGCACCTAGAGCCGGTGCTCCTCAACAAGAGAAGCCACTGCAGTGAGAAGCCCGAGCACCACAATGAAGAGAAGCCCCCGCTCACCGCAACTAGAGAAAGGTAACGTGCAGCAACGAAGACCCAACGCAGCCAAAAATAAATAAATAAATAATTAAAAAAATAAATAAAGACAAATAAGTAAATGATTATAACATATGAGTGCCATAAGGTTACGGGTCGGGGGGGCAGGGGATCAAGGAACTTTTCACAAATTATGTGAAAAAAATTTGCCCACTAGAAAGAATGGGGAAGATTATTATAGATGGCAATGACTGTGGCTGAAAGCACAGAGACAATCTATGTATGTAGTATACCCAAGGAAGACTATATTGTGTACCAAAAAAGTAAGTAGTGGATATACTTAGTTGTGGAGTAAGGGTTACTTTTCTCTTCTTTATTCTTCTATTTTTTGAAATTCAACAATGGAGTATGTGTTAATTTAATGATCAGGAAATTTTTTAAAATAACGACTTCAATTTTGTAGGTTAGCTTAGAAAGAACAAACAAAAGGCCTATTTTCCTTTAAGA